>NC_141244.1:24702807-25096384 GCF_054856555.1 Leptonotus elevatus | reverse complement strand
ATTGGAACAGTAACGATTCAATGTTTGTGTACTGATACAGAGATTTTTTTTTTTTTATTTAAGTTGTTTTTAAATGATTTTAATGCATTTATTTCTTTATTTTACTTATTGCATTGTTTTGTATTTTACAGAGATTTCTTTAAATTATTATTATTATTATATTTATATTTTTTTATTTTAATGTATTTATTTTTTTCATTTTACTTATTGTATTTTAGTATTTTATTATTATTATTATTATTTTAATTATTTTAATGTATTTATTTTTTTCATTTTACTTATTGTATTTTAGTATTTTATTATTATCATTATTATTTTAATTATTTTAATGTATTTATTTTTTTCATTTTACTTATTGTATTTTCTTTTTATAGTAGCACTTTGGAAACGGTTGTTTATTCAAATGTGCTATAGAAATAATGTGGATATGATTGGTTGAGAGATGTAACAATGTGACAATGTTGACGTACGGTGAGCATTCACAAATTCAGCTGAACGCAGGTTTTATTATTATTTTTAATGATCCCATTATTAACATAGCAATGAAATGATTTTTTTTTTTTATTGAAAGTTTGAGGGAGTGGATAAATATCGTACAAAGTGGCACACAAGTCTTCACAAAAACTAGAACTAAACAACAGCATCAAAACAAAAGCAGTGTAATCTGTAACGATAACTCGGTGGTTGCAAAATCGACGGCATCTTTCACCGCCGCTTTGTGTTTTCATGCCGTTGCTACGTCACTCAAAACACTTGTATCTCAAATCATCTTTTCCAGTTTAAATGAATGGCTATGCAATTAATCCGTTCCAGCCCCACAAAAGCAGACACAAATGTGACATGTGACACCAGAACACAGTATAAAGCAGTCGCCAAGACACATGCGAAGAAGACTTTCACAACAACTGTAAGCGACTCAGTCAACATTCTTTGCAGAGGATAAAGAAAATACGCCTTTGTCTTTCTGGATATGTTGATGCATGCAGCGTCTATGTTCAAATATTTGTTTCTTGAGGAGTTATGACACTGTGACTTATTGATGCTATTTGTTAGCTTGCCTATGCTGTTTTGCATCGCGTGTTAGCGTTAAGCTAGTGGAAGGCAAAGTTGCGTTGTTTTAAATACATAACGTGGAATTTCCTTTTTGGTTTATATTTAGTTGAGTACGTTTAATGCTAGTAAAGTTCAACTGGGAGCGGCACGATGCAACTTGAAGCCTCTTTTTTGAACAATTGTTGAGCTAAGATCAGCTCGTGGGTCTCGGCGACCGTTTGAAAATGGAGGAGGAGGAGGCAATGCAAGGCCAACGAGTTTGTTGTTTGTCCTCCCTTCTTCTTCTTCGTCTTCTCATCTCCGGGGCCATTTAAAAGCACTCATCTTAAGTGGCTGTTCACAGAAAGAGTATATATTGTAATGGCGGCGCACGGACGCGCCGCGCACGGTCCATTTGTGGCGCACGGGCCGCCCGGCTGCACAATGGCCTCACAAAACGGCGGGCGGCAAAATGACGTGGGGAAAAGGTTAGCGCAATTTGGTCAGCGTGGGAGGAAAATAAGCACACGGGGATGAAAACGCGTGGCTTGACACGTAAAGAACGGTCTCGCCGCCGACACGCACGTACGCACGCACGCACTTGTGGCACATCGTTACATATATAGAAACATTTGAACGGAATGTGCTGTACTTACTGGACGGATTATTAGGGACATCTGCGCAATCCAATGACATTCAATAGAAGAGTTGTGCAAGTACATAAGATGGTTGGCGGTGGTGCACACGCTCTAAAAACAGTTGGCTCAAAAGCAACCCAATTATGAAGCAAAAATGGACCGAACCAACTTTCTGGGTTGTTTGATACAAAATGACCCAATTTCTTGACCCAAGTAAAGGATCTGACCAATATTTATGAGTTGTTATACACTAAAAGACATATTTATTGACTCAAAGTTGGGTCAAATTGACCCAAGTAGGGGATGGGTCCATTTTTAACCCATAGTTGGGTTAATTTTAGCGTGCATGTTCATCACATAGGTGAACATTTCCGATAAAGAAAGCCCATATAAATATATTTTAGAATTGTGTGCTTCTCATATGCTGTAAAATTAATTTCATTATAAAAAAATATATATATTTTTTAACAGACTTTGCTTTTTTTTGTCACCCCAAAATAATCTTAAATAGTATGACTGTGCATGTATCACCAACAAGAAGGCGTTGGCACCCCATTCCCCCCCCCTAAAAAAACAAAAAATCTCACAAAATATTGTAAAAAAAAATTAAAAACTAAATAAAATACAAAATAGAAAAGGAAAAAGGAAATAAAAAAAGAAAAACGTTAAAATGGACTGCTATATTAACGCCAACAAACACGGTAATATGCCATTGACATGCTAACCGTTAGCATCATGAGTCGAACACAAATGGTGGTATTTGTTATATTGTTATATTGTATTATTCTCACAGGCATACATTCTTTATCCTCCACGACAAATGACGACTCTCGTTGCATCTTCGTGAGTCACATACAGCAGTTCATTTATTTTTGCATGGCTGTATTATACTGCCTCCTGGTGGTCAAGGGAGGCACACCAGAAGGAGAGAAGCACAAAGGAATCGGGTTGCAGCATTAAATCATGATGCACAAATGGTTCATTTATTTACATTTTATTTCATGATTTTATTACTTGATATTTTTTATAACGCACAATTAGAGAGAGCTCTTTTTCCTTTTTGTCTTTTTTTTTTTTTGGGGGGGGGGCGAAATCTTGAGCTAATGTCTTTTCTTTTCATTTCAATGGGCTAAAATGATTGGATTGGATTGTAAATTGGATTATTTCCCACAACACACCTGACAACTCTTGGAACAGCCGTTGGCAATTACCGTATTAAAGGGCCGACGCTATTTGACCTAATACGCCATATAGTATTCTGTGCTGTATGTATGTTACAATAGTTTAGCTCATGCATGCATGAAAACACACACACACACACACACACACACGCACACACACACACACACACAGGAGGATGCATCCAATTAGGCCCACAACCTTCAGAGAAACACCAGTGGGCATGGAAGACTTGCAGTCCAGCAGGTCTCCAATACCTAACACAGTCATAAGGCAGAAATAATACACACACACGCCCCCCCCCCCACACACACACACACACAACATGCGAAATAACAAGGCAGAGACAAAACAGCGCATTCCATCTCTGACATTTCCAATATCTGTCCATCCTTCATAAAGCCGACTTCAGCCATCAAGCGACTCATTGCAGGACCGCACACATCAACGCACGTTCCATCAACATGGCCCCTTTCCCGCCACCCCCCCCCCACCCCATCCAACTCCGCACCCCTCTGATCCCGCTCATAATTACTCAATTATTGATCCGCCCCCCCGCAATCCTCCCAAACGCCGGCAGACATGTTGAAAATGTGCCCTGACGGTTTTCTGGAAGTAACGACAGTACATGATTGGATGCAATGTATATACTTATGCAATGTTGCCATGGATAGTTTGTATGTAATACAGAGTAGTGATTCAAGTGTGAAAATGAATGCGTGTAAATAAAAGTGTCTCATTCAATATAGTGCATGTTTTTCATCATAGTCAAGGCATGTCCAGCTGATGGTGATTTTTTTTGCCAATACATGCTTTATATTTAATACAGAGTTGTAATTTTACTGTGAAATTTGTGTAAATAAATCTAATCAAGTAGCTCGTTGAGTAGTGTCTAATCACGTATACAATATAGTATATATATATTTTTTGCATTAGGGTTTAGACTTTTTAAGATTAAAAAAGGGAAGAAAGAAAAGCATTTCAACAGCCCAAAATGAATATGCTTGACAAAAATGTTTTTAAAAATTAGGAAAATTTGACAATGAAAATATAATAATAATAATAATAATAATAATAATAATAATAATAATAATAATAATAATAATAATAATAATAATAATAATAAACAACAGAACAAATTTTGACCAGTCCAAATGAATAATCATGACAAAGTTAAAAAATTCAAGCAAAAAATTTAAATAAAAAGAGGTCAAATAAATAAATTTAAAAAAATATATGAAAAAAACAACAACTTTCAAATCATGGGCAAAAAAAAAGGGAAATGCAAGAGACAATTTGTTCTCTAAACTTTAATTTCTTTGTTGAGAAATGCAAGAAAGCCAATTTTCACAACAGCACCAGTTGAATTGACCAACATATTATTTTTACCAAAGTTTGTTGCCTCGGTGACTCGAGTTCACCCGAGTTTTTTCTTTGCTTGTTGTTTAACCGTACAAAAGACAAATAATATACTTGTGCGCTTGTTTCAAGGGTTATTGCGCCACAACATGGATGCTAGTTTGGCTAGCACGTCTCAGGCGCATTACTGTCATTGTTAGCATTAAGCTAACAGCGATCGCTAAGGACTGGCGCTTGTCGAGTTTGCTGCTCACATTTTTGCTCAATCGTCATTATCTGGAAAAACTTACCTGTGAGTTGAGCTAACACCGTTAGCCTTTTTTTTTTTATACAGTATATACAAGTATATATACTTAGAGTGTGCATGAGTACTTTTCAAGCAGTTAACTACTTTTCCCACTAGTACAACAGTTAAGCATGTTAAAGTGAGACTTAAAATCAGTTAATCAATGCGTTTGGATGGCCACAGTTTGATTTCTGCGCCGCCATCCTTCCAAAAGTCGTCCCCATTCGCTGCGGTCTTCCCTCAGCCCTTTTTCCCCTCCGAGTATGTGTGTGTGCGAGTGTGTGTGTGTGTGTGTGTGTGTGTGCACCGCAGCAAAACAGCCAGACTGTGAGTGAGAGTGCAGGTGATTTAGAGCGGGGGATCAATAAGAAATTTAAAAATCAATGCACTTAGCGCCAGGAAATCAATGGGCCTAATCGGGATGCCAATCGGAGCAGTCAAAACAATTAAGAGGCAAGAAAAATGTTTAACAAGCTCGCAGGCACAGCAAAGAGGAGGAGGGAGCGAGGCTGAGCCTGAAGGAGGAATACGGCGGGCGGTGAGAGGGATGAGATGGAGTGATGTATGGGAAGGGAAAGGCTCAGCGGGGGAAAGCTCCCTGGCTTAGGCGGAGCCAAGGAGGAATTGTGGCGGGAAGAGGGGGGGGGGGGCAAGGAGGGAAGGCGGGACGGTCACGGGGAAGGGATGCCATCCCGCGTGGGATAGTGTGATCGCAAATAAAGCTTCCCATGAGGGCACGCTTATTAAGGCGTTAGGAATACACTGCAAATGTACGTCATCAACGGGTGCAGGCGCGCATTTACCTTCTGCAAAGTTGCAGGTGAGTGGTTAAGGACAAAATACACAAAATTGGAAGAAGAAAAAAAATCCAGCAAAATTGTACATTAACAGTTAAATAGACAAACTGTTTCACAGTCCAAAAAATTAATAAATACAAATTTGTTAAAATAATAATAATATCAATAAAAAGCTTTTAGCTTTTAAATTTAAAGTAAAACATGAAGCAAATTTCAGAACATTTTAAAAACTTTTAAGACAATGTTTTTAACAGTCCAAAATGTATAATTACAAAAATTACAAAAAATGTACAATCATGACTATTTTTAAAATTATATATTTTTATACTATTATATACGTTTTATACTATTTTTCATGATATATTTATGACTATTATTTTATTACATTTTTTTTTTTTTTAACAAAAATGTTTAAAAGTCCAAAATGGAAGATAAAAAATGAAGAAGAAGAAAGAATAAAACAGGTTTTAACGGTGCAAAGAGCATTCTCCAAACAAGGAAAAAAATAACGGGGTTAAAAAAAAAAAGCATCTCAGTAATCCTAACAATAATGATAGATATTACAGAATCATTTTAATGTAAAATGGATAATCATTTTAAAAAAACACACACATATGCAAATTATACAAAAAATCTCAAAATGTGCAATCATAATTTTTTTAAATAAAAATAATAATAGTTTTTTTTTTTTATCTGACACTTTTTAACTGCCCACAATGTATCATAAATCTAATTGACCAAAGAGCAAAAATAAAAAATTCAAGTGACTTCCATTTGATTATTTCCTGAAAGAAGTTACTTTATACGAAGAGAGGTACAACGTTCCAACGGATTTCTTGTTACTTGAAAAACAACAACCTGTACATGGCGACAGTCAAAAAGTAAAAAATAGAATAAAAGTTCCCATGCCAACTGACTTGTCGTATCATTCCTAACGATTCATTTGAAAGCGATCCAGAAACCGCATCAAATCATCCAAAACGTTTTCCCCTCCCGATCATACGCGATTGTTCGTCATCGTCCAATGAGGACTCTCCAGCTGAGGGCCGGAAGGAAACGACATCATTGATTGGCTGCTAGATGGGTGGTGTTGAGAATGTGTGTGTGTCGAGATTTGGGGGGGCTAATTTGGGGTCAATCAATAGATCTCCCCTCTCTCTATCTTCTTCCTGCGCACAACGCTAAAAATCAATGACAAAGCCAATAGTTCCCCGCCCCAGTGTGGATTAGTGAACACACAACTAATCAGCCAGTTACTGAAGCTGACATCTGGGCTATTAACCTATTGATACGGATGACACGTGTTGAACGTGCGCACACACATTCCGATACAAACATCTGGCTTGCCGGAATACCGATGGATGCTCCAGACAGCTGGCAAACTCGGCAGGAAAAAAACAACAACAACAACGAGGAAGGATTTGTTTCCTTTGTGGGAGGTTAATGCACGATAAAAGCATTACAAACATGGCGGACGTGTAATTACTGCATGAACTGTAGTATCTATGTATGCCTTGAAGAGGCGTGGCCTAGTGAGCTGGAATGGGGTTGGTTGCATTTGGAGATTGGTTGGACTGTTGGTCCCATTCAAGGAAAGGGAATCATACGTAGCTTACTGCTGGCTAAAGCCAAACTGTGGCAGGGTTTCTACTTTCAGGTGCTAGCTAGCTCCCTAGTTAGCTCCCATGGTGCTCATATACCTGCTAGGGAGCTAGCTAGATAGCTAGATAGCATCGGGGGGCTAAAGCCAAACTGTGGCAGGGTTTCTACTTTCAGGTGCTAGCTAGCTAGCTCCCATTATGCTCGTTTACCTGCTAGGGAGCTAGCTAGATAGCATCAGGGGCTAAAACCAAACTGTGGCAGGGTTGCTACTTTCAGGTGCTAGCTAGCTCCCTAGTTAGCTCCCATGGTGCTCATATACCTGCTAGGGAGCTAGCTAGATAGCTAGATAGCATCGGGGGGCTAAAGCCAAACTATGGCAGGGTTTCTACTTTCAGGTGCTAGCTAGCTAGCTCCCATTATGCTCGTTTACCTGCTAGGGAGCTAGCTAGATAGCATCAGGGGCTAAAACCAAACTGTGGCAGGGTTTCTACTTTCAGGTGCCAGCTAGCTCCCTAGTTAGCTCCCATGGTGCTCATATACCTGCTAGGGAGCTAGCTAGATAGCTAGATAGCATTAGGGGCTAAAGCCAAACTGTGGCAGGGTTTCTACTTTCAGGTACTAGCTAGCTAGCTCCCTAGCTAGCTCCCATTGTGCTTGTTTACCTGCTAGGGAGCTAGCTAGATATCATCAGGAGCTAAAACCAAACTGTGGCAGGGTTTCTACTTTCAGGTGCTAGCTAGCTCCCTAGTTAGCTCCCATGGTGCTCATATACCTGCTAGGGAGCTAGCTAGATAGCTAGATAGCATCGGGGGGCTAAAGCCAAACTGTGGCAGGGTTTCTACTTTCAGGTGCTAGCTAGCTAGCTCTCTAGCTAGCTCCCATTGTGCTCGTTTACCTGCTAGGGAGCTAGCTAGATAGCATCAGGAGCTAAAACCAAACTTTGGCAGGGTTTTTCCTTTCTGGACCTGGATTTGCCACCTCTGTTGCTCAGCATAAACGTCTGATAATCAGGCCTTTGCTAACTTTGATAGCAAGCATGCTCAAATTCGACCCGATTATCCATATTCAATTTCCACGATAGGAAAATAAGCTTCTTTTATTCAAGCGTCCATCTTCCCGGTGTAGACAAAAAGGGGATTCAAGAAGAGTGTCAAAAGACCTCTTGGTGCCTCCTCGGCAAGATCAAATAATCTGTAGCCGCTTCTTACGACACACGGATGATTCCTCCCAAAAAACAGCCCGACGATCGCTTTCATCCCGCACTTTTGAAAGCTGTCTTGTTTTCTCCACTTCCTCCGTTTCCCTCGTCCCCTCCCTCCCTTCTCTCTTTCTCTCATGTTTGACTTTTCATAAGTTGGGTTTGTTCTTCCTCATTTCCTCCCCATGTGTAACGGGGGGGGGATGAAAGGCCTGGAAATGGGAGTCTTTTTGTCTGACAGTTACATCGTGCAGCAGTGCAGCCACAAAGCCATCCATGTACTACAAGCGACTGCATAGACAAACAGCGTTCAAATCCCACCGGCATGCACAAAAAAGCTTCTTCTTCTTCTTCTGTGGGACTTTGACGCACAGCAAAAAAAAAAACACTACAAACATGGCGGCCATGTTGCAGTACATTCCACAAACATGACGGGCAAGCGGCAGACATGCCCCAACATGCCACTAACATGGCGGACGAGATGTAAACATGGACGTATATATATATATGAATGGACTAACAATGTCGCTTACTCGCCATGATAGCAAGAAGTGTGGCCATCTTGCGTTGCCACTCGCTAAGCTCGCCTAACCTCTGCGGCGATTCCACATGATATTTCCTGTCTCGTTCATGCCAATGAGTCTGGGAGAAGCGTTTCATCGCTAAGAAAGCGGTTATGGAATTTTTCTTATAAGGTATGTAAACTCGGACTGGTTGATGCAAATAATAAGTTGTCAGTAACAGTAGCAACGTAAGATGGCTGCCCTCTGCCTTTAGCCGCAAGGGGCCAATTGTTAGTCTATTTATACAGAAGTCCGTTGTGAAGATACTGCAACAGACTCTACAAAGATGGCTGACGAGTTTTAACCACAGACTTCTACATCAATGGACCCACAATTAAAGAAGCCAGAGGGCGGCCATCTTACGTTGCCACTGTTGTCATTGTGTGTTTTGTATGGCGTAATGAGAGCCTGTGAAAAAACGAACTTCATGTTTGCATCGCCCATTCGGAGTATATTATCTCAGCATCATGAATCATGAAGTTAGGTTTACATTTCAAAGCAATTATTTTTTCCTGATGGCCTTTGATTTCATTTCCTTGTTGACGGTTCTGACAACATGACGCAGACGAATCTTGAGTAGTACTCAGAGATATAACTTGAAAATTGATTATCACATTCTTACCGATGAAATGTGCATGTAGCGCTTCTTCCAGACTTATTCCACAAACGGTGTCATTTTCAACATAGAGACATAAAACTTTTTTTTTTTAATTATTACATAACACGATTACATAACGCAGTACGTACAAAAAACAAAACAAAGCGACAAGTACATAACATAGTATGCGGGTGTAGAAATATTTTGATGACATTACTTGGTTTTGTGCACGTGTGTGTGTGTTAATAGTATGGCTGTGATTGAATGTCAGGCAAAAAAAATAAAAATAAAAATAAAAATAAAAATAAAAATAAAAATAAAAATAAAAATAAAAATAAAAATAAAAATAAAAATAAAAATAAAAATAAAAATAAAAATAAAAATAAAAATAAAAATAAAAATAAAAATAAAAATAAAAATAAAAAAATAAATAAAAATAAAAGTAAAAATAAAAATTAAAAAAAAATAAATAAATTTTTTTAAAAAAAATAAAAAACAAACAAAAAAAATAATAATAATAAAAAAATATATAAATAAAAAATAAAAAATACAAATACAAATAAAATAAAAATAAAAATAAAAATAAATAAATACAAATAAACATATAAATAATAAACATAAACAAATAAAAAATAAACAAATAGAGATAGAAAACGTATTGAATGGCAACAAAAGATGGCCGCCGGTGCCTTCGTTTCTCCCGATGGCGAGTAAGCAGCCTTGTTAATCCATTCATATCTACTGTAAATCAATGGTTTCACTTTTAACCCAGAACACACCGCAACCCACTACAAGCATGACTGAGATATTGCAACAGACATGGCCGACGACTTTTAAACACACAACACAAAGATGGCAGAGTTAGCACAACACAAAGATGGCGTCGATATGGCATGACACCCCACAAACATGTTCGACTGTCTGTAAAAGCGCTCCGAGTACCAGCCAGTGCGTAAAGCTGCATAGACAAGAGCCTTTAAATCCGATTGGCACGCAGCAAACGTGCGCAGTGTCCCGTGCATGTGTTTTGTTTACATGCACATCGTAGCGTGTCGGATCCCCAAAATGGAAGTGAAAAAAAGGCAAGCGGAGTGGATTTAGAGGCGTCTTTTCTCCGCTTGGCCACACGCACTTCATTTCTACGGCGGACCCCCGCCATGAGTCACGCTTCAACTCGACATGCGGGCCCGTAATCCGCACCTCACGCCTCTCGATGGAGATGACGGAAAAGTTGCCCGATGGACTTTGTGGGCCTCGGCCGGCACGCATCCGTTCCGTATACGCTTCCCATTGGACGGACGCGTGGCGATTTCCCGGCCCTCCAAAGCCAATATGTGCGCAAATGGGGAGGATACGGCCGCAACGTGATACGGATGCCGAATATGACTCTTTCCCTCTTATCCCGCTCAGCCATATTGATGCCCCCCCCCCCCTCCACCCCCCCCCCCCCAACCTCCTCCTCCTTTTTTGAGCCTTTCACGGCTCATCCGAAATGAAGTCTTTCAAGGCCACGCGACTATTGGCAGATTAGGAAAACATATCCTATTTTGCAGCTCTCTCGATATGACGAATAATAGGAAGAGGCGAGGAGACGCCATTTGTCACGAGACGAGCCTGAAATTAGAGCCTGGCCTGATCTGCCGCAAACCAAGAAAGTTTCCCCAGCACCGCCGCTGTAATGAACATGAGAATTGATTTAAAAAAAAATACGATGGGCGGGAAAAGTCGAAATCATATTCCCTCCTTAAGCCACACAGAAGAGAGGAGGGGGGAAAAAAAAGCAACGATGTGGCATCAGTGACACCTCACAACGAAGAGCGGAAAATCACAGAAAATTGATCGCGTCTCACAAAATGGCTGCAGTGACAAAAAAAAAGAAGAAAATCTTGAGTTAGACGGAAGAAGAAGGGAAAGAAATAAGCAGCAGGTGCAAAGAGGATGGAAGGAAAAGCTGCACTTGTGACAAATGACGCCGCAGCAACACTTAGGAACGAACACGCGTTACTGACGTGGAAAAGGACTTTTTTCATTTCAACAATCTCGATGATTGGCCAAGTTATCATGTTACTTATTTCTGTATTTAATATACAGGTTGAGGATAACCTGATGATGCACATATTTAATAAAATGCATATATACAATACAGTACTTGAAAAAGTACTGTATTGTATATATGCATTTTATTTAAAAAAAAAATTTTTTAAAGATTTTGTTTCTTTTGCTTTTATTTTTCTGCCTCAGTGGCACAAATGCATATAGAGGATGTTCAAAAAATATAGAGATCAAGAAAAATATTAAATTCAATTATACCCATTATAATAAACAAACATATGAAAAGCTTGTAATAACTGTATTAGATATATACTTACATTCAATTAATAAATAAATAATCTAAAATTTGAGGTATTTCTATATTTAAAAAAAAACAAAAAAAATTATAGCAATAAATGAATACGAATATGAATGAATGAATAAATACATATATAAATAAATTACTAAAACAATAAATACACTAAGACCCCCAAAAAGTAAAAATATTTTGAGCAACCAAAAAATACTATAAAATATAATAATTCAAAACTAATAAACAAGAATAGGAACCAGAAAAACAATACAATTGTCATTTTAAATTATTTAAAATATTTGCATTTAATTATTTTAATCTACAAAACATTGCAAAACATAAATAAATGTAAATCAAGATAGCAAAATAAAGATGTTTATCCATTCATTTAATATAAATATATATATATATATATTTTATTTTTTTAATAATTATTTCTAATACATTATTTAGTTGGCCCAATTTTATATTGGTTGTTGATTACAAACCAACTGCCCCTTAAAATATGTTTTAGGTGTTGTAGTCGTAATAGCATTATTGTGGTGCTGAGTTTCCAATCAAATAAATAAAATCAGCACAGGAGCGACCCATCCCCAAAAAAAGATGGCGGCGTAGAGAATGAGGTGTAACGGGGTTATGATGAGTGCCGGCGTGTTCAGGCGCGATATAGACTATAGAGAGAGTCGAAAGGAGTCGACGGGAGTGGAACAAGTGCACACACAAAAAAAAAAGGAGGAGGAAGAGATTTGGGATTAAGCAGTGAGTGTGGGCTAAAAAGGAGGAGGATTAAAGGCGCTGTGGCGACGAGATGTAGGAAAACTCAACAAGTCAAGTGAAGACGAGAAGAAAATGTGCTTCTTTTTTTTGCCCCCCCCCCCCCCCCCCCCCACCACACACACACACACCCACCCCCACACACACACACACAGCTGGAAGACAAGACAGGATGTCCCCTAATGGACAGCCAGAGCATCCTGCACACTGCTCTCTGCTGCCCCCCGCAGGCGGACAGCCGGTCACTACACGCAAGCCAAGCCATCCATTCCAGGACGCCCGGGGGGGGGGGGGGGGGGGGTCGCTGGTAATGGTAGCGGCTGGCTAAAATGGTCCTGCAATTGTCTTGTTCGGAACACTCGAACAGAATTAAGAGGTGAAGCGCTGCCGGACATCCACGGCGGGAAAATAACACTCAGGACAAAAAAAATAAAAAATAAAATGTATAGAAGGGAAGCAGGTTGGCTTGATCAATAACTTTGACTTTGCTGAGTCACTCCCACAAGGAAACTTGGAATTGGAGGAGGGAAGGGAAACTACAATATTTATCATATTTAATGGAATTATTTGTTGAAGTGGGCGTTATTTAAGAGGGGGGGGGGGGGGGGGTAGCAAATAATTCTTGTGAATGGAAATACTTGAAAAATATTTAAATTGTGTATATTTACTGCCCAATAATTTTTTTAAATACTAGTTGTATTATTATCATTATCACCATCATCATTTGTTGATTAAAAATACAATAAAATGAAAATGTTATTAAAATATAACATATTCCATACCATGTGTGATATTAAACAGTTGAGTGGTTTCTCAAATAGAATATTTTGTATTGATGTACTTTAGTCCTAATAGTTTTTGTTATTATTATTATTATTATTATTAAAAAATAATAATAATAATAAATGTCATTATTTTTTGTTGATACATGCATAAAGATGATAATATGTTATTTATCGAGGGGGGGGGCACTCAGTATATAGAAACAGTATATACATGCATAAGATACATAAATATAATAAATAATCATAAGCATACATACTGTAATGTGTGTGTTTATATACAGTATATACATGCATTTATTTATGTATCAATCTAAACACATATGTAATTTTTTTTTTTTTTAAGTCAAATTTGACAGTTTCAGAAAAAGCACCTCAGATGGCTATGAATGATTTTGCATTGACCCCAACGCCGCTTGCGTGTGCGTTACTAGTCATTGGGTTACAAAACACACACACGCACGCACGCGCGCTTGAAAATCGGAAGGTGGACAGGTTGTGTGAAAGGTTGTGTGTGTGTGGGGGGGAAGATAGCATGTTTGCTAATCTGGATAGCGGGGGTGTAAGACGGGGGGGGGGGGGGGGGGTCAGTGCATGCTATTAAGAAGTTGAGTTGGCAATAAGTCTAACGAGCAGTTGGTGCCTCGAGATACAAGTGCGCTTTGTCAGCTTGAGGAACAGTTTGATCCACAAAAAAATAAAATAAAAAAATAGCTTCAAGCTGTTTAATGCCACTTGAAAACCAAGACAATGATAAATGTGAAAATGATACTTTTTAAATTGGAATCGGCCAAACAATGTTGCCTTACGAAAAGCTTAGCTCAATGCTAACAAACGATGCAAAATGCCATTGACAATGCTATTGGTTAGCATCGAAATTTGCGTTTTTAGAAGAGATACTTGTCTTTGTTTGTGTCTGCGTGACTTTGTAGCACGCGACGGTAATCGCTCGATAATCTTTCTCAGACTTCCGATAATCGGGTCTTTACTGATTTTCATCGTGATTGAGAACAAAACAAAAAACTCAATCCAGGCTTCATTATTTGCACGTCTTTTTGCTATTATGAGTATCACGGGAGGACCAAATGACTCTACCGCCGCCCACAGCGCAAACTAATCGCTCACTAGCATCGGTACGAGTCTCGTGATAATCGTGCGTTTGATCAGAAAGGAGAAGAAAAAAGTTCCCATTTCTCGGTAACGATTTTGACTTTGAGCTCCCCGCTGCACATCTTGCACTACTTTCCAATTGAACCTTCATCAAGCCTCTTTCCTGCTAGCCCCTCCCCCCCTTCTCCAAAAAGGTCGTCCCGCCTGCGGGGTCATCAGTCTGGGATGAAGGCCGACCTCTGACCCTGCCCAGGCCTTGATGTATTCAGCGCACAAAGGCGGCAGACACTCTCCCGTAATGGCCGCGCGCCGTGGCCGTTTTTGATCCATTTGTCACCTCGCCGGTGCGCCGACCGCCAACCGCGGGCTTGACCGCCGCCATTTTGGCCCACGGTTGCACTCGGACCATCATCTTCGCCGAGCATTGATCCCGACGCCATTTAACAGCGAATCAATACGGCCATGATCGGGAATTGACTGTTGACTCCGCTACGCACACACATACAGACAAGGCGGAGCTTCAGAGGAGAGCGAGTGTTTATTCAATTAAGTGTTTATTAGAGGCCAGGCCTTTAATTTTGCATTTTGATACTAAATATTAAATGTAAATAATTTTCTCACACAGATGCCAGAAGGCGTTTATTAGGAAACTACGGAAGGTTACGACGCATCTATTAGAACAGTTTATTAGGGGTGAGGCATTTTGTAAATCAAGTTTTAGCTTAGTAAGGAATAATAAATACTTTATATTTTCTTAAAAAGTGGCCAGCAGGTGTTTGTTTACTTAACAGCAGAGAGTACCAGGTGTAGTTTATTAAGCATTGGCCTTACATTTTACAAATATTTTTTTTAATAAGATGAATAATATGTACTGTTGTATACTAACTATTTTAATTCCGGGGGGTGGAGTGTATTTATGTACAGCTAGTTTTTTTTTTTTTTTAGAAGACATGCAGATGTGCATTTAATAATAATATTGAATAATATACAGCGTTTCTGCATGTTGTGCTCAGTGAAAGGTAAATGTACTGAATTTCATATGATATCAGGAGTCTTAAAATGTTTATTAGAAGGGAGGTCTTTAACTTAGGTGAGCGCTTTTTTTTTCTAGCAATAACAAAAAATAGACAGTTTCGCTATTGAAGAGCAACCGTTTTTTATTTACTCAAGCACTCCAAGTGCCAGGCGTCTTGTATTTAAAATTAGTTTATTCAGGGGGAGGCCTTTAATTGATGCAGATATATTTTTATAATAATCGTAGTACACATTTGAACCCCCCATTTCCGTATAGCGGCCAGCATGCATCTATTTACTCCACTAGTATCGAATAGCAAGCATCTATAAGGCGCTTATTAAGGGAGAGGCCTTTTTAATTGCATTTTCAGAATAACATGAACGCCTTTTTACATATTGCATCTTTTTGACCCACAATAAACAAGTGGCCTATTTTTACTCAACTGCAGTGGTGAAGGCACAGCATCTATCCAGAGGGGGGCATTTATTTGAAAACACACACACACACACACGCACACACAATTTGTGCATTCAGTGTTGTTGTTTTTTCATTAGGATTTCATATACAGCGGAAATATGACAATCATCAAAATCTTGTAAGTGTACCTAATATTGTGACTGGTGTGTTTTTTGCCACTAATGTATTCTGGCGGTCACTGCCTGCCCACCTTTCGAACCACGCACACACCCGTGCGCGCGCGCGCGACGACGACGACGACGATTTGCACGCGCACGCGCACGCAGGCGAAAGCAGACAAGGTGCAATCGCAATCTCTCGCATTAATTGCGAAACTGGCCGAGCGACCTTTGAACCCTGCAGGTCATTACCGCATTGTGCAGCGGGCCAGAGAGAGCGAGGGGACATTTGGGAGGTGGGGGTCGTCGTGCACAGAAAATTGATTCATTTTCTTGCTTGATATTGGGGTTAAAAAATAAAAGTGTGCGAAAGGAGTTTTTTTTTTCTTCTTCTATTAATGTCACGTAGAAAAACGTTTAAAAGCTGTATGTAGTGTGTGTGTGCGTGTGTGTGTGTGTGCGTGTGATAAGGTGCACGTCCAACATCTACGCTCAGGCATCATTATTATTATTATTTTTTAAATACAAAACAAATCCGTGCTAAGTGAACGAATTTCTTAGCGTGCGGTTTCTCAGCTCGTGCACAAACAAATAACTTTGCTGCGTCGATATTTGGTCGAATCGAGTTGAAAGCAAAACAAAATGTGTTTTTGTTGACTTTCGCCTGCAGGTGAAGAAAAATGAGAGTTACGGGATAAATGGCTCATGCATATTTATTGGCAGTAATTATGTGCGATGGGCGTGTATTTACAATGATTTAGTTAATAATAGCGCAACTTTCAATTCGTTGCAATTACAAGTGAAAGTGTGTTTTTTTTTTAATATATAACAATTTAAAAGGTTTGCATTTGTTATAGGCTACAATGCATTCTTTATTTGAGCACACATGGTGCACCAAAGTTGCAACAAAAAAAAAAAAACCAAGTTCAAATAGGGCTTAATTGGGTCAAGCTAAATGTTTATGCGAACTGAAGTTTGCATATTTAACAAGTGCAAAATGTAGAAGTTTGAAATGTTAAATGAATGGTCAGTTTAATTTATGATTTAGTATGAAGTAACACGCGCAACTGATTTTTAATCATTTAAATATTTTATGCAAATTTACAAAAAGAGTGTAAACACTCACACAAAAAAAGTGATATTGAACAGATATCGAATATTATTACAAATTTACTCTTGATTTGAATGGCTAAAATATTTAAATGCATTAATTGACCTTACATTTTGAGGAGCTTTTAAATATAAGTGTTTAAATTGAAACTACGGTGCGATTTTTATAATATTTTTAACTTAAATACGATTTTTTTTAGGTCACCTATATTTATGATTGAGGTAAAAAAAAAAAAAAAAAAAAAACAATACAGTATTTAACACGTCACTTAAATCACAGCTGCATTCTGTCTAATCCGATCCTCTCTTAAAGCAAAGCCTTAATTAAGATTTAAATAAAGCTCAATTAAGTGTCATTAAATGGCCACTTAACAGCTACACAATTCAAATAAGGCATTATTGTGTTTATCAAGGCAGAATTGTTGAAAAAGATCAGTTGGTTGGAAGGTGCAGGTGTTCCTAATGAAGTGGTCCAATGAGTGGATTATTTTATTCTGTGCAGTTTATAAACAAATATGTTGTTATTGATAGCTTCCATAATCATGAAAACGAGTGCACGCACATGAATACACGCGCAGTTATTTACTCTCACGCTTGACGAAAGATGTGCGAACAAAACACAATTAAAAAGCGCATTTGTTCATTATTACAACTAAAATGAGCTTTTAAAAAAAAAATGTGTTAACAAGGCAGAAATGTTGATTTGCATGTTTTAGGTGTACGTAATGAATGAGTGGATTCTGAGCCGTTTCTGTAACGCACATGTTATTAATAGCTTCCATAATTATATCACCCCCACCCCCCCCACCACACACACACACACAAGCTTGAGCAAAAATATGCAAATATGCAAATGACACTGCACTGAGAGTCCTAAAGTGAAATCGCGCATTGTTGCTTAAAATGTCCCACAATGACTGCATTTACAAAAAGGCTCTCAAGCCGATAATTGAGGACATCTGATGAGACACAACACGTTGTCCAAGCCGCCATTGCATTTTGCGACCACCGAGCCCCCCCCATCCCGGGGCCCGCCGCTCTCCAAAACATCGCGAGGGCTCGGAGGGCTCGGAGGTCTCCGCCTGCGCCGGGGAGAGCGAGCCGCCTGGCCGGCCTCTTTTTATACAAGGCCCCGGCGGATCAGCCTCCTCCTTTTAATTGATTTTCCCATAATTAACTCAGTGTGTCCATCGATTTCCCCTCAACGCGGACGCCGTGTTATTGTGGACACCAGCAGCACTACAACAACTACCGGGCGATATCGACCACGCGCGCGCGTGCACTCGTCACGCGAGAAGAGGATGCGCGGCGTGCAAAATCGCGCACCTGCGCTATCACGTGGCCGGTAATAAAGTGGAGGGGGGGGCGAGATTTACAGGTGCGAGCCTGGCACCGGGCCATGCATATTTTCCAAGTCAGCTTTCCAACTATTACAATCAATAACACTCACGCAAAAAAAAAAAAAAAAACCTGCATGCGCGTGCGTGCAGGTGGCAAAGGCGCAGTCACATATAAAAGTAGGCATCTATCCCTCGCCCCACCCGCCCTTTTTTTTTTTTTGTTGTTGTGGCACTTTTTAAACAGTGGAAAAAAAAGAGCATTTACCAGCGCTTCCATCGGCGAAGGTCTCCATCCGCGCCACGCGAGCCAGCTTGTCTGGACAACAGTGGAGATGGAGAGGATGATGGGGTACATGGGGAGGCAGCAGAGGTGGCGGGTGGGCGGGCGGGGGTCTTGATGCGGCTGGGATAGGGGGCTCAGCAATAAAGCGAGAGGGGGGGTGTCGGAGAGGGGGGGCAAGTGGTAACTCCCCATCCTTTTATAACCCCCTCCTCCTCCTCCTCCTCCTCCTCTTCTTCCATTCTTTCCCCATCGCTCATCCTCAACGTGGATCTCGCTCAGCGGTTGCCATGGTGACCCGGTGGCTGTGATGCTGAGGAGGAGAAAGAGAAAGGGAAGGAGAGTGAGAGGAAAGGTGGGGGTGCGCATGAGAAAAGTTGTTTAACTTTGACCTTCTGTGTGGGTGGGTGGGTTGTGACGTCACACAACAAGCGTGCATCTTGCTTCCTGCCACGGCGAGCAATTTTTGAATCGCAGGCCTTCGGTTGTAGCCGATGTAGGCGGTCGCCTCGTTGGCGTCCTCTGGAGGAGGCAGGTGGAATTACATGTGAGAAAGGGAAGAACACGAAGAAAAAAGAGAAAGAAAGAGAGAAAGAAAGAAAGAAACAAACAAACAAAGAATCAAATTTACCAAAACATCTTTTTTTTTCTTTCCTGTGGTCGTTGCTCTGGTAAGAAGTAGTTAAAAAATAACTTTATAAAGCCAAACATATATTAAACACAACCAGTATTTCATGTTCCAATTAAAACCCTGACGTATATGATCTGACACATGCAATGCACGAATAATCCATTGGAGGGCAGTATCACCAGCTGATGGCTTTTCCAGCGACCTTTCAAGTTTGCACCAATTGAGAAAGGAGAGACACTCATATTTATTAATAGTGGGATTTACTAATATGTTTGATGTGTGTTTATTATTGTTATTATTATTGTGACCGGATGTATCAAATATGACACAAATTAAAAGTCATGCAGAAGTTGATTTTCCATTTTTTAAATAATTTTTTGGGGTTCAAAAGGACCAATAAATACTTTCTTTACAAAGGATCAGAATTTTCTCTCACATATTTTATTTCATGGTTCAGGCTTTATAGGGTTAAGATACTTTTATAGACACCCACCACCACCTAAATGTTGCCATACAAGCATCAACAACTAATAAACCAATAAGGGGAAAAATTACAAATAAATACATGTATATATTAAAAAAAAATTAAATTTGCACTGTTAAAAAAAAAAAAGGCAAATGTATCCAAATCTGCAACAAAACAAAGCGATCTTGTTATGTTTTTGCAAAGTGCCAAGCACCCTTCGGGAGGTCGACTAATTAAGTCATTACAGGCTGTCGTCCTGCACAGTTACACGACGACATCCCGTCTATCCAACACGACATTTTTCAACGGCGCGGGTCAATAAGCAGCAGCAGCTTGGGACGCCATCAGCGAGAAGCGCCGTAGCCTGCAGGTTACACAAACAATAACGCGGGTCCCGGTGGGCCCTATAGTGTCTATCAGCTTTAGACGACACGTTTCAATAGCGCGCTGATTTGGGCGCCGCGAGATGGCTGGCGTCTCCATCCAATCAAGGAGGTGAGAGCAACACCTGCGGACAGCGGAATCAAGTGGAAGGCCGGGCCACTGCTCGCGCCCGGCGCCGGGCCGCGCCGCGTGGCGTTCGCTTTTTTTTGTAGCGCCGTGCAATTTGCACGCGCCGCAACACCTCTGATGGTGTTTTAGGCCAATAAAGCCAAGTGTGTGCATGTAATAGAAATGTTTCACGTCACGCACTCGAGGTTGTTCCCTATGTGATTTCATTTGACAACAGCGCCATAGCAACGGCTCCTCAAAGCCCCCTCTGGGGAACCTTGACCTGGATGGAGAGGGGTCAAGCTTCAGGCTTCAAGGCGTGTCGTACATGCAGGCAAGCCTGCGCATTTCTGCTGGTCTAAACACGATCAGGTGCGCCGACCTACATTTACTATATAAACTAAATGACGCACTCTAAAAACAGCTGGGTCAAAAATGGACCGATCCTCTAACTTGGGGTCGACTTTGAGTCTTTTTGGCATAAAACAACTCATAAATATTGGTCAGATGTTTTACTTGAGTGAAAAAATTGGGGTCATTTTGTATAAAACAAGACAGAAAGTTGGGTCAAATTGAGCCATAAAGTGGATCGGTCCATTTTTCATCCATAATTGGGTTACTGTTTTTAGAGTGTGACCATTCTACTTGGAGGGGTCGGAAAGAGGAGAAGCGGCAGCAAAACAGGCCAAGAATTCCAGATGTCTGAGGACGAAGAAAAGCAAGAGACAAGTTGAGTACTAGGTGTCAAATATACCGAGTTTGTATGACCTTTAATAGAGTCTCGAGGAAAAAAATAAGACGAAACCTTGAGAAGTGGTCACAGGGGGGCAGAGTTCTCCTTCCTGGATGACCAGGCAGCGGCGGATGCCTTGAATTGGAGAGGAGAAGTGACACTAAAACAGGCCAAAATACACGATGATCTGATCTCAACCAAGCCAGCACTTTACCGTAAAAAGAAACAAAAAAGTACTCACCAGTGACAGAAGCGGTGGCGAATGTTCTCAAAGAGGTTCCTGTGCGGCGAGTCTCATCACATGAAAGACTCCTCTTCCGTCTTTTCTTCTCGTTACCACCAGTTTAGACATATTGTACACTTTGGTTATAATCAGTGTTGTGCTCGTTACTAAAAAAAAATTGTAACAAATTACTAGTTACTTCATTTTAAAAGTAACTCAATTACTCTGATGATTACTTAAACTATTAAAAGTAATTATTTACTAAAAAAAAAAAAAAAAAAACATACACCGTTCCTATATGCTCAACTAAAGTAATGAGTGTATTATTTCCACAACGAAAAACTCGTCTTTGACTCTCCTTGCCCACAATGTGTCTTCTTCGTTAGTACGGCAGGTTGCGCAATTATTAAATGAAAATTGTTTTCAAGTAACTGACTAACGCACCATCGTGTAACTGTATCTGAGTTACTGTATTAAAAAAAGTAACGCGTTAGAGTATTAGTTATTGTAAAAAAGTAACTAAGTTACAGTAACTAGTTACTGCTCAACGCTGGTTATAATCAAACTTTTTGGGCACCGGTAAGCTTCTGCGGTGGTACAAATTAAAGTCTCACGAGATTTGCCGAAGTCTCGTCGGACTTCAGAGGCTTTGCTGCTTTTACAGACAGCACAGAAGGAAAATAAATAATCATGTGAACTATATATAAAAAGTCTTGGGGGGGTGGGGGGGGGGTAGTGAAGTCGCAGTACAAGATGGCCAGACTGCTCCACATAAGCGCCCCCGTTCCTCCGACAAGCGGCGACGGGGTCGCGCGAGAGGGAGCCATTATTCCGAGAAAGGGAACATGACAGAGCGTGCGGGTCGCGATGCCGACTTCCCAGACGGCGATTCGCTCTCCACAAGGCCATCGTAGACTTTAAGAAGCGGCGCCGTGCAGAGTGAGACTTTGAAACGGTTACATTTGCCCAAAGGCAGGCTTGGGGCACTTTGGCTGGCCATCAAAAAAAGAAGAAAAAGACACACAAAAAAAAGACTGAAATCACACAACAAAAATGAAAAAATACTTTGAACAGGTCTTTTCCCTGAGGTTTGTTTCCCCTTTGACCTCTAGTCCGCATTCGAAAACAACCTATTGGATTTCATGATGCCTTTTTGGTAATAATGTGGTTTGGTGTGCATTCATTTATTATTATTTTTTTTTTATCATGCAAGTCAATATGACACTGTCCCAACCGCAGAATCATGTTGGGACCTCCAGTCTCTTCCAAATCCTTTATTAACCAGGAAGTAGCCCACTAACTAACTAACTAACTAACTAACTAACAGGTGGACAAACAAACCCAAATGAAAATTTCTGAGTTGTTTTCATTTATTTAGAGTTCATCCTTGGTCGTGGTTTGTGCTGTACTTACAGTATTGTCGTTTTTAATGATTATTAATGCATTGCTAAAACAAAATGGTGGCCTAAGATTTTTGTTCCGCACTGTTAAATGTGATTCGGCAGTAAGACACGAGTAGCCCGTGGACCCGTTTTGAAAATATTGAATTGAATTAATTTGTTTGTTTTGAGCAGATCCAGCAATATGACATATGAAAAAAAAAAATCCAAACATAGCAATAAATTGTAACAAATGATAAAAAAAACATCATGTATACATCAGTGGCAATAAAGAAAGCTCAACATGTGCTACTCAAAAAGGAGTAGAAGAAGATAACCGATGAAATCCCACCACCATCTTCCAACAAAATAAACCGCTTCCGCTTCCCTAATATTTATATGACCTCAATACAAGTCGTACTGGTCAATAGCATGTTAAAAAAAAAAAACTGGAACAATATATACAGTACTGTCTAAATAATAATTGGCACCATTTTAGAATACAATATGCTGCAGCAATAATTAAATACAAACAAAGATAATAAAACCAAAAAAACGAATCACTACGAACAATGGTAAGAAAAAAACAATGCAGGGCAATTCAAGCTGTGACAAGATCTTGTGTTTGTAAGATGCTTTAAAGCTTTAAATGTTTTGACATTGCTCGCGGTGCAAGTCCAGACCGTTCCGTGGTTTTACCCCACAAACAGACACGCAAAAGTCTTCCTGGTAGTTCCACATTTGGGTCGTGTAAAATTTCCAAAGCCAAAGTAAAAAAAACAAAAAACAAAAAAACGTACATTATTTGGTAGCGAATTGCCAAATGCTATAAATATGATTAATAAGGTATAATATTTCACAAGGTCATGTAAGTTAATTGAATAAACAATGTATTTGTGTGAGCCTTGTGTATAATCTTTACTGTGTTTTCGCAACGTAAATAAGGGCTGCTTGGAACATTTATAAGGATTTCCTCATACTTTAATACAATTGGTGAGATATGGAAGAACTAAGGATGATGATCTAAGAATTTCTTTATTTATTTTTTTTATTCATGATTGTGTTTAGTTCTTATGTGTGCATTCCACGACAACTTGTTATCAATTATTACACCCAAAAATGCGTCTTCCTTCGCATTTCCGGATTGCAAACCATCCATGTGCATTTTCAACTCTGGATTGCTTTTGTATTTTCCAAATATCAATACCTTTTGTTTTGTTGATATTCAGAATTATTTGTTGAATATCTCACCAGTGATGGGATGAGACGCGTTGTATAAGCGATCATTTGAAAAAAGTGAACATTTGGGCAGAGGTTTATCGAAATAGTGTTGCTGTCGTGTACACGACACATATGCATATTTTTAGTGATTTAAAAAACAAAACCGAATCTATTTAGGGCAACCACACCTTTATTAATTTGAATAATATTCACCCATAATATATTAAGTTTCCTAATATAGTTCAACACAAAATACTCGTCGGGGCCTGCAGAGTCCAGCCCTTGAGCCTCGACCAGTCTTCTTGTGTCAGTCTAGTGGTTTCTGCACGAGAAGAGCCGGGGGAGGGGGGGGGGGGGGCGTATTGATCGTCGTCTCCAAGTGAAGTCCGGGCATTAGTTCCAGCAGGGTGACCAGACAGCGTTCCGTCAAAGACGCACTAGGGGGGGATGATGGCAGTCCGGATGTGCGCACTTTGGATTTTGATCTCCCAAACATCAGTGGTATCGAGCGACACGCTGTCCTGCCTTGTACACGCTTTTTATTTGCTGAGGGAAGCACGAGCAGCTCTCACGCACACACACACACGCACGCGCACGCACGTTGAATTATCATCCGGGGCTGCTGTGATGAGGACTTGTCCACGGTCGGCTGAAGGCGCGAGCTAATCACGGATGTCATCTACTGCTGACCACTGACCACAGCAATCGCAAGACGCAGGGTTATCCTCTTAGGACAATCCGGGATTCGTCTGCTTATCTGAGGAGGGCGCGTTTGTGTCACCCAAGTTAAGACGCAAAGATGACTTTTTTTCCTCGCCTCGCTTTTCCACTTCCAACATATTACAGCGAGGTGACAAAATGATGTCCGACAGCAAACCGAGGCGTGTAAGAAAGGTGGTAATAAGAAAAAATAAATACAATTCTACTCATCTCGGCTTCCCATTCCAAAAACAAAAAAACGTTATCCACACGGAGACTGTGGGCAACAGGAACTATAAACGGAGAGTCAAGTTTGACATTGCAAAGTCCAGAGTTAAGGTTAAGATGCATGTTTTTTTCCCTCCCTTTTCCAACATATTATGGCCAGGAAACAAATTGAATCCAAAAGGAGACTGTGGGCAATACAATTATAAAATACTGCTGTGACAAGAACTAAGGGCGATGTTGTCCACATACGTTCTAAGACCACTTTCCTCACTTTGATTTTCAACATCAAAAGAAGTAAAAAGGTTTTTTCTGAGGAGATTGTGGGCAACATAAAAATAAAGGGCTGCAGCAAAGTGCAGAGACTGAAATCTGCAAATAGAGCCTCCAGAGTTACGGGCAAGGAGCTCCAAAAGTTACAAATCACAGATCTTTTTTTCTTTTACTCGCCTCAGTTTGAGGGAGATAAACAATCTGAAAGGAGACTATGGGCAGCACAAAAACAAAGCATTGGAGTAAAGTGCGACTATGGATTAAAACTGCACCAACCACACTTAAGGGTAAGCAGCAACTTTTTCTTCACTCTCCTCACTTTTTTGGGTGGTTTTAAATGTTACCTGCGAGTAGACTGAGGGCCCTCCAGCAAAGTGGAGACTGTGGGCTACAACCCTATAATGTCAGAGCTAAGAGTAAAGTTCTCCAAAAATTAAGGCCTAAAGATTTGTTTTCCTTTTTGGACTTGGTTTTCTGAAAACATCGTAGCAAGGAGACCATTTTTAACCAAGACGAGACTACGGGCAGCACAACAATTGGCCATTAAACTATTATACTGTAGCAACCAGAAACAAAGTCGGATTAGGGCCCAAAGATTGATTCTACTAAATGCCTCAGTTTTAAATTTCTAAATGAATACAATTGAAAAAGAAGAAACTTTTAACCAAATGAAGACACAAAGATATATATATTAATTAGTCACACTGTTTTTTTTTAACAGAAAAATGAGTTCCGAGTCATATTTTTGAAAGGGTCCTTTGTGAGGATTTCAAGGATCACGCGTGAAAGCCCAACTCAATGTGACTCGGGTGCAGCGGTGCTCACCACCGTGTCCTTTTGTTGCTCCTGCTCTCCTCTACCGGAGCGCCTGGACGTGAATTCAGAAGAAAATCAGACGCATCCGTTGTCGCCACTACAAATTCAAGCTTCAAGGCTTACCATAAACGAGTGGCGCTTGCTGCCATCTAGTGGCCGCTAGAGGTATTAAGTGAAAGAAAGAAAAAAACCTGCCCCCCTTGCATCATGTGAATGTGCTATCATAGCAAAAAAAAAAAAAAAGTCCACCTACATCCCCCGCTGATGGTCTTTGTGGTCAGCAGCGGATGCCGCCGGCGCCCTGCCGGCCCGCAGCAGCCAGCGGCCTTCCTCGTAGTCGTCCTGGTTCACGCTGATGAGCAGCCGCACGCCCTCCGAGCCCGTCGCCGCCCTCAGCGAGTCGGTGATGAAGACCCCCTTGAGGGCCTCCAGGAGGGCCCCGCTCAGGTAGTCCACCCAGAAGGCCTCCAAGTTGGCCAGCTCGGTGAACTTGATGTCGCACACGACGGCGCCCAAGTCCCGGTCGCGCAGCAGCGAGTCGGCCTGAGCGAAGAGCTCGAACTGGCGCTCCAGCGGTTGCCGCTTGTCCGAGCGCACGCCGTTGCGCAGCGCCGAATCGTGCTCCAGGTACTCGGCCCGCACCCTCAGGCGGACGTCTGAGAGCGGGAGGTGGTGGTGATGGGGGAGGGAGAATCCAGTGGGGGGGGGGGGGGGGGGGGAGTAGAGTCAAAACAAGAGGGAAGAGAAAGAGGGACGGCAGTCAGAAACCTCAAACAGAAGGCGCTTTTTAACTGCACGGTACCAACTTGGCTCTGCTCAGACTTGCTCGCTTTTGCCACTTAATAGCATCTGTCTCAAAAAAGAGTAACGTTATTAAAGTTTAAAAAAAAACATAAAAACTATAGAAATATCCTAAACTAAAATAAAAAAAAATATTTAAAACAACAAAAAAATATATATATATATATATATTTTTTTGTACACAAGCTTTTGTGTCTTATTTTAAATGTATTTATTTCGGTATTAGGGTGACCAGTTGTTCGGGATTTTTCCCCCTCAATATTGTACTCCAAATATTGAAAAAACAACAACAACTCACTCTTAACTCATTCACTCGCAGCCATTTTGACTGAAGCAACCCCTTCGCTCCCGGCTGTTTTATTGGATTTTGACTGATTTTGCAAGGCCCACAGAATATTGTGTTCTATTGCTATAAAAACATGGAACCTAACTTTTTTCATTAATCACAAATCTGTTTCAAACACTGGGGAAAATATCTTTTTGCAACATGGCCTTGGTTGATCTCGTATACTCTGCTGCCACCTACTGGCCGTTTTTGTAATAACTACCATTGCTTCGAGCATTCTCTTCAGTTCAGAGGCTGCATCAAAGCCTTCTGTATGCTCTAGCATATAACCCCCCCCCCCCCCCCCCCCCCGTATAAATATGTCTTTGGGAGCGGAGTAATATTTAAAATAGAATGAGTTAAAGAACTAATTAAAACCAACTGATTTTTTCAAAAGTCAAAACGAAATACAAACTAATCCAAAACTATTCCTGGTCTCGTGCTACAACAAAATCCTTTTAATAGTAGATTCATCTGATTTTTTTCAATTAAATCAACTTAATTTTTTTTAAATGTTCCTCATTTTACTCAAAAAACAGGACATTATTTGATATCGACAACGCAGAAAATGCAAACAAACAAACCCATTCTGATTTGGTTACATGCCAGAAAATCGTCAAATATGTTGATTATTGTTTTTAAGTAAGTAAAAGCCGATTGAAACTTCACATCCTGATCACGGAATTGCAAAATATGCATAACGCCTCTGATGGCGAGAAACATCACGCGTCGACTTCTTCCTGCCGCGAGTGTTCATATTTTTCAAAAAGTTTTTTATTTTTATTATTATTATTTTTTTGCGTAAACGGCACAGAAAATGTCTCCATCTTTTGATCTCGAGATGACCAATTATATTGAACTGACGGAAGCCCGTCCGACAGCGAAATTGTCTGTGGTTTTGAAAGTGGAAAAGCGCTAATGGCGAGAGCAGCGCCAAGCTCGGTAGCATGCGGTGGGAAACGGAGGCCTTAATTGACGAATCACACAACACCGATCGCATAAGAGCGGCTTCTCCAAAAGGAGCTTGTGAGCGAGTGAGCGGAACGCTAACTGGACTGGAACGTACACAGTGTCATTCTTGATTGAGCTTTTGCTAAAAGCAGCGCAAATCTTTGCCAAGAACCAAAAAAAAAAAAAAAAAAGTGCAGTCGGGTCGAGCAAAAGTGGCCGTTTTAGTGAACTGGGAATGATAAATACTGCTGCCATGGAAGCGGTTGACTTGGACATTGCGTCAGACGCACACTCAGCAAAATTGCCAGTTGAAGCTTAGTTAGCAGTGTGACGACGCTCGGGAAATTCCGTCTTTCTCTTTCGGGGTTCCGGCTCAAGTGTTAAGCGCTGAATCCGCTCGGAACGGTTTCGGAATTGGCGGTCATGCAACGGCACAGCGAGGAAGATGGGAGGATACATACTGTCCTGCGCACGAGCGCCGCGTCCCCCCGTGTCACTATTCCAGAACTGCCAAGTGGAAAGCGGCTGCTTGACGACTTTGGCTGCAACAGAAACTCATCTCGACCCCTCCGAAGCCGTCTTTAGTGTGCAACAACAATATTGATCCAACTCAGAAAATATTATGCACTCCTCCACGCTTGCAACAGTGAAAAACTTCAGAACATTTCAGGGTACAACCAACGAGGATTTGAATCATCAATTCATCTGTCAAGCTATTTATTTTGAACCGGATGAAACACAATTTTTCATTTCACATAAAACAAGACATTATTTCAAATTGCCAGTGCAGAAAATGCACAATGCGTCAGAAAATCGAAAAAAATGTTGATCATTGTTTTCCCAAAAAAAAAAAGAAGCAAATGTCTTGTTTTGATTAAATACAAAAGGCAATCAAGTCTGCTATCATGGAGGACGACGGAAATGTGAGAATAATTACTGTTGAGAGGCTGAAAGTTAAACAATCTCTAAACAACTGCTTATAAAAATAGTTGTCGATTGTAGGGATAGACCGATATTGGGCATTTTGACGAATATCGGTTAAAAAAAAAAAAAAAATAATAATAATCTGACGGCCGATAAAAAATTCTTTAAAACCATTTTAATCTCGGCGAACTATTTATTTAAATTTTCAGTTAACTTTATGAGATGCTGTTGACCTTGGGAACCTTCTGAGCAATTTGTTTTTGTCCGACATTAAAACAAAGAAATGTGAATGTTTAAGATTTCAGATATTTTTATATCTTGGGGAAAAAATATTTCATGTAAAAAAACGATAACGAGCTATGGTATTTTACTTGTTTAAGTTTCCATTTAACTTTTTAAAACGTACTGATAACCTTGGGAAAGGATGTCTATTGTTTAAGATTATTTTTTTTTAAATAAAAAATTTTAAAAGTCAGAAAATTGACATTTGTATTATTTTTTTTTAATTGATGCCAATATCTTTCTTTTAGCTGAAAAAAAAAAAAGTCACCTCCAAAAATCTGTTATCGGCCTCCTTGACTTAATCGGAATCGGCCCTCAAAAAACCCATATCGGTCTATTTCTAGCCAATTCGTCAGACAATCACAATCACAACATTTTCATTTGGAGGTAGAAAGACTGTTTCAAGCGGAGCAAGACGCTGATTGAGTCCAAGTTAATCATCCTCCTGCTAATGAATGTTCAAAGTCAACACTGACTTTGTGAATTTGTCTGCGCAGGACTCCACGGGGGCGAAGTTTGCAAAATGCCAACATTAGAAAGTCAAATGTGGAATTAAAATGTCGATTCTCGCATCTCTTAACATTTGCAAAAGAGCAATGCGTTTTAACAAGGGTCGTAATTAGACTGACGGGAAAAACAATTCAGTGTGGTCACAGTGGAATTAATCAGGATGAGGGTGAGACGGTCCATAAAACACCTGACAGGACTTTGGCGTGGAGATCCATTCCAAATATTGATTCCGATTTGATCGGGTCAAGCAAGTTACAAAATGTTAAAATCGACCTGAAAAATCCCTTGTAAATGAGTGGTTACACAAAATAAAAAAAAATGAACGTTCACAGGTCAAATGGTTCAGAGAAACAATGAGAAGAAAGTGCTTTACCGTAAACTGCCACGCCTTATCGCGAAAGAGGGCTTTTTAGGGAGAGCGTGAAGACCTGGATAAAATGGTGTTGGGACAAGAACAAAAGTGCACCGATTGAAAACACCACAGGAGACAGAACATCATGAAGACTTGAAAGATGCATTTTGAGGTGAACGCTAAAATCGTGCAACACAAGATACACGGACGGACAGGATGCTGAAGAACATTTTCCTCATTGGAAACATAAGCGACGATTTATTTTAATTTTTTTTTACAATAATGCAAGTCTAAACACGACATTCTGATTAAGATTGCGTTTAACCAAAATATTGTGACTAATATGAATTAAGCAGCAAAATCCACCTGCTTTTTATCCATCTCAACGGGGCGGCCATTTTCAGTCGACAGCAGGTGTCAAAATGGCTGCCCCCTAAAATAGATTTTTTAAATATATATATTTTTTTAAAGGGTGGGATTTTGGTGCTTAATACATATTCCACAAACATATTCATCAGAATACTGTGCTAAGGCTAATTATGATGCATAGAACATATTAAGAAATGTCCTTCAAATCTGACAATATACATATTAAACTACTCAAAATGGCCCATCTCAGCAACTTATTTTTTTGTACAAAATTGTAAAAAGAAAAAAAGAAAACATTTGAGGAACAGGTTTTTAATCATAAATTAGCAATTAACCTAAACACAGTCACATTACAGTGATTTAACAATAAATTGTAGTTTCATAATAAATATGGATTGTTCTTCACATGTTTCTTGTACATTCCTTTTTTTTCTCCTAAAAATAAAAATAAAAAATTAAAAAAGTTTCTTGTACATTTTTTTCTTTTTTTATAAAAATAAAAAATCTAAAAGTTTCTTGTACATTCTTTTTTTCCCTTTTTTTTTTTTAAATAAAAATAAAAAATTAAAAAAGTTTCTTGTACATTTTTTTCTTTTTTTATAAAAATAAAAAATCTAAAAGTTTCTTGTACATTCTTTTTTCCCCCTTTTTTTTTAAAAATAAAAATAAAAAATAAAAAAAGTTACTTGTACATTCTATTAACAGCTCTTGTTCAGCACCGTCATTTGGAAAAAGCAAGAAAAATACAATATAAAGTGTGCTTTGACAAAGAGGTTGTGGCAGTTTTAATATGGCGCAATATTGCCGTTATCGACGACTCACAGTTTCATTGACAAGCTGACATTACAGTACAATACTTGCACCGATCAATAACTCAATTGTCCTGATCCTACCACGTCATTTTCCGTTGAAAAAAAATCCATTTTCTAATTACATTTGAATGGCAGACCACCGTTTTTTTGGAGCTTTCCTTGAAGAATATGTTTGTGTAAAGCAAGCGAGAGGGTTTTGGCCAATGAGCATCGATGTTATGACACACAGGCGTCCACTTCTTGCGTTATCGCGGCGCGGAGATCCTCGCTTGCCTTCGGCATGGGCCCGCACTTTTTGTTTTTTGTTTTTGTTTTTGTTCCTCAGTTGTGCCTCCCTGAGTCCATCATCCTTTTTTGCGCCTCAGCCCTATTGAGCCACAATCCTGAGCCAACCTGCTGGAATCAAACGCGCAGTCAGGGCGGCGGCGGCGGCGGCACGTTCGCAGTCACGGGAGCGTCGCTCGCGCCCTGGCAAAAAAGGTCGGCCGCCAATACCCGTCGGGCTTTTTTGTCACAAGAAGGATATCGGGATGGGAAATGGCGCAAATGGCAGAAAGCAAACCTGCTACTTGGGTTAACGAGAAGTTACGTTGCGGCAACAGAGCAGCTGTGCGGGAAAGAATGTTGATCACACCCATCCAGTGCACCTTTATTTTCCCTTGAAAATATTTGGGCTATTGCAGATGGCTTGTATGCAAATGAAGCGGAAGGAAAGTTGCATTGGCTGGAAGTTTCTTTAATTTTTTTAAATTTCCCCATCACAAATTATAAAAGGCAAAAAGATCATCGAGCCGCGTGGGGTACACAACCAATCGCCTATTGGTATTGGTTGTGTACCCCAATCCTTATTAGGGCCTATTGAATAGGCCCCAACGTGGACCAAAGACGCAATACAACAATGCGAAAACACTGTTGTGCGAGTTCGGGGTCTCTCACATTTGAACACATCTTTACATGGGTGCCATTTAAGAGGCTTCAACACGTATGCTAATGATTGGAATGCTTGTGCTGGTCATGGTTTGGTAGTAAACCCTTTTTTTTTTTTGTGTTCTTTACTTCATTTCATCTCATTGGCAAGTCAACTTGAAAATGAAAACAAAACGTGTCCCCAGTGCGAGAGACGAGCTCCACATCTTTCCTTCTCTTATGGTGACAACGTCGCACAGGAAGCAACCTAGCGCTCAAGAGTTGTGATGCGGCGGCTGAACATGGTGGAAAAGGGGAACCGGAGGAGCAGAAATTAAATGCATGTTTAGATGATCCAAACTAGGGATGGGCATGGGGGAAATGGACTATACCAACTATTTTTTTCCCCTCTATATGTCACTTTCTGAATGTTCTGAACTCCTGTTTCCAAAGCGGTATCGTTGAAAAGAATGGCAGCTCGGAGGAATTCGTGTCACGGTCTGGATTTGAGACACTATAAAATGGCAACATTTTGAAAATGATCACCAAATTGGTGTTCATGCCAAAACCAAAACGACACAATTATGAATACTCTACATGCAGCACGCGGGTCTGTTAGCTTGTGATGCTAGCTGAGGACACGTCGCAACAAAAAGGACAAAAGCAGTTTAGTCACAGTTTGTGTAAACCGCTTCATCCCTAGCGTGGAGGGAGCCCGGGTTGCAAATGTTCTATTTGAAATATTGTCATGGTCCCAAAAACGTATTTATATGTTTGTTATGCTTTTTTTGGTGTTTTTTTTAATGCTAGAACATACAGAAAGCTTTGATGCAGCCTCTGACCTGAAGAGGTCGCTTAAAGCAATGGTAGTTATTACAAAAACTGGCCAGCGGGTGGCAGCAGAGTATAAGAGATCAGCCAGGGCCATGTTGCAACGAGTTATTTTTGCCATTGTTATATTCTAATGCTAATTGCTGCAAAACGGAAACAGATACAAAAATACTTTTTTTCCTGATCAAACAAGAGATCTTTTTTTTTCTTTTGGTAGGTTCCATATGTTTATAGCAATAGAACACAATATTCTGTGGGCCTTGCAAAATCAGTCAAAATCCAGTAAAACAGCCGGGAATGAAGGGGGTTACTTCAGTGAAAATGGCTGGGAGTGAATGAGTTAAAGATGAATTATTATGCCCATCCCTAATCCAAACATGATTTTTTTTTTATGGATTGAACTCACATGCAGAACAGATGGATAATTATACTCAACTAGAGGGTACGTTAACGTGACATTCAAGTTCAAAATTGGATTACTATTGCAGCACCGCAACACATTTGAGTGTTAGAGATATTATATTCAATTTGCAAAAGTTGACTTTAGTGCCAAGAGGTCAACTGTCACATAACGATATTGCGGGAAAGGCCCCAAAGTCGTACTTGCGGCTTCTAAAGCCGATGTTTTCGACAACACGAGGCTGACATTTCAAAATGGAATGAGTTTCCATCAGTGACAGAAACCTGAAGTTCTTTGCAAACGTTGACATTTTGCTGGAGGAGTCAAATGATGGCTTCATTTGAATGTTAAATCACGAGCAACACACCTGACCGCCAACGTGGTTTGGACAGAAGCCCAAACACAATTTTAAAGAATTCCTGTACTACGGAATGATTGTGTTTTGAAGTCAAAAGTGACTTCCTGTGCAAAGGTTTCAAAATGTGCTTGATTCATGGCAGCAGCAAAGCCAAGCTTGGATAAAGCAAAGAAGCGGGGAATTGTTTTGCCTCCGAGGAAAAAGTGTGAAATGATCATGTGTGATTCGGGAATGAACATGCTTGTCCTTACTGCATGACGCTTTGTGAGCCGGCGCCGATGGCGGCAGTGGCGGCGCCTGCCTGGTCTTCTTGGGCTTGCGACTCCAGCCGTTCCCTCTCTTCCTTCGCCGGCGCGCGGGTGCTTCGGGCGCCGTGGGGTCGGACCCTGCCGCAGAAAGCGCAAAATGAGTTAAGATATTGACATGAGGACAAAATGAGTGGGACAACTGGACATTAAATCTACAGGAAGTGAAAATGCTTATACTAAAATGTACCAACTATACTATATAGATGATCCGTCATAATATGAATACCTCAAAGAAAATATGCAGGAGGGGTGAGAATGGCCGAGTACCTGCCGATTCGATCCGTATCACGATTCATTTCGATACGATTAAAAAAATTGATTATTGGGATTTTTACTCACATTTAGAAAATACTAGTGATGGCAAAATGAAGCTTCATGAAGCACTTGCGATACTTTTTGACTCCTCAAGATGGCACTCATGATTCAAAGATGCAATGCAAATGTAATCCATTTTCATTGCACTTGCCTTTATCTTTAAACCAAGAGCACCATCTAGAGGAGTCCAAAAGTATCGCAAATGCTTCATGAAGCTTCATTTTGCCATCACTAGAAAATACTGATCAGAACAACAACTTGTAAATGTACACTGTAAGATTTGTAAGAACATTTATTTATTTATCTGAAACTTCAGGCTTATAACTGTAAGTATTTAACAAACGGGTTGCAATCGGTTTCATATTTGAACAACATTAAAATAAAATAAAACAGTCTTCCATGCTTAAAGTGTGAACCCTAACCGAAAGAAAGACATTTTGTTGAATATTTCAATTTTAAAAATTGATGTTTAAACATCGATTCGGCCGCATATCGAATCGATTCGAGAATTGCGCATTGTAATATCGCGATATATTGCCGAATCGATTTTTTTTTTTTAACACCCCTAATATGCAAATGTTGTTGTTGTTTTTTAAGGATATTTTGAGTTTAGGTTTTGCCAGTTCTGTACAGTACTAACAGCTCGTAATAACAATGTTCTGTAAATGGACTATAGGGTTCCTGGAATGATAATTGTAGCCTTGAGGGAGCAGCCATACCTGTTCTCGCTTGCTGTATGTAGGAAGGGGGAGGTATTTCAGTTATTCTATAGTGGGACATCCTCTGGCCAGAAGTGCACGGCGACTTTCTGTGTTCTACCCTGCATCGCTTGTCAGTTCTTTCTGGAGACACTGCAACGTCATACGCATGCATGGTGATTATTCATCAAGGGAGGGGTGAACAGACTGAGACAGTAAATAAACACTTCCCTCAAAAAAAAAAATCCTAACTATGGGAGGAAAAAAAAACTGTAAAATGAAAACAGTTTAATGCTCTAAACTATTCATATAGGCAATCATAACAAAAAAAAAATAGAAGAGGGCTGCATTAATTACTTGCATTTCTGGGCTTTTTGTGGCAGGGCCTCGTCCCAATCCTGACTGTATTTGTGGTGGTGCTATTGGACTTCAGGACTCACCCGTTCTTCTCCTCTTGTGGGAAACGAGAGGCAGCAAGTCGTGTCGGGTGAGGACTCTGAGCAGCTGCAGAAGCGGCTCCAGGTTGCCTTCACTGACGTACCCTCGCCTCTCCAGCTCCAGCAGCAACTCCAGGCCATTCCTGGGCTTGAACCTGGCCACCGTCGGCTGCTGGGAGCCCCGCGACTGCAAGCGCCTCCAGGCTGCCAGGAGCTTGCGACTCGGGGCCTCGCCGGGGTTGAGCGGGTTGTCTTCTTCGGGCTTCACCGTCCAGACGGCCGGGTCCAAGGGGTGAACGTAGGTGCAGATTTCACTCAGGAGGAAAGAGAGCACATCGATGTCGGTGTCCGTCAGATGAGAGCCGACGACTTGGAAGACCTCGTGTAGGGACAGCAACCCATAAAAGTAGAGGCACTCGTTTTCTTCCCACTCGAGTGAGTGCCTCAGTGCGCAGCTGGCCATGGCGATGTCACCCTGCCCCTTTTAGGTCTTACTACTACAAAGAAGAGGGGGGGTTGCAAATGCAGTATATGGGTCATTTTCATATACAGTATTTAAGAGTGTAGAATGGCTGGCCAGGTTATCTCAACCCAAAATCAAACCATTACAACTCTGTGCTGCTAGCTAACGTGCCATAGTCTTTTGACATGTTTTATAGCACGTACGTCGCACATTATAATTTTCTATGAAACAGAAGAAAAACAACTATACATATATGGTTCTGAAGCAATGTAATATTGTACAAGTGCCTCTTGGCTGTTTGTAAGGACATTCATCGACCAATTACATCCTATTTCTGTTCATATCACACTTTTGCCTCCGCAAGCAGATTGCTATGGTAGTCCAGCACTTTTTAATGAGTGAAGAGTTTGCATTCACCGACAAAGACCGTCATTTTGTCTTGTGACGCAATTGTGACGTAAGCTCAGAATTGTCCATAACGGTAAAGACATTTAATCACCGCTTTTGGTATTTTCAATATTTCTTAAGACCCCTGGCACTTTTCTTGGTTGGTTTGTCTTTGTTCTGCATGCCATGTTCTGGGCTCTTGATTTCAATTTTGTCAAATAAAGAATTGTTGGAGAGAGAGAAAAAAACACACATTGATTTCCTGTACATTAAATAAAATTGCTGACAGGGGGTTGATAAATTCACCGCTGAATTTCATTTTTAAATCAATGAATGGAGTATGTAGTAAATACCTAAAGTACAGTATGTCGTATTTGTTTGTTGTCATGCCACACCACTGATAATTTGCCGGATTGGTGGTGTTTTAAGTAGACACGTTTTTTTTTTTTTAATCACGCTTTAAGCAGGCGTCTTATCAAGCAAGCAAAATCAGCAAGCTAATTGTGTTCCAGCGATAGAACAGCTGTTAAAAATGTCTGCCTTTTACTATTTGTATTATTATATTAAATTAAATTCACCTTTCCAACATATGTACCTGGAGAGAAGAAAGGGGTTCAGACGAACGCCAACGGAGGAATTCCAGCGTTCACAAATGACACCAAACCTGCGAGGGAAAACACAAACGAGACTTAAACGGTGGACGTGTACTTACTCCTACACAAGAAATAACTAGTAACATTTGTCGAGTATATATTGTGCTTACACGGCGTGAGCTTACAGTTAGCATGGGATGACGGTAAAAGGCGTCGCGCTACTTAACCAGACAAGAATTCGATACAGTTGATCATTTGTCTCATGAAGCGATATAAAGTCAACTGTCATTACGTTGAGAAGGCGACATCCAAACAGACGGCGGAGCAAAACAATTCACCTCCCTCCTTATATAAAGACATCCCACCGGACAACTTCCTTACAATGAGAAACTGTCCAATCACAGCTCGAGTTCTGCTATGACGTCGCATTTTAATAGCTGGTTTGGTGTCAGGTTTGTCACCGTTATCCAACAGATGAAGCAGGAAGAAGAACCAACAACTGATCTCGATTCAGTGGTTGAAATATATTGGAGATCTGATCTGGCGTCAGATTTATTCAGTCTCGTCAGCGCAACAAAGAGGAGGGAACGACTCCGAGGCTGATCTCAGATCTGCTGTATTGGGGCCGTGTTGTGCGGTTCGCTAACTTCCATCGTGGGAGGCAAAAAATAGACGTCACTACCGTCAACACCCGGAGACAACACGGACTTCTTCGATTGTGAGTTTTTGTTGTAACAATTACTCATCTAAAGCACATTTTTATCATTCTGTTAGGGTGAAACCGCAGCGAAACTGACGCGTGTCGTGCTGTTGTGTGGCAATCGGTGAATTTGAAACAAAAAACGAAAAGGCGACTGGTAGCAAATGAGTCGTCGTTAGCTAGTCGCTGTGATTGTGTCGCCGTTTTTAAAGCGTTTTAAAGTTGTTTTGTGACGTGGCGGCCTCGCCTGTGGCTAACTCAAGTTTGTGTAAATTCACGTTTTTGAAGTAAGTCTTGTCTAATGCCTCACTCATTTCTCGTCCACTCATTTTCTCGTCTTAGGGTTAAAGAAGCTTAGTAGATGCAAGTTCCAAAGGGTGAGAACTGCCAGGTGGACATGGAGAGCAAAGCTGGAGATGTCTTCGGTGCCAAGGATGCTCTTCCGACAGTTACGGCCGGTGTACCTGGGATCCTTGCCAAGTAAGACATTTATCACCGGGCGTGCACATAAGAATTAAAAAGTCAATTTTCCATGATGTGCCCCTCCCCAGGCTGGGCCTCCCCAAAGGCCTTTCGGCCAGCGTGGCCAAAGAGTGGCTGGACCGGCGGCGGGTGTCCATCCGGCCGTGGGCCAGCTTCGCAGACCAGCGAAAGTTCTCCAAGCCACGCAACTTTGGCGAGATGTGCAAGCGCGTGGTGAAGAACGTGGACACGTTCAACAGCAACTACACCTTCATCTTCCTCGGACTCATCCTCTACTGCATGTAAGTCATCATCGCGTGATGCGGCTACATTGTGTGTAATTGAGATATATATATATTTTTTTTTACTTATTTCATGCTTGTGTTTATTTCTATTGTGTGGTAATGAATATCAGGAATGTTTTCATCCGCCTTCAGAGTCAGCTCTCCTATGTTACTGATAGCGTTGGCCGTCTTCGTCGGTGCCTTCTACATCATCCACCTTAAATCGCTGGAGTCCAAACTGGTGATCCTTGGTAAGTGAGGCCTGACTGATTAACTGGCTGATATTAGCTCTTTAAAAAAAATCTACAAAAAATGGTCAGACAAAGATTAAGACGTCCAAACATTCTCCCCTGAAAAAACTTGTTACAAAGCAAATCTCAATTATTATTATTTTTTATTCCTTTGCTTATAATCTACACTATTGTTTGTTTTTCAGGCAAGGAGCTGACTGTCCCACATCAGATGAGTCTGGCTGGAGGAATCTCCCTACCAGTCTTCTGGTTGGCTGGAGCCGGAGCTGCCGTCTTTTGGGTTCTGGGTAAGTCTGTCATTTTAAACACAGTTTTTTTTCCTAATGCTTAACTGCGTCTTGTTCCTTGGCTAATGTGTACATGAGACAATACAGTAGTCTCAATTATGTACAGTACTCCCCTACCCCCTCCGTCAGGTTAAGTTCCAGACCAACCCCGTCAAGTCAAATATGTTATATAGAAACACATTTTGAAAAAATAATAAACACATTGTAGCATATGATACATTGAAAGAGAGCAAGAAGCACAATGGATAACAAAAATATTTCACAAACAGTAAAACCCTTGGTGTGTTAACACTAAACTTTCCAAAGTTAACTAAATTAATTTATCAAATCACAATATACAGCAATAATCCTTCGCCAAAGATGTACATTCTAAAAAAATGAACCTCCAGCCGTCATTTTCTGTATGCGTAAAAAAGCAGGATTGAAGAGAATTTGCCATTCAATAATCTTCAGCAAAAACTAGGCTGAGCAAAAAATAAAATAAAATACTACCTGTTTTCATTCTTCTTTCAAATTTACACCTTGTTCAACAAAATAGGGTGGTAGTGAAATATCCGTCGACAGTTTTCACTCTCGTCATTTAATTCAACGGTGAAACAGAAATGAATCCACACCGCATTTTCTTCAAATTTGTGTCTCTCACTGGACATTCAAGCCAGATCCAGTTACAACTGTAAGTTGTTGAAGACACCACAATGATTGGATATTCGCTCGCAAAGTCGTGGTGGAGGGCATTTTTCGGAAAACAAAGAAGCATCTCATCCCTAAGAAATAATACAGTAGAGTAATGTATAGTATGAAATCTAATATCAACTTGTTTGTTTTTTTCTCTGCCCCTCTCAGGAGCGACTTTGTTCGTGATCGGCACTCACGCCGCATTCCGTGAACTGGAAAACTCCGACATGGAGGAGCTGCTCATGGAGCCCGTGTGATTCGCCCAACCTCGCTTACAATGTGTTGCTGTTACACACGTGTATGATCATAATCATCTTTTGGATGGCGCGTTCAAGCACATGATCATGAAATGCCAAATTTGACTTTTTATACATTGATGTGTCTTACGTCATCGTATTGGATTGATGCAACTTTGAACTCTACTAAAGTGCAATTTAGAAGCTTTGAACACATTTACTCCTATATTGATTCTGCACAATTATTAAAAGTTGTTTTTTTTTCATTTGAGCTTTTGCAATTCAGTTTATTTTATGCTGTGTTAATGTAGTACACATTTGATATCTTCTTTGGATCATTTTGTGTTTTGTGGATTTGTGTTACAAATAAAGTTCTGACCATACAGCAGAAAGAACGTTTTTTTTTTAATGGATTTTTGGCTCCTGATTATTATTATTTTTAAGATGTCCAAAATATTCAATATTTCAATGGAATTATCTAGTCCTATCCTAGTCACTGGGGCGCTGTTATTGAGCCTAAATGTCTGAATAGAAATTTTTCACACTGGTGTCAGTACCAGATGTGATCGGGCTGCCAGATCGTATCGGGGTCGCCTAGGGAACACGTTACACTACAGGATAGGCCGGAAATTATCCAGTTGACGTCAAACATTGGAAAGAAAATATTAAAGATGTAATTTAAACAACGAAATGTACGGACTGAAATAAATGATAAATACACAAATTAATTGCTTGAGATGTGACAAAAAAATTGTCAGTTTAGATTGTTAATGGTTCCTATTATCATTAAGACTGTTTTTGTGATGAAATTGTAAACAGTTAAAAAAGAAACCAAACCGAAGTGAATCGCGCATTTCGTCAGCGCTGCAGTAGTGACGTCAGCGGCCAGCGCGAAGGCGCTTCTATTTTATTTCTTCAATCTTAAAGCATCTTGCTTTGATATTCTTAGGTTAATTCACGTTTTTACCATTTTACTCCGTATATTTTATTTCAATTACATCTTTAATAATTTCCAATGTTTTACCATAAATTTTTTCCATATAACTTTATTGAACAATTGTGAACGGACAATTTCTATCCAATCCTGTAGCGTGACGTCATCTCCAGGCGACCTCGATACAATCTAGCAGCCCAGTGACATTTGGTACAGACACCGGTTCAACCCAGTTTGGGCTAAATAAAATAAAAATAAAAGTCCCTTTGTTTGCTTAGGTTGCTAACTGTTAGCAAACAGGCCTCACCCCTCACCTCAAGTCATTCAGATTGACTTGAAATTTCTTCCTAGTTCAAGTCAATGTGCTTTAAAAAAAAACACACACACCACCACCACAGCTATCTGCCATGATGTATCCAAAGCATTTTGAGCGTAAAACCATTTGCCATAAAAGTACAGTCAAGTGTGCTTATCTTGAAATTGCAAACACACCTTAATCTGTAAAATAGCCTCAGGACAAAAGGAAAAAAAAAGTCTCAAGCGCAAATCATACAAATGATGTAAAGTGCAGGCAAATTTTTGTATTTGTTGCATCCTCAGTTTTCTCATGACTCTCTTTTATTGGGAAGGGACATTTGCTCTTATCGTCCGTCTCTACCCCTTGACTCCAAATGTAGCATTGCTCACCCCCCCCCCTTATGACCTGTGTGACCCATGCTTCAGAGGACCCCCCCTCGCTCAGGGTTACCATGGCAATGACCTTGAACTCCCCACTCCCGCCTCTCCCCGTGTGCTTCACACACACACACTGGCTTATTCACTGCGGCAAAGGCGACGATCGATATTCTATTAAATGGAGTGTGGTTGAAGGTGTGGGAGGGAGAGGGAGGGGGAGGGGGTGAGTGTAGTCGCACTGCAGTGAGATGGGGAGGGGGGGGAAACAGGGCGACACAAAGCGGGTACAAGAAATGTTGGGATGCTTGTTAAATTTACTCCTTTTTTGAAAGGGACGTGAACCATAATGAGCAACAACGCGCAGTGTTTTAGAAGTCACACTAGGTGGCAACACAGTCTACTGAGATATGACATTATTTTTAAACAATATCCTCATATACACATTTCCCTTAAAACTGCATATTAATGGAAATTTTCTATTCAAATTTCTACTTCCTGATCATGAAATGATAGCCAGGGTATCAGCCTGATTTGCATATGCATAATGTGGTTCATGTAATTCCTGTAGTGGTCATTTTGTGGAAATATTGGTTAAAGCACAGCAAACTTTGACAATTTTATCTAAATACGTGACATTGTTCATACATTGGATATCTATCAGGCTGATTGGCACCGTACTTTGCAGCATTGTATACTTTTCTCGTAGCACACGTGTGACTTTTTCAATGTGTTTTTCCACAGAAGCGAGTCCTCTAATTTTTCCCAAATCCAATGGATCCAATTGATTTTTACCACGAGTGAAAGCTGCGATTTTCGAGCCCGCCTGACATGAATTTACAGAATCGGTGGCATCAAACCCGCTACCCGCTAACACCAAGTCATCGGGTAATAACTTTGACAGAAATCCACTATTTTTAGTGACATGCTTATCACTAATTTTCCCTCCCCATCCGTTTGAAATAAACGAGATGCTGCCTTGAGGAGAAATTCCCATCATGTATTTCTGAGTGCAGTGTGACTTCTTTGAGGAGTGACAATGTGCACTGGCTAAAGGATCACTTAGCTTCTCCATCAAGATCTCAAAATAATCTATAATGCAAACAGTTTTACGAAAATTGTCGTTCCTAAATGCATGTGGCAACGACGTTTCACTCAAATCTCTGTCCGGCCAGAACACAAGGGATGGAACAAGTTTACAATACAAAACATTGATGCAATGTTTGAAATTGTCAAAAGCAGTTGTGATATCCGCACGAAAAAACAAAGCTAAGAATTCAAATGAACAATTCAGTCTTAATTTCATCAAGGTCATCAAATATTGCTGGAAAGGACTGAGATCAGATTTGCTTTTCAAAAAGCTGCCAATCATATCAAACATTGTGATCAGCAAAGTATACGTTGGAATGCCTGTAAGCATATTTACTTTCTCATCATTATTCTCCAGGCCTCTTTCATCAAATGAGGTGTTATTGATCCTGTCCTTCAATAAAGTGTTCTCAATGCTCACTGCATGGCACTTACGTTCCAGAGACTTTATGTACGTGTGGCACGTTTCTTTGTGGCCTGGCATATTATCTGCGGTGCTCGCACAAGAGTGCTGCAGACAATTTGTATCAGTCTTCTCTGGCACATCAAGGCTACCGCTTTCAGTCATTTTGGGATCCTCGGTGAACATGCTCCGACTGGCAGATAAAGTAACAGGTTGGCGAGAAGGAGAACGGTCGAAATGTCCGTCCACTGCAAGGGATTTTGTTTTTCTCCTATGGCGTTTGTCATCTTGTCTATTGATTTTAAGTTGGGCCTTTTGACTTTTTCTCACACGAGGTGGCACATTCTTGAAGATGGATGGTATGTAATCTGGTGAAAAGGGGTTGTTGCTCTTTTTACCTGAGGAATGAATAAGAAGATAGAACAAAATACATTAGCGTGCACCCTTGCACAGGAACTTGGGTTACATTTTATAATAATCACGACAGCTAAGCAACTGGGTTAGTGTGATTCATTTTATCAACATGTCTGTCTGTGTTGTGAATAATTTTGTTTTAGCTGCTTTGTTGTTGCTAGCTACGTTAGCATCTGCTGATCCAGCCATTCGGGTTCCAAGTGCAAGTCTTTCGCCGCCATTTCATAATAAATAACTTGATTCAGTAATTGACTCACCTGAAATAAAGTGTTCGCTACAAAGACGATAACCGCCACTATGAGAAGGGTCCCACTTCTCCTTCTTGTTCTTGGCCCTGTTTATGACTGCTATCCATTGGCTACGCCTCGGTTCTTCTTTTGGTAGCCTGTAGAATGCTCGCCCCTTTTTTTCTCCCCTTTTGTTGCGACACCCGGGTGCGCAGCAGTAGTCTACCATTATCATTAGAAGTGCTGCGAGGCTATAAGTTTGTCAACACCGTTCTGAAGCTCCGCTAAAATGGCGTTGATTACATTTGGCGCAGTGCATTGTGGAAGTTGTGACGTCACGTCCGGAGCACGCAAGGATCGTCAGTCGTGGACACACAAAAAAGTAACACTCTTATAAGAAACAGTTCAACTGAAAAATTATTCCCAGGCAGACAAAATAAAAATATTTTGCACAAATTTGACAGAAAATCAATTGACAGACAAAACTTTCCCCATATCACCCAAAACAAGAGACACGCTTTATAAAATTATGAACAATATTTATCCCTCTAAAGAGCTGCTTCGGTTACGTTTTAACTTTGATAATTTATGTTCATTTTGTGAGACAAGAGGTTGAAACTACTGACCATGTTTGTTATCTCATGCAGGTGTCAGTACCAGATCGTATCGTGGTCGTCTGTCTTAACGTTATAATACACGTTTTGGGGTGATGTCCATAAATGGATAACAAAGAAAATGCCACTTTTTACAGACTGTATTTCTCTGAATGACAAAATAGTGCCACTAGTACTTTAAATACCCCCCCCCCCCCCATGGCATACATTTAAGGACCTATACATCCCAATATAGTTTTCCTTAAGATTGCATGAAATAATGGCAATTTTCTACTACTCATGGTAAAACGGCCACAAGAGGGCAGCCGACATTGCCCAATCTCATACCTGGCATCAGTACAACTGTTGGGCAGTATAAAAAGGCACACGATCCAGCAGTCTGCACAAATTTCCTTTCCCGTTTGTCTGTCTCCCCCTGGCTGTTGTACAGTTTTGTACTGTTCTCTGTTCAATAAAGATACAAATAAAATAAAAAGATCCAGCAATCTGCATGGCCATGCAAAGACACAACTCTGCATCTTCTCCCAGCCAATCAGCAATCAAGAAATATTGTCGTGTCTTTAAAAAAAAATAAAAATAAGAAAGAGCCACAGTCATCTTGAGATTGTATTAAATGTTTCTAGATGTTTTATTGGTGTTGCTTTCATTTCTTTGACACACATGTTCTTTCTTACGCGTAGACTTTGTTTGGATTCTTTTCACCTGATCTCCAACGACAACCATAAAGCAGCCAGCCTGAGACACACACGCACACACATGCGGACCAGGACCGTCACCCTCATCCTCACACATCGTCGTCGTCGTCATCATCATCATCATCATCATCATTGTGCACACCTACACCAGTGGCGTCCATTTTGAAACGGAATGGGCCAAAAGAACTGGAAAAAAGTTGTTTTTTCTTATTACGTTTTTTTTCTTCAACATTTCTCATCTTTTATTGTATGGGTGTCATTTTAAATTCAGTATAGAATTATATAGATTTCCTAGAGCACACAGAAAGATTGTTGATGTAAGGGTGGGTGGGTGTTTGGGGGGTTGTCATAGTAATAACAAGAACAATGCTGTCACACAGTGTACACAAACGAGAGACAAACAGCGGGAGGAGGGAGACCAAAGGTGGGGTGCGGGATGCCTTGGTGTGCCCCCCCCCACCCCTCCGTAACAATAATAATAGAATAAAAAAAAATTAAAAAAAGTAAATCAGTCTCCCTACCTGACATATTTCAAAACATAAACACAACAACAACACTGTGGCGCAGGTGGGAGTCAGTCAGTGTGATGGCTATTTGTGTGTGTGTGTATGTGGGATGGGGGTGTTGAGGGGACATGGTGGGTAGCAGGGCGGCCCTTTTTCAGCCAAGTTGGCTCCTTGGAATCTACATAAGACAATATGCAGCTGCCGTTTGGTAGATATAATTATTATTATTATTATTATTATTATTATACTGGTTTATGTACACAGCAGTGAAAGAACACATGCAAAGACTACCATATGGGAGGGGAAAGTGACGGGAATGGGGGGGGTGGACAAGTGTGTGCGTGTGTGTGTGTGTGTGTGTGTGTGTGGGAAGGGGGGGGGGGGGTGTATGTCGAAAGTTGTAAAGGTGCTTTTGCTGTTTTGAATCTTTGGGGCAGTTGGGATGAAAATTGCTTCAAAGCGTTGATGTTTTTGTCTTGGGTGGGGGGGAGGGGCGGAGGGAGGGTGCTTGGAAGGGGTGAAGTAAGTGGAAGAAGATGAGGGAGGGAGGGGAAAGTTTTGGGGAGGGGCAATGAGCAACAAGATGCTCCAACGATCAATAATAAGTCTCCTTCTCCACCCAACCTGCACGAGAGGAAACAAGGACAGAACACACTTCGACGTTAGTTCAATTACTTAAAAAATTATCTGGAATGAGAACAAGAAAAGAAAAAAAAAATAAAGTTTTTTTTAAATACACAATGAATTATTATATGATTATATGAATTAATGAATTACAAAAAAAAATCAGAATAAAAAAAAATTAAAAATAATAATTAAACCAAACATGAAAGTATACAATAAACAATCAAAATAATAATAATACAGCGCACAGTATAAGAAAAATAGACAATAGAAGAAAAATCAAGTAAAATAAACAAAAAAAAATACAAAAAAGTAAAATATATAATTACAAATAAGAGAATAAAGTTCATGATTGAGTCAAAAATTGACTAACACAAGTAATGAGCAAAGAAAAATCATTCAAATAAAAGTATGAAAATAATGACATTAAAATGTTTTAAAATTAAAGCATAAATAAATATAAAAAATAGAAACTATATACAAAAAAAATGAAGTTTATAGTAAGAAAAAGGTAGCACACAACATAACGAGAGAATGTGAGACGAAACTGACCTCCAGGGTTCCGGCGGATGAGGAGCTTTCGAATTTCATCATAAACAAAGATGAGGAAACTGTAAGGGAAGGCGCAGAACCACCAGGAAGGTCTGCACAAAAACAAACGCACACACAAACTTAACACTGGAAACACAAAGTACGGCAAACCAAGCTCCAACTTATGAAACAAAATTTTTGGTTAAGGTTTTTTTTTTTTTAAACAAATTTTTTAAAGTATTTATTTCATGTTTTTTAAGCTTCATGTAGCACTAAAAACTGTTGACACACTGTTGAAAAGTAGTACAATCAAAATACAGCTATTTTCCTAACATAATGAGTAAGTGTGATTAATAATCTTGATTACAATATTGATCAAATTAATCATGATCATCATCATTTTGGCCTATAAAGAGAAGAGGAGGCAACTCTCACTTGAGAGGGTACATCCTGAGGGCCACATCCATGCCCGGGCAGTAGGACAGGAAGGCAGCCAGGGCCGTCTCCTCAAACAGGCCAAAGATCAAGATCTTGTTCCTAGGGGGGACGAATAGTGAGGACACTTATTAAAGACAAGTCCAGCTGGCCAACTGCGGACGGGCGGGCGAAGGCGCTGCACTCACTTCATGCCCTGCTGGAAGACGGAGTTGCGTCTGGTCTTGCAGATGATGACGTCGGCCCACTGCACCACCACGATGCTGACGAAGAAAGACGTGTGGCACGTGAACTCCACGATCTTCCTCTGCTCGTAAGTCTGAGGGAGACACGGGAAGTCACAACGTGGCCCACAACTTCACGGATGGAACGGCTCACGCGAACGACAACAATGCATATGCGGAGAGAACGCAACGCGATGCTGCAATGTCACCAAACTTGGGAGTAACACAGTCAATTTTTTCATTAGGTATATTCTGGTCAAGTCATTTTCTATTTTGGGTCTAATCATTTTGTATTCTCTAATATTTGTGTATTGTTTTTTTGTTGTTCTGTATTTATCCCAATACTTTCTTTTCTGTCAGTTTAAAATAAATCTTAGTGTATCTTTAACTTAACTAATATTTTGCATTATTTTTTAAAAACCTTACAATTTCTTATAAAATATTTTAAAATTTTCTAATAATTTATTAAATTATCAAGATTATTGTATTTTCATACAGTTTGAAAATACTTTTGTCTAATATTTTTCTTCTTTTGCATTAATATTTTTGGTCTAATATTTTTCTATCTTTTCTCCGGTTGTCTATTTTCCATCTATTTTTGTAGTTGTGTATTTATTATAATAATCTTTTATTTTTGGTCTTATTTTATTCATTTATAAAAAAAAACATTTGTCAAATGTATTTTCACCTTTTCCAGTACTTTCTATATTTCATTCGTATTATTTTGTTTTACTTTCTATATTTCATTAGTTATTATACTGTAATATTTCTTTTATTTCATAATAAAATACAATAAAAATTGGTAAGTGTAATATTTTTGCATTTTCTTATTTTTGAATTTTTTTAAAATTAAACCTGGTTTATATTTTCCCATGTGATATTGTCCTCTTCCCTTTTTATTTTTGTATATTTAATCAAATTAAAGTAATTTCTAATATTTTTATTCTAGTATTTGTATATTTTTCAACCTTATTTTAGTTTTAAATACAATTTTTAAAAAAAGTGTGCATTTTGATGAGTACAATGATAAACATGATTTTTCTGATCACAGTAATTCTAACATGGAATGTTCCTATAATGTCACAAGTAGTTCTTAAGAAAAAACGTAGTACCCATTGTTGTCCGTAGCTGTCCTCCAAGTCGTTGCAGGCGCGGTCATCCCAGTCCAGGCGAATGCCCACCAGCCGACTGGGCAGGAAGCCGTTTTCAGCCAAGATGACAAAGTAGGCGAAGAAGCCACCCAGAGCCTGGATCATACCTGAGGAAAAACAAAACAAAACAAGACAAGACGGTCAGCTTCACTCTTTCACATGGAAACCCGACAAAATGCGCATGAAGGGGACTGGACCCACCGATCTGTCCGTAGGCGATGCTGATGAGGCGTTCGTTCACCAGCTTGTCCCTGAAGGGGTTCCTGGGCTGACGCTTCATGATGTCGCTCTCCGCCGCCTCATAGGCCAGCGAGATGGCCGGCACCTGGCAAAACATTTGACAGTTAGCGTGTTAGCATGGGCTGGCAGACTCACTAATTAATCCAATGTTGTCATTGGGAAATTCAGTTTTGAAAGTTCTAATGTGAGTGAACTTGTGGTCAAAGGCAGCCGGCACTCACCATGTCGGTACCCAGGTCAATGCAGAGGATGGTGATGGTGCCGAGTGGCAGAGGAATGTTGACGATGATGAAGAGGAGGAAGGGTGTGATCTCTGGAATGTTGCTGGTCAGCGTGTAGGCGATGGACTTCTTCAGGTTATCAAAGATCAGGCGGCCTGACAAAGTAATCGCATCAACAATTTAGCATATGAGCAAATGATTGATACTTTAACGGTGATAGACTTGACGCATTTATTTTTACCTTCTTCCACTCCGGTGACGATGGAGGCAAAGTTGTCATCCAACAAGATCATGTCTGCGGCTTGTTTGGACACATCGGAACCGGAGATTCCCATGGCGACGCCGATGTCGGCTTTCTTTAGGGCAGGAGAGTCATTCACACCGTCGCCTGTCACAGCCACGATGGCACCCTGGGAAAGATGAGGAGACGTGAAAGCCAGTTCAGGAGGACACTGCCGCCATCTGCTGTCTCATATCAGTACTGTCCTCCTTCAATTAATCTTCAAGGGTCTATATGCTGGCCCGCCATTTTGCATTCGCCTCTTTATTAAAAAAAATTATTATCAGGTCTTTAAATGTATCAATAATGTACTCAAATTGCATCTCTTGGCTTTAACAACAATTTTAACAGAAGCAAGTCGCAAAAGTTTTATTAAACCACCTGTAAAAAAAAAAAAAATTGCATCAAATGACTCCTTGAAAGCCCAAATTAAATATTGTACCTGTCTCTGGCATCCTTCTACAATGATGAGCTTCTGCTGAGGGGATGTTCGTGCAAAGACAATCTCAGTGTGGTTCCTCAAGATGTCATCCATCTGATCCTGAGAGAGATCCTTCAGGTCAGTGCCGTGGATAACGCAAGCCTTGGCATCCCTAATAAAAAGACAGAAGCAGTGTTACGTGTCTTTCAAATATCTTAATGGGGAGTTTGTATCCGATTGACTTACCTGGGGTTGACTTGGCTGACGGGGATGTTGAGACGAGCTGCAATGTCCTCCACCGTCTCGTTGCCCTCAGAGATGATGCCCACTCCCTTGGCGATGGCCTTGGCTGTGATGGGATGATCTCCAGTGACCATAATGACCTAGAATAAAAAAAAAAGTCCAGACGCCATCAAGCAACTTATAGTACGTGGCTGAGTCATGGGACTTTGGTTTCTTGGGAAAGAGGCTCTACCTTGATACCGGCAGATCGGCACTTGCCCACGGCATCGGGCACGGCGGCACGGGGAGGGTCGATCATGGACATGAGGCCCACGAAGCAAAGGTTGTCCGTTTGGAAGTTGACATCATCCGTGTCGAAGGCAAAGCCCTTTGGGTACTGGTCCTCTGGCAGCATTAAGGAGCAAAAGCCTGGAGGATAAAAGCCAGGCAACTGAGTAATAGAAGAGTAGTGCTTTGTGCCATCTTGTGGCGCCGCATTTCTACAGTCCCCCCCTGATAATTACCAGAGAACGAAAATCAGACAATAGTTCCTGTGGATTTGATATTCAATGGTCCTCCGAAAGTTACTAGTTTTGGAGTAGTGTAAAAAATCATGTATAATAGTAGTCAATATTCTTCTTTAAAAAATATAAAACTTTCTAATATTGACCTCTATTTCTGATACTGTATTTGCATGTTTTATCTAAGAATGTTGCATTGCTTTTGAGTATTTTGTGTTTTTTGTCTAATATGTTTGGGTTTTTTTGTATTACAGATTTGCCTTTTGTATTATTTTCTGTAGTTAAAAAAAAAATCCAATATTTGTGCAACCGTAGCAGGAATTCTTAGGAACTAGATTTAGGGAAGTGTTACATGTTTGCCTCAAAAGTTCCAAGTTCTTTGCGCACTCTATTATGAGTGGATGAACTAAATAATGACACTTGATTCCCAGTTCTATATTCTTCTTACCCAACACTCTCTCTCCCAGTCCTCCCAGCTCCATGTAGGCATTCTGGAAGGCCTCCTTCAGTTCCTCGTCCATGGGCTGCTCTTTGCCCTGCAGTAAAATGGTGGAGCAGCGATCCAGGATTCTCTCAGGGGCTCCCTTCATCACCAGCAAGTAGCGGTTGTCGTTGACTTCCTCCGTCTCGTGCACGGAGAGCTAGGGCGGAAGAACACAAGCGAAGCTTGAGATGAGCGGCTTCCCTCAAGCTCAAGTGTTTAACTTGTCTCCACTTACTTGGTATTTGTTGGTGGAGTTGAAGGGGATCTCGGCCACCTTCTTGTTCCTGTCCCGCATCGCCCTGACCGAACCGCAGGACAGCTCGATGCACTTGAGGAGGGCCGACTCTGAGGCATCGCCCGCCACGTCGCGCTTGAGGATGGCTATCGAGTCCTGTCCCGCCTTGAACTGAGCGCGGTTGCACAGGGCGGCGATGCGGGCCAGCGACTGCCACGTCACCGAGCTCTTGTCGAACGAGGCACCTGGAGGAAGAAATCAAAATAATATTTGAGGTTAAAAGTGGGAAGTCAATAATATGTTCTATGCAGCCACACTGGTCTAAATATGGTATTCTGGTTGGTATTGTGTTAGTGGAATATGAGTTAAGCAGCAAAATCCAGCCATTTTTTATCCATCCCAGGGGGCGGCCATTTTGCCACTTGCTGGCGACTGAAGATGACATCAATATTGCTGAGGTCTCAGGTAACAACCAATCACAGCTCAACTGTTTTCTGAAGCTGAGCTGTGATTGGTTGTTACCTGAGACCTGAGCAACATTGATGTCATCTTCAGTCAACAACAAGTGGCAAAATGGCCTCCCCCTGAGATGGATAAAAAATGGCTGGATTATGCTTCATAACTCTTATTCCACAAATGTAATATTAACCAGAATGTCAAGTTTAAACTAGTGAGGTCACTTTATAACATATTATTGTCAAAACAATTCAAAGTTGACTTTCCCTTTAAAAGTGGGGACCTCCCAAGATGAGAGCTGAACAACCAATCAAACTCTTGTTAAATATGGGGTCAGCACACAACTGCCACCATTTAAATGACCTCTGATGAGCCCCAAATAAAGTTCTAGTAGGCATGGGTGTGTAGACTTAATATAACCACTGTACTTGTATAGCAATGAATAATGTTGCTGTATAGTTAATTAAGGTAGGCAGACATTTGAATGAATTATTGCAAATATAATTGGATCACAATGGGAAAGTCAACTAGCAAAATTGCACATTTGTGTCCATAACCACCTTTGACCATCTTATCACTCACCAGACTGGTCCTCCGTGGTGTCGGCCTCATGGATCTGGTTGTCGAACCACATGTGGGCAACGGTCATCCTGTTCTGGGTCAGGGTGCCCGTCTTGTCGGAGCAGATGGTGGAAGTGGAGCCCAGCGTCTCCACGGCTTCCAAATTTTTCACCAGGCAGTTCTTCTTCGCCATACGCTTGGCGGTCAGGGTCAGACAGACCTGGACACGCGGCGTGGTAAAATGGGCTCTTATTTGTCATCAAACCCGACTTAAATGCTGCATGAATCCCACTCACAGTGACGGTAGCCAGCAGGCCTTCGGGCACGTTAGCCACGATGATGCCGATGAGGAAGATGACAGCCTCCAGCCAGCTGTAGCCCAGGATGAGGGCCAGGACGAAGAAGGTGACGCCCAGGAAGACGGCCACGCCGGTGATGATTTGGATGAAGTGCTCGATCTCCTTGGCGATGGGGGTCTTGCCCGTCTCCAGGCCGGACGTCAGGGTAGCGATGCGACCCATCACCGTGCGGTCTCCGGTGCAGATGACGATGCCACGTGCTGTGCCTGGTTTTGGCAGAGAAGCGGAGTACATCAGTCAGTTTGTAACTTTTTCCTTGGTGTGTTGGTACGGTCATACCAGCAAAGTTGATTGAAATTGATCAGTATAAAGTCTTATTTTGAAATAGGGGTGATTAACTAATGGCCTGTGGGTGCTACAATTCTGAAAACTTGAACTGTTAAAAAGTCTGAAAATAGTCTCGTCACTCTATTGTTTGAAAAACGACAGTATGTCACATGTTTGGCAACCATGCGTGTTAAGACCAATTTACCTTCCACACAGTTGGTAGAGAAGAAAGCCACATTTCGGGTTTCCAAGGGGTTGTCATGGGTACAATCGGGTGACCTGCTCTGAGGCTCTGATTCGCCTGTTAGGGAGGAGTTATCCACCTATTCAGGTGAAAGAGGGAAAGAACGTTGTGAGTTTGTTGGGTCTTGTTTAATGACAAGGCCGCGGTCCAAAAGCCGCGTGTCTACCTTGCAGCCATGTGCTGAAACCACTCGGATGTCGGCGGGGATTCTGTCTCCTCCCTTCACTTCGATCAGGTCTCCGCCCACCACTTCTTCCGCGTTGATCTGTACCTTTTCGCCCTCTCGGATCACCAGCGCTTGCTGTGATGAGTCGATGGAAAAACACGTTGTGAGCGCTCGCGTAAGAGACAAAAGTAACGACTCAAGTATGATTTTTGGGACGTATTACCTGAGGCACCATGTTCTTGAAAGACTCCATGATTTTGGAGCTCTTGGCCTCTTGGAAATACGAGAAGCAACCGGTAATGACGACGACGGCTGTGAGCACAATACCTAGGTACAACTACAGACACGCAGATCATGCATGTTATAGGAGCAGATCAAACACAGTACATGTGATGGGACAGATGTGTGACTCACGTTATCTCCGGCAGGGTCGTCTTCGGTGGCGGCCTGAATGGCGTAGGCCAGGAAGCAAAGGATCGCGCCGGTCCACAGCAAGATGGAGAAGCCGCCGAACAGCTGGCGACAGAACTTGACCCATTCTGGGGTGGTGGGAGGTGGGGTGAGTGCGTTGGGGCCATCCCTGAGCAGAAACTCTGCTGCCTTGGCATTGGTCAGTCCCTGGAGGAGGTCGCAGACAAAAAATAGGTTATATGATGACGTTATATTATATAATTGTTTGTTTGTTTTCATCAATGATGACATAACGTGCAATACTTGAGTTGTTATAACTCTTAAGGCTTGTAAACTGTCATGGAAATGTACCAGAACAACAGGTAGCCATGTTGGCTGACTATTCGGCAAAAATGAGTAGCTTGCAACTGGTAAATTAAGCCGTAAAATCATGAATAAGCCGCGCATTAACAACTCTTGCTGTAATGTGGTGAATGTTGTGACTTGGTTGCTGTTCTAAGGTCAGTATCAGCTCACTATTCGCCAAGTCCAGGCACATATAGAATGCTGTTGAAACATATATTCGATATCCTTGATGTCAAGCTGAAGGCCAATGTACTAATATGCTGTTTGTTCACACTAGTAATGCATAAAAATGGCCTTATATGAAACTTTTGGACCATTTATTCAATATCAATGATCTTCAATTTGAGGTCCTTTCAACATAGTAGGCCAGTCTTTGTCCTCACTAGTAGGACAACCATGTTGATATTGTGGCACAATCTTGCACTAGATGAAAATGTTGTGCTACTAGTGATATCAAATTCTACGAGTTAACATCTAACACTTCACCAGTAGTATTAATAGTGTGCAGATGTTGCAGTTTGACCTCACTACCAAAATACAGTGGAAAAACTCCTCGAGCTTAATGTCGACATAAACGGAGCTCTTGCAATTAATCAGAAAATAATATGTTATGTAGTTATTTATGATTATATTATTATTTTAATTACTGTCTTTTGTGTTTCATGTATAGGACGTTTTTACAGCTGTAGCTGTTGTGCATAAAAATGAGTAGAGATAAAAGTCGTCCTTTCTGGACTGAAGTACTGGGACGCCATCTAGTGGACAAGAGTGAGAAAAATAATTTACCATACCTGGACAATGTCCGTCTGGAATTTCCTGCACACCTCTTCTACGGACATCTTGTGTTCCGTCTAGACAAAGACAACAACAAAAATCAGTGAGAAAAAAAAAAAGAAGTAAAATGATGATACATGCACAGGTTTAACTTGCTTAATAGTTTTTTTTTGCATGCAGGATAAACTATGATAACAATTATTTAAATGATTATAGGGAATTGCTCTTGATTGCAACCGTAGACTTTTAGGACTTGTTCAAGATAGAAATGGGCTCCATGCATGCATTTCACCTGACAAAGTGTATCATGGCAGCCAGGTGAGTCTGCGTTGCGGCATCAAAGTGGCGACTTCCTGATAGCAAATCTTACCGGCAACAAAATACTTTTTTTCATCCTGTGTATGATTTAGACTTTCATTCTCTACCCACAGTGTCCATGCTGGACGTGAGAGACACTATTTATTAACTGTGAGGAAAGAAGATGCATAACACACGAGTAATAACGTAGTTTTCTACTCACAATGGGCACTTCCTTCTTCAGGTCGTCCATATCCTTAGTTCCCGTCGCCCCCTTCTTCTTCTTGGGGGATCGGTCATCTTTGTCCTGTGTGGTGGCAACGCGGTAACTGTCTGACCGGCCATACTACAGACATACACATATGTTTTATACATGCTTTATAACTAAAAGTGAACAAAATACTAGCTTGGGGCCCTTTTGTCTCGGGGGTGGGATGGGAGGGAGGTGTGGGGGGGAGGGGGGGGTTATTATCACTCACAGAAGGTTTTGTACAGAGAGTTGACGACATCAGTACGTAATAGAGATGGGCATAATAATGCTTTGTTGTGAATTGATTGTTGATTGATGGAGCAAAATGGGAGTGGGGGCTACTTGGCTGAGTCTCAACCAGTGTGTTGTCTGAAGAAGGACAACATAACATCCAAAAGTGGATTTTATATGGCAGCATAATTTGACTCAATATCACTAATGAATCTACATAGAGTTCATTTCAAATTGCCATTACTTGAATGCCCATCCCTAGTATTTAATACACTAAGTTGTGAAGCGGCCTTGAGAAGGAACTTTTGAAACCAGGTTCATATCAACAACAATTGAGGAAATCTTGAGCATTTTCCCTCCCTTGCGATCAAAGTCAGAAAAGACTTGACTACAGAATATCTGAAAGATTATCCTGAGACCTGAGTCATTGTCCTTTGGTTTGCTGTGTGTCAACTGTCAAGAGTCCGTTTTTTTTCTTTTTTTGGGGGGGGGGGGTCTCTGCTAAAAAAAAACAACATCAATCAAGTTATAATAAAAATTCTTAATGTTCAATATTTACGATCACAAGGGCAAGAGTTTGCCACTACAATGTGGTCACCTGATAACAGTCTAACTACTTCTAGTTCTTCTTCCCCGCAATGTCATGCTTTTAAAATGGACCCATCGATACCACTTTTGTCAGACCGGGTATTTCATGCACAGTACTTACATTTAGGTATAAAATACCATAAAGGTCTATTAGACATTGCGAAAGACTGAATCATCATCACAGATGACACCCTGTTACTTTAAAGTGTTGGCCGGAGGTGTTTTGTGTTTGATCATTCTAGATCAAACCGTCCAGGCTCCACACACAGGAACAGGCACACGAGGATCATTAATCAGCATAAATTAAGTTTCGTGTTGCACGCACTAAAACGTTACATCACACGACAAAGCAGTATTTCGCACACCATGTTAATACTTGGGCGGGCTACTCGAGTAAACTGGCCACCACCAAAGTAGATTTCAAGAAAATTTAATACAAATATATTTTAAAAAACAAACAAAAAACGTGTCGCGACCAGATATACCACATGTAACATTACTTCGCCGTCACTCACTTATGGATCATGAGGTTGGATAGACCCGTGAGGACCCAAGACCCAAGTTGATTTCAAATATGTGGGAAACACTGCAAAGACATCACAGAGTGCACTTTCCGCCTGCTTTGCTGCAGACAGTACCTGAGCGTTATTAAAAGGTTATTTGTCCTACCAACCATGTTTCTGCTTTTCTTTTCATCCGTTTCACATAGTTGAACCGAACTAGCATTAGCAGTAGCCACAGTTTTGCTCACTCAGGTCAGAAGACTGTCATGCATGGCTTGCAGATGGAGGGGGCTTACGAAAAATGATTTTTTTTTCAATTTTGCCATAACTATTTAAATTTACTTTTAATTGTATTTTTCCTGCTTCTGGATTGGAGGCACGAGCTGTGGAAGTCGTCGAGGTTCTGTTATTTCAAAGGTGACAAAGGTTCGTGTCTTGGAATATCGCAATTTTTACGTTTTGTGGCTGGCTTACTACAAATAGTAACAGTCACTACGTTGGCAATATAGCCATCGCTTCGTCATGTGCTGTAATTCCGCCCCGGTCATCATGGTAAGCAAAGCTCGGCAATTGCATGAGACACAGAATTGCATCCCCCCCTCCCCCATGTAATTAAAAAAAAAATAATACATTGTGTATTGTGACTAAAAAATGTGGAGACTTTTCATCAAGACATCCAAGTTATGGGGGGGGGGGGAGCCAAATACAGGTACATTTCCTTCCTAATCTGATTATCTTCAGTTCTGCAAATGGACCAAATCAAAAGTGTACCAGCTAAGAGGCACACCTAAAACTTGCTGTAGTGTGAACTACGATATAGTCGAGCTAACCACAAATGAGCAGCTGTGCGTCTATCAAGTAACTCTTTCTTTGTAATAGAGGGTTCCTGCCTTGACATTTCTAAGGCACGCCGTAGCGACATTGTTGAGGCTCCCTATCAAAACCGCGCCAAAACACACACACCTGTTAAGTTAGACATGACAAATAATATTGCCTTGCTTCACCTCCGGGTGAACTGTGTGAGAACGCTTGAGTAAAATCGAGCCAACAGTAAAGATAAAAGACCCGACTTTCTGGTTTAGTTGGCATTTGTAGTAAAAAAAAAGCCTGGCGACAACTCTCGCTCGACCCAAACAAACTCTAACCCTTTGTTGGAGCGTGTCAGTGAAGAGGGAGCGGTTTGACGTATGCACGCGCACACACACACACACCAGAGAGCTGTTACTGTACTGCAGTGCAGGTGAACAAACCTCTGGCTGAAGCAAGAACAGACAGGTCTTGAGGTAGCAGAAAGATGCAATGGAAAAGTACCCGTGCGATTGTCGTTGGTTGATTGAAGTTGGTTGATTGAAGTGTTTTTCTTTTTCCTTTCCTCATGATGCCACAACATGGCAAAGTGGGGGGAAAAATTATAACGGAGTCCTTAGTTTATGACTAAGTTACATTGCTACGGCTTACTCAAACTTGAATAGTCTATAACATGGCTAGAAGATAATAGTTGTTCAACTATCATTCAAGTTACTGTAGAAAAGGATTTGGTAACGAAAATGCTTACAATATCCCACCATTACTTTTTACGATATGAAAACTTGAAATCTAGGTACAGATTTTAGCAAGAATGATGGTAGATGACACACTTGATTTGCTATCGTGGGCCATATTAGGAGATGTAGGCTGGCTAATAAATACTAGCTAAGCTATGGAGGTGCTGTCGCAAAACACCCAAATATGTGCTTGTGTGGTACACTTTTGTTACTGTATAGTTAAATTCTTACTTAAACTATTACCTGTACATTTAATGAAGATTTTACTTGGCACTGATTGTGTTGGAAGTTTTGCTGCAGTGGCCTAATATGATTACTTGCATTGTATCTGCAGTCATAAGTGTTGCATAGTAGCTATTGTAGAAGTGAGTGGAATGTGAGGCAGGCTGATGACAGACAAGAGCACGCACATGCAACAGGAGACATTAGTGGGAGGTGAGAAGCCGGGCCAGACAAAGAGTGAAACAAAGCAGGTGGCATTGGGGGTGGGCGGCTTCTAATTAGATATTGACCACCATCTTTGTCCACCAGCTTTGTGTCAGCCTCTGACCTGCACTGACCCCACTCCAAATAATTGCACAACCTCACTTAAGGTGTGTGTGTGCGTCTGTCAGATAACACTGTATCTATGTGGGTTCAGAAGTGCAAGCATGAGAACGAGTGTTTTTTTTGGGATGTGTCATCCTGTGTGTGTGGGGGGGGGGGGGGGTGACCCAAGCATTGATGGCCGCAGGACGAAGCATACCAGTCTCACACCAAGCTAGCTGACAAATGCTGTCACCACAACACTGCACGTGTGTGTACAGGTGATGTTTCCGGCAAACTGCTACTACAAATAAACTACGCATGACAAATATTATTGGCGGGACAAATATATGATATTGCAATATAACGTGACTGACCAACTAGTTAACAGAAAACTAACTCTAATCTCGGACCCTAACCAAAAACCAAATCCTAATCCTAACAACATGCTCTCGCTGGCAGATCAGCACAGCGAAACGACTGAAAGCATGACAAGTGAAAACGTGTTTTACAACGTGTTTATAACCATCGCTATGCCAGCTCACTCCTTCTATTTTAATTCAAGACGAGAATGGCAGCACTGCCAAGAATGGAGCCGGTTAAAGTGCGGACCTACCTTCATTAATCATATTGCTTGATTCGCACGGTTAAAATTGGTTGAGTAAATTCTCAGCATTAAACTTGTGTGCGCCGCACACAGAGCAACATGGGAGAAAAATGACAAATTGATTTTCATCACCTGGGATTCAGAACTTCAAATGGCAGCCAACTAGTGGGCGATGGTCACCCACTCAGAAAAACTAGTTTCAGAACCCCAATTGATGTGCGACAGTTTAGTCGCATTTGGCCATGTTGCTCAATGTCCGGCGAGAATAACACTCCCGAACACTACCCCTCCTAACACTGGGGAGGAGTAAATGTCAGCTGTTAAAATGGCACATGAGAGTCCCCTTAACACACAGGCGTTGACACACCTCTGTTACGGCTCAGCTCGTGGCCCCTTTCACAAGGCCCGTCAAAGCCAATTTTGTTCCACATGTTGCGGTAAAAGAGATAAAGACCCAGCTACTATCTGGTAGCGTCAGAACCGTATCAAGAGACAACGGGGGGTGGGGGGTGGGGTGACACTAACATTAGCAACTCCCTCCTCCCTCCTCGATGTGTTGAAAGCAATTGCTGCGGACAAGGATTTTATGAGTCACTCCCACGGCTCAACAATCAAATTCATATAAACATCACAATATAGTGGATAGTGCAATTTTCAAATGACAAAGGCTGCAAATTTGGGGGTAAAATGCTTAATTTCAGACTGTTTGTAGGCTTTCTTTTGTCATTTAAAGGCCAATGTATATTTGATTATTTATTCAAAAGTGTCTAGATAAGATCTACTCCACATGTTTACATGTTGTTTTATGAGACATGAAAAATTGAAGTGCCACAGATTTGTTTGCATTGTTGTTATCTGACTTTTGTTCACGCCACATTTGTTTGGCAGCATTTTTGTTAGCAGGAAGTTATTGTCGTGAACGCTTAAAAGACTGCCAGTCAAAGTGTTTAGTAAAAACTCCAACTTAAGTAGATAAATAAATCATCATACGAATTCATGTGCCTTATTTTAGTGTAAGTCTAACCTATAGGGCCGAAACATTGATGTAATAAAAGCGAGATTGTTGGTTGTAGTATGGATTAATTTATTGCCTGCTTTTGTTACAAAATAAATGGGAAACTGACCTTAAAAAATATTATTGCATATTCAACCACAATCGCAAATTGCAATTATTTCTCAAGATCCTTCCGTCCGAGTGACTCAAGACACTGGCACTGATGTTGTCAAGCATCTCTGAAGGCTGAAAAATTGCCAGGCTGATTTTGACTCCGCCAATCTGTGTCTGTGCTAATTTACAGACAAAAGGGAGGAAAGGGCGCACTTTAAAGGCAGGCCATTGTGTGGTGTCTCCTGTAACTCGAGAAACTTGCAAGTTGGGGCACTCGTAAGACAAAGAACCGCTGTACTTTTCATCGAAGCGTGTATGCGTGTGTGTCAAGCTGCTGTGCACGCCTCTGCGTAATGTAATAAGCCTTTGTAGTTGGAAAGAGGAAACAGAGCCCAGTGTCTGGAATTACAGCCGCTCCTACAGAGAAAACAGACGAATGCTCTGACATCATTGAGCAGTGGCTCCATGATGCTACCCTTGACCGTGTCACTTGCGGACTTGAGAAACTGTCTTGAAATGCCAATAAGCCAAGAAGTCAGTGCTTTTGTTCAGTTTACACAGGCTGACATTTTGTGAACGTCACCATGGTGACCGATGCTGTGGCTACACGGGTGCCCTGATGGGAAGAGGGACAAGTAATTATTGATGCATGTGCAAGTGGAGACTGCATTCCTTGCTTGAATGAGACGTGCGAGTATGAGCGGATGTGAGTCATTGGGCCAGCGATGGCGCGCATGTGGCGGCGCCACGCAATGCGGCAGAGAGAAGGACAGACTTTAAGAGAGAGACAAAGATAAGACATTACTTTTAAATCTGATGGGTAGAAATGTGGCGTGACAAGCTTGTGACATGGGCTCGGCTTTCAACTTGGCGGGAAAGCACACCTGAAACAGGAAGTTTACAGTGCGTAGAATGCTGCTTATTATGTACGAGTGAGGAAGTAGTTGTGAACAGAAGGCCACCTCGCTTCCTCGTGCGTGTGGTTATGCGCAGTTTGTTTCACTTCCCCTGGAGTCAAATCAACGCCTCTACATACCTTAATTGTGCCAATTTTTTCCAATTTCCACTTAAATTTTACAAGTACAACGGAGATGGTGCACTGTACTGTACTTTTTACATAATACAAAATAAGAGTCTAGCCTTTTAGTACAAATGTAGACAGGCCAAGAGATGAGTTGGAGAATTTATCCATCTGGTGATCCTGTTAGTGTTGGTGCGATTGTGTCGTGTGACCTTGTAAGGTTATTGGGCCATCTGCTGTTCCTTGCAGCAGGACAGCGTTGCCTTTGGGATGTAGTGGAGGGACTAGAAGGGGTGTGGGGTTAGCGGTTGGGATTAGCAACATGATGGATTAGCCCACTGAGTTAAGTCTTGTACGCCACTAAACAAACACACATTTCAATAGGGTTGTATAGTCACTAACAAACCCCGTAATTAGGGTTTGGATCACTGGTTGACTTGACTTCCAAGCTGTTTTCATTTCGAAAATTAGTAGCTATGATTGGTTCCACATATTGTATTAAGCAGCAAGACCCTTTCCTACATTCTAGTTCCTGTGCAATGGTTATCATCATGACCCTTTCTCACTTTACATTTCGGGTAACCTTGAGCGTTGGCATCACAAATAAAAGTCCAAGAGAAAACAAAATGCAGTCAAATGATACTCACTTAGCTGAAGTCCTTTGAGATTTTCTAATGTCCCGCATAAAAGTCGATTAGAACTTCAAATTGTATCCCCTTTTGATGCATTTGATTTTGGAGTGACTAAATTAGAGCAAATGAGGACCCAGGTGAAAAAGATCATGTGCGATGTGCTCCTGGCACGAAAAAAAGAGAAAAAGCCAAGAAAGCTTTTGAATCAGTCATAGTCGCCCATCCTGACCAGCTGCCCGTCTGTCTCCACGTCCACACTCCACTCCACTGTCCACCCACACACTGAGAAGGTGCTGAGGTCGTACCTTTGCGTGTGTGAGTGTGGGAAGACTAGCATTGTAATGTTGAGCTTGTTGGAGTTGTGGATGGAACGTGGCATATTGCCACAATGAGCCCACCTAAGGACTCCTTGGTGACACCCACACCCACACAAATGTGCAGATATGCAACTGATCCACTGAAACACTGGAAATACACTGATAACAAAACATGGAACTTCAAATCTTTGTATTGTTCATACAAAATATCAGACAGTGAAGGATATGAACTAAAAATATTATTTTATATTCCTTCTAGATAAAATAAAAATTAGGGCCCTTCACATGGATTTTTTAAGGCCGATGGCAGATTGCATTATTTGGCAGAATAAAAATCTGATAATTAATTAAAAAATATCGAATGAATGAATAAAACAGCCAATTTTTTGGTCCCTTAACGCTTACAACAATATGATTTACGGGCAGAACATTTGAGTGTTGTACAATACTTTGGGCTTTAGTATTTGTTTAACTTTACAACAGAGAAACATCGGCCGTTTTTATTTATTTATTAGTTCTATGTCTTTAATTTTATGCATAAACTAACGAACATCTGTTGTTCTAAACCCATAGTTGGGGCTGCTCGATTTCTGTTTGAATTAACCGTAGCATAGATGCTAAGTTCCATTAGCCTGTATGTGGCTTATCTTTGTATGTTAGCACTAAGCTTCAGAATCTTGCTTGAAATTCTTGGGTTTTACGTGTGGGTTTTACAGTAATTCATCTGGGAGTGAATAATAGTTTGAAGCAAGCATGTTTTGCCTCTTATTAGGACAACAGTTCACTATCTGCCAAACTGGCTCTATGCGGACAGAAAAAATGTGGTATCATTGCATTTTTGATGGCGAAGTATCATGAAATTCATCCTGCGAGTATGTCAAACGTGTCCTACTAGTGTGATGAAATGTCATACTGTAGGACTAGGAGTGAGTACAAACGGCATAATAGTACTTGGGCCTTAAACTGGAGCTCAAGGATATCGTATAAACACTCAAAACGGCTTTCCATAGTCTTAAGCTTTAGTTACTCAGGGTGGCTTGGTGTCACACCTTGTGTTCAAACACATTCAAACATTTAGCATGCAAACATCTCCAGGACAAGACCTTGATTCAGTCACGTCCTTGTTGTCAGGCAACGGAAGCCTGTTGACACGCTCTCAAGGAAGCCACTGAGTCCATGCCTCACAATGAAGTCAAGCTTTGCAAAGAGAAACAAGGCAGCGCTGACCTTTACGTTTGAATTACATTACAGAGGCTATCACGGAGCAGTCTTATCACCCATGCTAACTCCAGCCTTTCTTTTTGCTGACCGTCCGTCCCTCCAGTAGAGGACAATGACCTCGGTGCAGTGACTTATTGATCAGAGACCCTCAAGAGGCTCGATGGAGTCGATGGGGGCTTGACTTTAACTGAACGCCACGTCACAAGGGCACGAGCACCAGGATGTAGTCTTATCTGTGTGACCGTTCTGTTGCAGAGTTCCTCAATAGGTGGACTCCGGCCTGGATCCAAACCCTGAAGACTTCCTCAATGGACATGTTATTAGATTATCAGATTACTTTGACAAAGGTTTGTAATTTAAACCGGTGTGGATTAACAGTAGTTTTATTTTAACCCACGCAGCTGTCTGCCATCTTTTCTGGTCATTGCGGTACAGTAATAGACTGATCTCATGTATTGTTTCTACTCCCAAGTGACACTACAACCAATCCAATGGTTTGAAATGGCAAACAAAAGCTGTTGAGTTGATAATATAGGTCAGATTTAGGGCTGGGGGGGGGGGACTAAAAGTCGAGTAAGTCGACCACAAGAATATGTTGACACCAAATTTTTGTCCAGATGTTTTGCTGGCACCATGTAAACCATCCACACCTTTCCAGTCTTCGTAAATATCCATGACCTTTTCACACTAATACCAACCTCTACGAGTGCAAAGATGATACTGCAGTCAATGACGTCAAGTAGCAATGAAATGTTTACCACAGTTTTTAAAAACTGAATTTGAATAACATGTTTCTGACCGTGTTCAGCAAAAACTAACCAATGGTTCAATTTTATACTGTAAATTACAACTTTCATGTGTACAGTGGTGCTTTGATTTACAGATTGATTTCATTCCATGACCATGCCTAGACCTAAAAAAAACCTAGTTTCTCAAATCATCTTTCCTCACTGAAATGAATGAAAATGTCATTAATTTATTCCAGCCCAACATTGTTCTCCTTCTGATGAGTGCAACTTGGCCACTAGGGGGCTAAGATAAAAACACAAAAAGAGTTTCACAACAAAGTGGCTCATTAAGCTGCAGTAATGCTAATCATTTTCGCAGAGGTAAGAATATATACCACTAAGTACAAGTATATTACATTGCAGCACAATTGTGTTCAAATATCCGACGCTTAAAGAGTTACAAGAGCAACATCAATGCTATTTGTTAGCTCGTCTATAGCGCTTTGCTTTGGGTGTTAGGTGGACAACCCTAAGGCAAAGGTAAGTGGCTTGTTTTAAATACGCAATGTGTAATTTTTTTGTTTATTTGAAAGTAAACTTCAACTGGGAGTGGCATAATCTGCCATATTTTCTACAGCTTGTTAAGAGTTGAGTTCATTGCAATCACATTTCAAATTTTTGGCCGTGAACAGTTCGCAACTTGAAAAACAAAAAAAATTAACTACTAAAGTAACTTGTAAACTCAATTGAGGTACTAATGGACTCGTCTTTGCAACCAAAGGTTCACGTTTGAGGGATGACTGAATTTAGTAGTAGAAAATACTAGAAAATGTTTCACATTCATGCCCTAGAAGTATTTCATATATATATATATATATATATATATATATATATAAATACTTATGGTAGCTACGTTATGACATTAAACTACTGTGTTAGCGTAGGTCAGTGTGACATACAAATTTGGGTACACGTCAACTCCTTCATAAACCCTCAACCCCAGTGCAGCGCTCTGCATGAACTCCCTCACTCATTTTTGTGTCTGACAATTTAATGGTGTAAAATATAGCTTATGTGTGTACTCATATTTGCCACATGGTCACACGGACAACTCTCGTGTGCGGTATTTATTTTAATAGTACAGTGTGCCTCAGAAAATATTGATTCTGAAAAGAAACTCAAGGTTATCTAACAAATCTGCTTCGATGTAGGCCACTCATTTATGCTGATCTCGCTAGTTACTGTATGTGGTTTCATTTTCACTCAGACACATTTCTTTTGGATTCTATAAAGTCTTCCCTTCAGTTTTAACTGAGGAGTGAGGACGACTTGGCGATACGTTTGGTCCAGTGCGGCAGGTGCAGTGGGGAAGGACGTGCAGCGCTCTGCACCAAAGCAAGGGCTGGGCCTCTGCAGAGGCCGCACGCATCCGTCTCTTAAACGAGCGCCCACTTCCACGAACACACGCCTGCCCTCTTCATTAGTGGGGGGGGGGTCCAACACTCTCCAGCAGCCATTATGACCTTCTGACAAAGACTGCAATAACACCACTTACACTCTTCCACCTTTATCACTTTAATCCCAATTTCCAATTTAACCAAAAGGCCACACCCTAAGGAGATCGTCCACCTGACCCTCTTCCCCATTCCATCTGTCCTCCCTGATTGCCCGGCCCCCACAATGCACTGCGGCCAGGAAACAAGAGCCACAGTAATGTGAGCCCGAGGGTCATTATCCTGTAACAGGATATACAGTCAGGCACAGCCCCTCCCTCTCCCCCTCCTCTCTCGTCTAAATCCATCTCGCTACACCTGCACTTGTGTCCTTCCTTTCTCACCATCCAGTCCGCCGCCCACCTTCCAGCATCCATGCGAGGGATGGGATGTGAAGGTGAAAAGTGATCCCGGCATGCATCGGCAAAACAAAAAAAACACACTTCTTTTTTTTAAAAACACGTGCTTAACAAGCAAACGCTTCGTCGCACATCTCATGCGCCGGCCTATCGTGGCTCTGCGCTGGGAATTTCCACAGTATAGGCCCCGCCCCCACTTTGATGCAGCACGCCACGCACGTTGCATGCGATGTTCCCCCTGCGGCCTTGGGAAAAGGACAGCTGGCGCACCACATTCACCGTGGTGCACCTCTGACACAAAACCGTATCACCCAATGACAGGAAATTCATATTACCCACCACAATGTCCGATATTTCCCCCCCACTGAGGCGATGGTTTTAAATTGTCGCACCCCCCTTTTTGACGCAGCGGCCCGCCACCTCCCTCTGCAGGGACACTGCAACATGCAAGGGGGGGGACCCCGTCGGCTGGCTGCTGTCACTGCAATGACGCCGGTCCCCTTCGGGCTTGCAGCGTCACGCCACTGCACTGCATCCCAATTGATGCAGTGGTACACACGCACGCACACACATTGCGCAATAGCTTGCATCTGCATTTATATGCCGGGGATCTTTATTTTTTTGCCTCCGTTTGTTTTTCTCAGCAAATTACGCACACAGTCCAAATCTTTTTCTTTTTTTTTATCCTACTATGTGTGTGTGTGTATTGGGGGAGAAGAGGGGGGGAGGGGGTAAATGTAGTCACTTCTAGCGATTAGCGCATCTCTGTTATGTCACAAATTAAAGGGGAAATAAGCTGGTGCGCTTATTCTCGGTAACCGCATTATGACGCATGGGTCACCGAGTGTGCCGGGGGATGAGACTGCATGGGGCTTGAGGGGGGCACGATGGAGGGCTCCGGTAGAGTGGGGCATGGAGAAAAATGGTGGGGGCGACATGGAGGTCATGGCGATAAAGCCATGCACGTCCTCTAGTAACCCTCAAACCACACAAAATTTGGGTGAAAACATGGCTGAACTACACCTCCCCCACAATAAACCAATTAAGGCCTACCTAAAATGGCTGGCAAGGTTACAGGCAAAAGTGAGGCCTATGATGAGACACACAGAGGACACTGGGCCCCAGTCTTCTTTGGGGACTTTGAGCAACACTTTCCATTATTAAAAAGGTGACCGCCCATGTGTGTGTATGAGTCAGTGGAAGCTAATAATACGCCAGTAATCCACAAAAAAAAGGACAATACTCGACATGAAATAGCAAAGATGTTTGAGAGTGAAAGCATCATGGAGGCTACAATTGGTTTTGTCGCAGTGTGGCTGGAGGCAGTTCCGCATGACAGTCAATGTCACTCAACCATGCGCGGGATTTCCACTCAGGGAAGAAATGAAATGACATCACGTTTCATGTCGAGGCCCCCACCACCACCACCACCATCACCACCCTTCCCTCTCTCCCCTCCTAAGCACCGCCACCTCCCGGTTCTATGTTCGCCGCAACGGAGGCGGTGGTGGTGGCGGCGAACTACCGCTCGTTCTCAAGCCGCTTCGGGTGTGTGTCAGTACGAGGTTGAGGAGGGAAAATGCAAAATGGAGTGACGAATGATGGTCTTACCCCCATGTTGGCGCAGTCACTCTTCTTGTCCTCCTCGCAGGTTGAGAAGTGTCCCCTCTCAGCTGAAGCGCCCTTAAAACGACTTGTGGTGGACGGGGAGGGGAAAAGGGGGGGAGGAAAAATAAAATGGTGGTACGACCAGTCTTAAGGCAAGACAAGGGGGAATGCAAATGGAGTCTTAAAGGTGGGTGCGTCACCGAGAAGTTAGCAAATTAAAGCTCGGCGAAAACGTCAACGACCACCCTAGTCGCGGTTTGGGTGCCTTGTTTTAAAAGAAACGTCGCGGTCTCAAGCGGAGCATCACGCGTGGACGTATCTCTAGTCCGAAAAGACCGGTGTAACTAATTCGCCAGCCTCACTACACCCCCTCCCTGCCGGGCGCTCGTATCCCTCCGCGGCTCGGTAACAGTGGTAACAGCTTGCCGCAGTACGATTTCTCCTCGCGCCGCACCACTCCGCCTGTGAAAGAAGCGCCGCCCGGAGCGAATGGCTAAAAAGTCGGGTTGCTGATTTGAATACGCCCCGCCCACCGCCAGCACCGTCGCCAATGCACAACGCCTCTACTTCCATCGCTCGATCCGCTGTCCAATCGTAAAACCGACCGTCTCTTCACTGACGACCAATGGGCGTCAATCTTGTGTTCCCGCCGGCTAATTGGAGACGAGCTTAGCCCCTCCCGCTTTACTGCAGAATTCAGCGGCTAGCCGAGCTACTAGCTAGGTTGCATCAATGCACTTAGCAGCAGTTGCAGCAGCATCAGCAGGGGAGCCATGCTCACTATGCAGAGTCAGCATTTACGTATAAATTATTCATTGCTGTAGTGCAGGGGCGGGGGAACCTTTTTCTATGTTCCACTTTTATAACGTCATAAATTTATAAAGTAAAATATGATGCAGCAATGGGGAAAAATGTGTTTAACAGTCACTGCACTTCAGGCTTTACGGCCGCGGCGACTTGAGGTGTTCAAATTTTAACTAATATATTTATTTTTACAATATGTTATTTTATTCTATAAATAATCTCTACGGTGGATGAGCATATCCGCCTCAGAGCTCTTAGGTTGGGGGTTTGAATCCGGCCTTCCGGTGTGGCATTTACTTGTCCTCCCCCTGAATTTGTGTGTTTTTTTTCTCCAGGTAGTCCAGTTTCCTCCCACATTCCCAAAACAGGCACGCTAGGTACATTGAAGGCTCGAAGTTGTCCAGGTGTAAGTTTTGAACGGCTGTCTATTTGTTCTCTATGATTGGCGGGTGACGAGTTGAAGGCGTACCCCGCCTCTCACCTAAAGTCAGACCCTAATGAGCATAAATGGTATAGAAAATGGATGGACTAGTATAATTACTCTTAATCTAAGGTGACCAGATGGCAGTCACAAGTTTTGAGCCTTGTGTTTAGCATTAGCCAAAGTAATAACAACCCCCGGTTGCCAAACTGACCAATGATTAAATCGGTTAAACGGCTCTAGATAAAGAAAACAAAAAGGCTAAGTAAAAGTTAAAAAAAAAACAATATATTAGTCACAGTAAGCATCTGGTTATAATCCACAGTGCTTGTAAATTTAGCCATCTCAGCTAACGGGGCTAGCGACATTCATATACTGTAGACTTATCGCCAAAATGCTAATGTTACATATTACTTTCCTTGCTATCTGTGACGCAAGCGAGCTTAGCTGGCTAAGCTAACGGGGCAAGCCGTGTTCCATAGCTTGCTCTGCATTATTTCCTTTTGTGACTTTTATACGGTGGATGTAAATGTTCAAAGGCATTCGGCACTTCTGCCTGCTTGACTCCCACGATCACCGACATAAGCTAGTGATTATTATGACGGCACAAGTGTGTGATTGTTAGGCTATACATAGCTTTAATATGCCTCACGCCACCTTATAGAGGACATTTTATTCACAATTTAAAATAGCGCCAATGCTTTTTGAATAGTAGGTCATGTGCCATGCTTTCAACAAAATATCCCAAAGATTGGAGGCACTTTAAATGGTAGTTGTGAGTTGATCCGCATTTAACATGAATTTTACATTTTGTAATTGAGTTTTACAGGTTATTAGTCACATTTATGGTATAAACCATTTTGTTATCACAGTAACCTGACATTTAAACAGGGGTGTGTAGACTTTTTATAGCCACTGTCGGGTAACGCTGCACGAGGCCACAATGCTGCTTTATGAAATGTCCTTGTTCCCGCACTGGGGTAGCTATTTTGGGCGCACCTTTTTACTTTGCATTCTGCAAGTTGCCACATGCAAAGAGAAACGCTAGAAGAAATAAAGAGCAGGCTACGCTCCAGGCCAACCGTGCCCGATTGGATACAAACTTCATTTTATGTAACCACACCACAGAATCAGCAGAAGGAGAGCGACCCTTATGCAGCAGCCATGAGTCACGTTTCTTCCCCGCCGCGTTTCTTTCCCAAGCGAGGAGACGCCGCAGCAGTACAGCTAGGCTTCATCCAGGCACTGCTAATTTGCAAGGAAAAAGCAGAGTCTGTTCTCACACGAGGCCCCTGAGCGACGCACGTACACGCCGCTGCGGTCTGACGTGCTTAAAGGGGGCTCGTCGCTAATACTCATTTGCAATCTGCTTGCAAAATGGCTGCCTATCCTTTCATGGCTGCTTTTGTCCCATCTCGCTGCATCGGTTTCCTCACATGCGTTCTGGAGGAGGAAGGGTGGAAGGGAAACGAAATGCACCCTACAATTTTTGGTCGCCACGGCAACAGAAGTCAGATGACCTTGTCTGAGGGCTTATTTTGCTGAGTCAGAAATTGAGGGATGAGGGAACAGGGTGGTGCTGTTTCCCATTTTGTTGTGGTGGTGGTAGGATGCTCATCAATTCCAGTGTTGGGCAGTAACTAGTTACTACTTAACCCATTACTTTTTTTTAAATATACTATCTTGATCAATTATTAAATTGAATAATTTAATTGTGCGACACTCGTGAGGATAAGCGGTTCAGAAACAAATAATGAATGGATGGCAGCTGTGTACTGTACAACTTCCTGTTTACAATGGTTTGACGTTTCTGTGCTAACGAAGAATACGCAATGTGGGCGGGTATCGGATTCGGCAGTCGAGGCGAGCGCAGGGCGTGTTTTCGACGTGGAAATACGCTCAGTACTTTGGTTGAGCATAAAGGAACAACGCATGTTCTTAAATAAAAAAAAGTAACTAAAGTTGCTTTTAATAGTAACACTTGTTTTTACTGAAGTAATCATCAGAGCAATTGAGTTACTTTTAAAATGAAGTAACTAGTTACTATTTTTTAGTAACAAGCACAACACTGATCAATTCAAAGGTGGCAAAAGTACTTTGAACTCTGGTACTTTAAGTACAAATACTTGAGTAAAAAAGACTGGTCAAATACAAGTACTGATTAAACTCCTTGTACTTGACTAAAAATAAAGTATAGCCTAAAAAGGAGTTCGGTACAAAATTAATTTTTACTATGCAATTGGTAATTTTCTAAATTCACCTATTTGTGGATTTATTTATTTTTTTAAACCTCTTTGCTGAAAACCTCACATATTCCAATTCCTGTGCTCAGACTGAAGCACTGTCGAAGTATTGCTTTGGCGGAGTCTTGGTGACACTAAACTAATTTGAAGTGAATGGAGGGGCTTCATTCAATAAGCCAGACATCAGGGTTTTTCCTGTGTACAAAATTCAGAGGCGGCCACCTCCACCTTACTGATAATGAATGAAGGCTTTAACATGATAATAGTCATATTCTTATTGGAACTATTATTCATATTATTGAAACATGGGATTATTATATGTTGCCTGTAAAAAATGAAAGTGAGTCAGTTGGCGCATGGTCAGGATTAGGGATGCTCGATACCACTTTTTCCCCGACCGATACGCAACTCTTGAGTAGTCACCGCCGCTACAGACACCAAATACCGATACCACTAGTAAATAAAATTCCCCGCCAATAAACGACAGATGATTTTAAATTAAGATTTTTTATATCCCAATATATTATTTTCCCTTAAATTCCATGAAGTTAATGGCAACTTTGTATTCTTATAATTTCAAATTTCTTGTCCCTGATCATAAAACGGCCGCGATAATTGGTCACCGCCGTGAGTACCGATACCGTAAAATAAGACTGGTATTGGCACCGATACTGATATCTATACCACCCATGCCTCAATTTGAGCCAGGAAAAAACCTGAATAGGAAACTAAGTTTGTACTGTTTTTTTTTTGTGTGGATTTTTGCTACTCAGACTCGTTACTATCTCCCCTCAATAGTGGTAAACAGTGTATAATCATACCATGCTGGCACAAAGAACAAAAATATTCTGTGCGCACAGAGTAATTTACCCTTTCACAAATCTACAATCGATTTACATGACATCGCATGTTGCGATCAAAATGTATTCTGTCAAAACACAGAAACAAAAACATTCTAAATTAGCTCATGATGAGATTTTTTTTTAAAAACATACTTGTATGATGACGCTGTGCTTTGAAATCTTGGCATCTCTAAAATCTGTAGTTTTCAGGAAATAAACACAAAAAAGCAAACTCAAAATCCCCATCTTGCTTGAGTTAGTCGAAACCGCATTGGTCCAGTTGGTTGCAAACCAACATCAACACGAGACCGCCCCAAAAATGATGTTCATTCTCTAATTTAAAACGCAAAAATGCTCATTTACCACGCCGTCAAATAAATCCTGCGCCAACCCCAGTCGTTCATATCAAAGTTGGCGCACATGTCACCCCCTGACCACACAAAAGCCTTTCATACTTCACAAAAGCCTTTCATACTTCACAAAAGCAAACAACTGTGTTATATCATCTTCCCCAAATTATTCTTTTTCAAAGGTCATATAACCATGAGTGATGCGAGAAATCAAACAAAGAGCTGACTGTGAATTTTTTGCCCCACCTTTGCAGACACACATCGCAGTCAATCAAATAACAAGGCAATTATTCCAAAGGAGAAAATGAGCAACCATTACAACTAAAAAGTAGTCAGAATAAATCAAATCAATACTTGAGTAAAGAAAAGAGACCTGAAAAATCAGTTTGGATACGCCACTGGTTCTCATCTAGTACTCGTTGACACACAAGTGCACCACGCACGCTACATGCTGAGTCAAAATGAAGGCCATGGAGAACTTTTGGAAACGTATGTGACGTGAGGCGTGAGTCAGGGCTACGGATGGATGCCGAATGTCACAAGGTCTCAGTGTCAGGCGCCGCAGACTCACAGCGAGTACTGTGCTGTATTTAGAATCGTAGATACTGTCGTGTACGCCGCGCAGCAGGGATGGACAAAATATGGCTGCGCTTTCATCCGGACCGTCGGGCTTTTGATTTATTCAAGACTAATTTAGTTTTTTCTTTCCTTAGAATGAATCCTCATACATATTATGAAAAAAAGACGTTTTTTCATACCAAGATTTTTCCCACTCTTTTAACTCATTCACTGCCATTGACGGCTATAGACGTCAAAAATTAATTGGAACTATTTCTATTAATTTAACATTTTTTTTCCCACTTTTGTTAACAAGAGTAAGAAAAAATATTGTACATTTTGACCAGATATAACATTTGTGATTAATCATGAGTTAACTATTGAAGTCATGCGATTAATTACAATTTAAAAAAAAATAATTATCGCCTGACACCCTAATTTTAATAACCTTTTCTTTAAAAAAATATATATTATTAAAAAAAAAGATTATTATAAATGAGGTCGTCAGGCGATTAAATTGTTTCAATTTTAATTAATCACATTACTTTAATAGTTAACTCACGATTAATTTTTTTTTTTATATCTGTTCTAAATGTACAATAACAACTTTTTTTTAGGTTTTCATACTCTTGTTAAAAGTGGAAAAAATGTTAAACTAACAGAAATAGTTCAAATGAATTTTTGACGTCTAAAGCCGTCAATGGCAGTGAATGAGTTAGAATATTGCAGAAATATTTTTTTTATGTAAAACCTATCCTCACCGCTTCATCGGTTTTACCCGTTTTATAGTCGGATTTGAGCCTTTTTCCAATTAAACACTGATACATTCTTTCTCATGAAACAGCAAATGCTGTCAAGTGTCGGAGTGATGCAGGATGATGCCATTGTGCCGTTTTTCTACTACATAGAGAACATTTCTTGACTGAACCTGACATTGTCTTGAATGGGAAAATTCCTTGAAAAAGTGCAACACAATCTTAAAGCTAAAGGACAGCGTATTGTAAAAGAATAAAATGTTCTGCTTTTTTGTTGTAAGCCATATGGGACACAAAAATAAATTATTTTGATATATATATTTAAAAAACATAATTAATCATCAACTTAATCAGTGATCAGCATTTTTTTCTGCCATATATCGGAATCTACATCAGACTACGAAAATCCATAGTGGTCAGGGCCTAGTTCAGGTCGTAGGTCACATTAATAGTCCGTTTAAAATAATCCTATTCCACTAAACATTGCAAAGGCAGACTCCATTTTTTTTCATCGGCTCATATGCAAAATGCAGACTAGCACATAGAGTACTACTTGTCTACCATCCCTTTCCACACAAACCAGCAGCGACATGCCAAAAAAGAAGCTTGTCCACACTTGCACGGGCGGGCATACTTTTGATTAGAAAGGGCCGTTCGTATGGGAGTCAGCTGTGCGCGCTTGCGTGTGTGAAGGTGATCCTTGCTAATCCGCTTTTAGAAACGTCTGACATAATCTGTGCTTCACTCGCAACAGGGTTGGCAGCGGGGGAAGCGAGGAAGGCGGGGAAACGAGAGAGTGCAGGGGGGGGGGGTGGGGGGGGCAAAAACCCATCCTCGGGATCACGGGGGGATGGGTGATGAGGTTAAGAAGGATCGGTGAAAAGAAGAAAAAGGAGGGATGGAGAAATGACGAAGGAGTGAGTCAGGTGGGCGGTGACGGAAAATGTCTGCGGGTGTTAGCGTGGACCAAAGATAAGAACGCTGGATATAACTATGGCTGTGCTTCAAGTCATCCAAGTACCATCAGGCCGATGGAATGCACACTCGAAGTGGACCATGTCGCATGCGCACACACATTATGAAACAAGGGCACTTGAAAGGGGAAAGCTTGAATCAGCAGAAAAGGCACTTTTTCTGCCGGGTCATCGTTAAATCTGCATCTCCAACATTAGTTGCAGCAGGAACAGTCGAATGGCTTTCAGAATGAGAGCTGGATGAAAATGATCAAAGTGAAACACAATCAATATTTCATATCATGATGATAGTGGGCAAAACATTCCAAAGAATCTAAAAAAAATACACAAATATTTGACATAAAAATTCACAAATCTTAAAAAGTATTAGATTATACAAATACTATTAAATATATAAAACACAAATTTAAAAAAAGAAGAAAATATTAGGGGAAAAAACATTATGAAAGAAACACTATAATATATTGAAAAAAATGGAAAAATATGATTACAGAAAATTACAACATCAAATATTAATTATTATAATTAATATTCAATTAAAATATCCACAAATATGATCAGAAAATACAATTTTAAAACATCAGTGTCCCCTGTGCATAATTACTCTTATTTTTATTTTTACATTTGATACAGCTTTTGTATTTGATTGTCCAAGTGTACGTAGTTCTATGCTGTAAAATTTTCCACGTCCCTGCTGACTCTTAAACCTCCTCCCCCCCTCCCTCATCCTTGTCTGCTTGGTAGCTGTTCTTTCAGCACCGCCAGCAAAATTCTCCTCTCAACATTCCATAGGCAGAGCAGTGATTCCAAACCACTGTAGTATCCGTATTACGAGAAAGTTAAGATTGTCGGAGGAAATTTTGTGAAAATCCAGTCCGATTATTGCATGAAAAGTAATAATTTTGCTGAAGATAAAGTCACAATATGAAGGTAAAAGCATAATTCTTTCATCATTTAAGTTCCACAATGATGAGAAAACATAAAAACAAAAGAAAGAAAAAGTGGTAGCTTTACAATGGCGTCGTAACGTTTGCAAGACTAAAATGGTAACTTTCCGCTTTTTAATTTTTTTTTACAAAAGTAAAATTTGAACTTAATAGGGCATTTTCAAAAAAAGAGTTACTTCAAAAAATGGGACTGATAAATAAATTGTAGAGTTGTGGCTTTACAAAAAAAATGTTTTGTAACATTGTGATATTGAAGTGAAAATTTCAAGAAAAAATGCTTTACGAAAACAAAGCTACAATTCAACAGGAGAATGTCACAATTTTACCTCAAATAAAGTTTTTTTTAAAAACTGTTGGAAAGTTGTAGTTTTACAAGAACGATTCATAACGTTGCGCGATTAAAGCGGTAATTTTAGGAAAAAAGTTGAACTAAAACAAGGATGTAATTTAACTTGAACATTTCAGAATTTTACAAAAATAAAGTCAGAATATAGACAATTTTTTTTGTAGTTGTAGCATCACAAGAACGAAGCGAGAGTAAAGTGACAATTTTACGATTTCACAAAAAAAGGAGAAAAAAATCTTTTTAATGTTGTAAAATCTTAATTTACTTAAGTTTTCAGAAACCAAACAGGAATTTCAAAAAATCTGATTTTATTGTTGTAACATCATTTATTTTCTCTTGTAAGTGAACTTTTGAGTAACCCCTTAAGTACGAATGAATTTTGAGGATGACATTGTTGCCACTTGATTGACTCGCCAGCTGCTCTGGACATTAAACCAGGTTAGTAGGCTGAGGGCAAAATAGCTTTCCACTGCTATTATCGCTGAGCAGATTAACAGTGTTGCCCTTGCAACCTATTAAGCAAACATTAGACTGAGCAACGCTTTTTGTCTTTGGTGTGATTGTCCGTCGTCTTTTAGTTAATTCGGAGAAGCGGCTGCCGGGCCGGCCGGCTGCTTTTGGGGTCGGGGCTCATGTGTGCTTGGAGGCTGTTTGCTTCTCAGGTCTGCTGAGCTTGTAGTGTGTCACGATCACTTAGCATAAAGCAAAAGGAGAGCGAGTGCAGGCTGTCTGGAAGCAATGTCGCACGAGCCCTCGTTTTTCCTTGTGCAAATGCAAGCTGTGAGAAGTGAGAAGTGACGTGCAGAGGGCAGCCAGGGGTCCAAACGCCCAAAGGGCCAAGCATCGTCTCAGAGTAATTAAAATAATAGTTAGGGCCTGGGCAATTCATCGAAATGTAATCGAGATTTTTGTTTTCGGGTTCTCTCAATCTTAGAGAGAAAATGGAATCGAAAGAAAAATTATTCATGTGCCTTGACGAACGGTGCAATGTGTTTGAAAATTCCCAACATTATGAAAGGACCATTAATGCACAGTCATGGATTTATTTAGTTTTTTCATATATTTTTTAAAAATATTTTTGTTCCCCCCAAATCCCTGCCACGAAGTTTCCCCTCGTTGTTCCATTTTTACCAGTGTTTTTTTTTTAAATAATATTTTATATATAATAAATAAATAAATAAAATAATAATAATAATAATAATTTCCGATTTCCGCTTCCCTATTTCCAACAAATAGCAGGGGGTTGTATGTGGTTGTATAAATACTGTTATATATTGTTTTTATTAATCATGATTTCCATATCAATAAAAAAAAATTGTTTTATAAAAAATACGAACTGAAAGGAAATATTAGGATTTTTTTTTCCAATCAATACTATTAGAGGAAAATATATTAAGAATATAATAAAAACAAACTTTTTTTATTTTTATTTTTTTACTTTATTTTTACTTTTTTTTATTATTATTTATTATTTATTTATTTTATTTAAAAAAATAAATAATTAAAAAAATAACATTTTAAGTTACAAAATATTTGGAAAAAAATTGAAACTTTCCAAAGTAAAAAAACAACATTAACATAAAAAAAAATACACAAACAAAATTGGGTAAAAAAAATAATTATGTACCAAAATATCACCACCACTTGCACATGATTATTTACGATGAGCAACAAACTGCTGGATGCTTTTAACAGCATCTACATGCATGCGTGTGTGTACGTCTGTGTGCGCCACATACGTACGCTCGCTACTCGAGAAGCGACGGCAGCGTTGCTTCAATGGCGGCCATGTACTCATGTATGTGAGCAGGAAGCGGCCCTTTAATACCTGCCATCCAATCACGCGGCGGCCAGGGGGATGCTGGGAGCCCGCCGTCCTTGGGAGTAACCTTGCAGGGAAGCTAGCAGGGGGGGGGGGGGGGGGGGATTGAGAGGGTGTATGCCTCGGACAAGAAAAGACACCATATATAATATACATATTGTATATAGATTACATAATACACATACGGTATATACATACACTGTATATATAACACATATACAGTACAGTATACTATATATACACACAGTATATACATATATGTATTATATGTATACAGTAGATGAGATGCAGGAGACGCATGAATGAGAGCAAGCGAGATAAGTGAAGTACGCTAAGAGGATTTAAAGTTCAGCCACTCCTCGCTGTCTGTTCCCTCCGCGGCTGTCCTCTAACACTGCAGCAGAACTTCTCCGAAACCAGGATAAGATCATGTAGCACTAAGTCGATCAAAATCATCATACATGCTTGACTCATTGGCCAAACCGGGGGGGGTAAAGGAGCGCACGCTGTCGCAATCAACACGCGTCACAGATGTGAAGCAAGAACAATCGTCAGCACGATTCAAGCTTACATTTCAGCGGCGGTTCTTGGGGAGGGGCAGGGTGGGGTTTGCAGCCCCTTTAACGGGAAGCTGTCATTGTTTATGTATTTTTATTTTTATGTATTTTTAATGAGAAAAAGTCTTCATTACAAGTTCAACCCTATTCTACATTCTATTTAACAATATTTTTTAATGTTCTAAGTGTACAACAGATTTCCACCATTGAATGACTGCTCTGTATTAAATACGCACCCACCATGTTGCGACTGTACATCGGATATGAAACATACAGTGAGAATGACTGACAGGTCATCTCCATAAGGGAAACATTTATCCTTGAGCAGATATGGAGGGCGCTGCCCCCGTCATGGCCGCACATGTCAGAAGACCCTGAAGAGTGAAGGTCGCCGTGGCGACGACAAGACCCCCCCTTACCTCCCCCTCCCTATTCATTTCACTCCTTGTCGCATTGCTCATCTGTCATACGCCGCAACGCACACACACGCGCGGACGGACGCACGCACGCATCATAATTGGTACGTAATGAAACATCCACTGACTGTCTGCGATAGTTGAAAGAAAATAAGCAGTATGACTCAACACTACTATTTTTGTATTTATAAATGAAGAGCGTCCGTGCAGCTGAATGTCGGCCGACAAATTAGGCCGCCCACAGCGTGTCGGCTCCTGGCTTCTCCTGACTGAAAACACGTCAACAATAAGAAGAATGACCAAAAAAAAGCCGTCAATTGAAAGTGTGGTCCAATAAGTTTAAATGTGTTTAAAGTGCGTGTAAAGGATACAACTATATATTTTTAAACGATATGGTCTCCCTATGTTGTAGATTTTCCCCTATTTTGAGTGGTATGCGATAACACATAGCCGACGCTATCATCTAATTAATAAAATCATATGACTTGGCCCTTTTGGTGTGCGTCTTTCTATCGCTTGGTTCTTTCCTCTCTCCTCCTTCTTCCCTTAAGAGTCTATTTTTAGCTCCCACTCCACGTCTTATCGGCCTACATATTTGCATCTTCCATATGCGCACGGCGGACATCTTGTGCAGTGCGCGAAGCGATGAGTAAGGTGGAGGCGATGATGAGCACCGACACCCCAGCGGCTGACTGGCTAATCTCCCCCCCCCCCCCACCCACACACACACACCTTCCCCCGCCAACACTACCCCCACCACCGCTGTCCTCTGAGCCATCCCATGATGCTCAGAGGAAGGCGAGCTCCCAAGGTTATATATGCCAACACGCATGGAGGGGGCACGCCATGTGCATACACGCACACTTATCCTTGACAAAGCTCGGGGATGGGGGGGGTAACATTTGCATTTAAAGTGCGACACATGTTACGGCGTCACATATGGGAGGTCATCCGGTAGCATCACAAAAAGCAAGATGAGCGACACGCAAGGACACAACGCGTGCGTGGCCCTGAACCCATCACACCTTTTCATTTTTTTAATAACATTTCACTGATCATTTTCAGTCAGTGTTCTATATTTTATTTATTTATTTTGGTATTAAACTATTATTTTTATGATTTTTGTCTTCGTATTTAGTTGTTTTGTTTAGGATTTATTATTATTATTTTTTTTTTACAATAATATGTTTTATGCACCCCCACTAGTCTAAACACGGCATTGTGATTAATATTTGTGTTTTTGGAATTGATGAACTAAGCAGCAAAATCCACCTATCTCATGAAGCGGCCATTTTGCCACTTGCTGTCGACTGAAAATAACATCACAGATGACATCACAGTACTCAAGTAACAGCCAATCACGGCTCAGCTCTTTAATGTCACATGACTAAATCCAGATAATAGGTGATGTTTGTTTTTGGACTGCTCACTCTGTTACGTAAAAATGTATTGCATTTTCTAAACAAAAAATATTAATTATATTTAATTTTATTCATATAGTTATTCATATATAAATGGGAGTCAACCCCCCAAAATATTTTTTGACAATAATAGGTTCTATGCAGCCCCACTGGTCTAAATATGGTATTCTGGTTAATATTGTGTTAGTGGAATATGAGTTAAGAAGCAAAATCCAGCCGTTTTTATCCATCTCAGGGGGCGGCCATTTTGCCACTTGCTGTCGACTGAAGATGACATCACAGTTGCGCAGGTCTCTCAAGTAACAACCAACCACAGTGCAGCTTGAGAAAACAGGTGAGCTCTGATTGCTTGTTGCCTGGGCAACATGGATGTCATCTTCAGTTGACAGCAAGTTGCAAAATGGCCGCCCCCTGAGATGCATTAAAAACGACTGGATTTTGCTTCATAACTCATATTCCAAAAATGTCATATTAATCAGAATGTCACGTTTAGACCAGTCAGGTCAAATATAACATATTATTGTCAAGAAATGTTTACGTTCGACTTCCACTTTAACCCATTCACTGCCATTGACGGCTAGAGACGTCCAAAATTCATTTGAACTATTTCTATTAGTTGAACATTTTTTTTCCACTTTTGTTAATAAGAGTATGAAAACCTAGAAAAAAATTATTGTACATTTAGAACAGATTTAAAATTTGTGATTAATCGTGAGTTAACTATTGAAGTCATGCGATTAATTAATTAATTGATGCCCCTCATTTTTATTAATATTTTCTTTAAAAAAAAGATTGTTAAAAAAAAGTCTAGGATTTCATTCTCTTGTTAACAAAAGAGTGGGAAAAAATGTTTAACTAATAGAAATAGTTAAAATTATTTTTTGACGGTTATAGGCGTCAATGGCAGTGAATGAGTTAATACATCCTATACGAAGCCCCTAACGTGACAAGGGGGGGGGGGGGGGGGGGATAAGTGAAATAAATTGTGGCCGTATTAAAGAGCAAAGTAGCACATGCAGTAATTGCATGTCTCCTCCCCAGATAACCCACAATGCAACAGTGCAAGTCTGCAGCGTCCAGCTGTTCACAGCCGCTGTATTAGCCACATTATTGTGCCCGGGGACACGCTCAGTGGCTGAGCTCAATTAGGATTAAGTTGTGGTGTATTAAAATAGACCTGCAGAGTGGACTGCCGACGCCAAAAGGTTAATCTCGATCTGCGTGACACACAATCAGGACGGGTTTTATAATCACAGGGGATGCTATTTTGTCCTTGGAATATTTCCTGTGAGGACATGTGGACTTCTAAAAATAAGAATCCAATGAGCGCCACTGAAAAACAAAAAAAAAATGAAGCCTTTAGAAATACTGATGTACTGGAATTCACCTCCCAAGCTCACAACTTAAATGTTAAATAAAGTACCTCCCATCTGCCTACAATACAATGAATGACCTTTCTCGGTTCATAAGCGATTACACAAACAGCTACTGCATGTACCAGACAACTGACCCAAATAGCTCCCTCCTAAACCACAACCTTCAATACCTAGTAATTTACATGCCTATCCAAAGAACTCACCTGCCAACCGAACAACTTAACAACAAACCAATTACTGTCAGAGAAACAATTATTTGAAGGACTACTTTTTTACTTTTACTTGAGTCATTTGATTCTAAAGGGACAGTTTTCTTACTTGAGCATTTTGAGCGACTGACCCCTGACAGGAAGTAGCGTCTTTGTCTTAGAAAATGTCGGAAATAAAACGAGTATTATTATGAACCACAGCTACAGTATACTGATCACCTGGTTACGCATTTCTTGCTAGCTTTAACTCATCATTGGTAGTTCTGGATCAAAGTCTTGACCCTATCTGGGTATAAATAACCCAACCTTGGCTTGTATCACAGTATTTGACCCAAGTTGGCTTTTATTTTTACCCAGGAAAAGCATATGATGTGTTTCACAGTGGGTGAAAAAGCAGAAACCCCCTCGTTTAAGTGAGTAGCGTTGCGGCAAAAATTTGTAGAGTAGAAAATCGAGACTTGTGTACGCTGATAGGAAGAGTGAGGCCGTTAATCAGTGATTTCTTTTTTTCCCTGTGCTGTTATTTAGGCATTTCCTGGCAGCCAATGGAATATATTAGTGTGTTTGTATGCGTGTGTGTGTGCGTGTGTGTGTGTGTGCGGATGAGTCAACACGTTTGCACTTGTGCCCAGAAATGTGATACAGGATTAAAATGAAAGGAGTGCCGATGATGATGATGATGATGATGATGATGATGATGATGATGATGGTAAAGAAGCAAGCCATGGGAAGAGAAACGCATACAAAAAAAAGAGGGAAAAAATGACAAAACGTGCCAAATAAAGGTAGATGTCAAATTAATTGTTTTGGATGACTGTGTTTGAGTGGGTTTTGTCTGGGTCAGAAACTAAACACTAAAAGGGAGCCACGAGGCAGCTTCACAAAAAGGCAACTTGAGCTTTTGTCATCAAATATTCATCATTTCAAACCCTCCGGCAATTTTACTGCTTGCCGAAAACATACGTTGCTGCATGGGGAGAAAAAGGCAAACACAAGCATACAAACCTGCAAAATGTATGGAAATGTTATGGACTTTTTAAATAAAAAGTGTTATGAGACCGTATACTATATATTTACCTGCATACAGTGTAAGATGAAGAAAAAATGGAAATATAGTTATTATATATGTATAACAAAGAACTATCTTTTTTTCAACCTTAAAAACAACACAAATATTTTTTTGTCTTACACAAAGTTCAGCATTTCAAGATTACTACTTTTTTACTGACAAAAACTTGTTTAAAAAAATACACAAGATAAAAGTATCATATTACATTCATTAAGTATAATCTATAAACATAATATTGTATCATTTCTTATTTGGGATTAAATTGAATTTTTTGAATTTGGGGAAAAATATGAAAATTAGGCAATACATACTGTTTGTTGGACCTAATTAAAAATAATTAGATAAAAATTGTTATTTAAATATACTAATACCATTAATAATTTTTCTTCAAGTAAACAGTATTCAAATAAAATATTATCATACAAAAAATTATATACATTTAGAAATACAAACTTTTTGCTGGATGAATTATGCAAGATATCTAATTGGAAAGTTTCTTTGTAGCCAAAAGACAACGTTTTTTTCTTCTTTTTTTTCTTTTTTGGGGGGAATAATTTTTCAGATTGTGTGTTGTTGAGATAATAACTGAATGGTGTAAACTGCATTACTCTAATTTAAATCTTTATTCACTAGAATTTTTATAGGAGATCACAACCGGTTTTAGTTTTTCCATCACAAAAAAAACAACAACTATTTTCTCCGGAAACCATCATCTGATTTTCAAACTTCTTGTGGCCATTTCAATCATGCTCAGCATTTTTCAAAGACTGTCATTGTTGGGGATTCTTGTCACATAGTTTCAAAGTGTTTGGGGGGAAATGCGATATTTTGTCGTGGGCCCAATGAAATTCAAATCCCAGAACAAACTAACGTGTTTTTATTTTGTATTTTTTAGTCAAATCCAGGTCCTTCCGCAGACCCTGTTGTGGGTATGTTATGTTTCCTGGCACCCTTGGACAAAAAAAAAAAAACGGTTTTGTACCGCCTCGGGCCATGTTCAGGCCTGCAATATTGGATAACACGGTGGTAACTTAATCTGATCACTAATGTGTGCTGTGCGTTCTCTTCTTAATTATAGGTTGCTTTATGATAATCACGCTGACGTTTGATTGACACTGCGGGACAGGTACTCATTTACAATATGATCATTAATTATCAGGGTTGTAGTTTGCTGCCCCTTCTTTTGTTTTGATCATCTGATCCTTCTTCAACACTCTTTCAGGGTGAGGGCGTTTTCTCGACAGCATCACTCACCGCATTGCTGGCCTCTTGTTCTCCTCTCATACATTGCGTCCTTCTGGCCTGGTGTTTGCACACATAGTGGAGACGTGATGAAACGGGCAGTGAAAAAAAAGAGAAAGGCAAAGAGGTTAGATTGATGGCGGGGAGCAAATTTATGGCTCAGTGAATTTTTAGACTCATGCTACTGTTAGCGACTGTTAGCCAAGACCGTACAAAGAAAAAAACACAAAACATGCTAATAGAAAATTAATGCAATACTTGATGCTAATAGCCACAGTTTGTTAAAAATAAACACCAAAAATATTGAAAATATTGACTATATTAGTAGCTTAAACTCTACTCAAAGAGTCCAAACTATGATCCAGAAGTACTTTAACCTCACGACATTTTAGCTCCACAAACCACAAAGCAAGTGTCAAGATATACTATATTCAGTTGTTTATGACTTTTTCCAACTAATTATACTACCTTCCATCAAAATGTATATTTGTAATGCTGAAGCACAGTCTAAGAAAAAAATTATTTATTTGAAGTCTGTACTCACCATTCCTTACCATTTACATAGATACTGTGTTTCTCTAAATTACATTAATTTCATGTTGAAAATGGCTTTATATTAGTATTAGCTTAGCAATATTTGTTTTGACTTAAGCTAAAACAGCAGCTAAGATCGAAGTTAGCTTACCTTTAGCCTGTGGTATGCTTCCTCACGTTGTCATACCAAGTGGGAAGTGCTTCACTTAATTTGTTTGCACATAGACCAATCGTCCGCTAACGTACAGCTAAAGACACCAAACTCAAATGAAAGAAAGTCAATGTAATATAAAATTAAAAAGAAATGAGGAAAATGTATTTAAAAGTGTTGGCAAAAGCCTGAATAACTGCTCTTTTAATACCAAGTGAGCCGAGAACTGATGTGAGATGACTAGCTAATATAATATTAGCTAAAACTAGCTAAAACTCAGGGTTAATAATCTAATAACTTGTTTTATGTATGATTTAGAGGATTCTTTATTTTAGCTTAAGCACAGCAAAAGGCTATGTTTTTTTTTTTTTAAGTAAAATTGTTTGATGCAGATACAGAAAGTCTATCAGACTATCAGCGCGCTAGTTAGCTTGCGGTTAGCTGGTTCTGCGCTAATTTCTTCCCATTGTTACATCACAAGCAAGTGTGCCTTTGTTTACTTTCAACTCCATTAATATTAGTCAGATGTTCTCTGATCATTCACCAGTTTTTTTTTTGCCATCTGTAGTTAACTTGTAATCAATTTCACTCATTTCTAATAAGTCACAGCGTTACTTTGACTTTCGAGGGTGAGTTTCGCGTGTTACAATCTGTCGCTCAGCTGTTGTTGTTTTTTTGCAGCAGATAGCGGCAGTCAATCTTTTTTCAACTTCACTGTATCGTGGACACTCGTTCAGTGATAGAAACACCTCACATACATATTTCATTGGTATTGTTTATAAAGTTTTGAAAAACAACCCCCACGATAAGCAGCGATTACGCTGACCTAAGCAAGGCCGTGTTGAGCAGCCACCCGCAAACATTCCACTGGGTTCTGATAAAACTGCTACTTAACCAGTCGCAAGGTCATCCAAGGTCATCGGCGGGGTCCTGGGCCTTATCTGGCTCAAGCAGGGCTGTATTTAGAAACGCGTGTGTGTGTGCACGTGTGAGTGTACTCACCAACCAAGCGATCAGCACACACCCAAACATGCTCATCACCGTCATACACATGATTATTATGGATCCATCATGTTTTGTTTGTTGTCTGGTGGAGATCAACTCGCTAATTCCGCCAAGCAGCTACTTTTAAGGACGTCTTTCCATCCTCCCTCGTGTCCAGTCACACAGTTCTCTCAATCCTTTCTCCTTCTTCTTCTTCTTCTCTCCTGCCTCTATTTTTAACCGGCTTAGAAGCAAGCGGATGTTTATTCCCGGCCTTCGCCGGTTACCTGCCTTGCAAATCAGTCGGTTAATCTCGTCATGCGGTCATGAATGCCTAGAATTTTCTTGACAGGCATAAAGCAAATTTCATCTTCAAGCAGTGTTGAATGGGCCCTGCTGCTGGCACACCTTTTTTTTTTTTCCCCATCGTGAATCTACAAAACAATCTTCAAATTTCGCGCACGTACGCCATGCTTTGCTGACAATAATCTCGCAAATAAAAATGCTCGCAAGTTAGCGCCCATCTGTCTAGAAAACCTGCTTCCGATTTGCTCGAATGCACACGTAGAAGTTCGACAACGTAAGCGCCTTGGAATTTGCCCAAAATGGCTGCCTCGCACACAAAACTTCTGCTCAATTTCTGACTTTAATTTCTGCCTTCTGTTAAGACAGATTCGTCCACCCAATTTCATCAAACTGTGAAACTCGTGTTTGTGTGCTGGAGTGAAAGTGGGGGTAAAAAAAAATATATTAAAAAAATGGAGCAATGAAGCTATTGTAATATCCTAGCAATGGACTTCAGCCATTTTTCAAACAGGAATTTCAAACACACAAATACACACAACAGCTGTAGGTTACAACTCACACCCAGATGTGCAGACTTACTGTACTTGGCCGCGCCCGCTCATGTCACACATCCAACACATAAATACTACAGTACATTGAGTACTTAGTCGTGAATTTATCATGTTAAATTGTGTTTGTATACATTCAATACAGTACTATTTCTCATTATTAAATCCACGTAACAGAAAATTTGGCGTGTAGGAAGCTTATCTTTTTGCAGGTACACACCTGACCAAGACCGCGTGGAAGATATGTAAGCCTCCATTTTGGTGCAGTCGGTCTCCACGCAGGAAATGAACCACGCTGGTCTAAAAATGGCAGTTTTTCATGTCATCGGAGGATGTGCAGTTTAAGGTGGAACAAGATGATGAGTCAGACAAGACAAGACTTGACAAGAGGTGCTTTTCATTGGACCACAACCATATTCAGCTTTTGACTAAAGCCCCTTAATAAAGACAGCTGATGTCCTTTTGTATTTTAAAGTTCATAATTAGTGAACAACACATCTTTCTTTAGTAAATGTCTTCTACATTAGCGTCAAGCGCCAAAGCGTCGTATTTTAGATCCACACTGCCACCGGCTGGACGAATTGTAGAATTACAGTTCTCTTTATGATTTGGCTTTGCGCTAGTAAGCTACCACAGGTGATTTTAAAACAATCAACGGGTTATTGAGAGATTTACAGATTTAAAACTAGACGTTCCCCAAAAATATGACATTTCATATTTAGAAATAACAGCCAGTAGACAACGATTCTCCCAAACCTAGAGTCTTTCAAGTTATTGATAGAACTTTATCTTTTACAATTACTGGTAAAGTATACAAGTTAGCATTAGCTGGCAAGCTAACGCTAACCAAAGCTAACCATAGCTTATTGCGCTTATTGTGGTTGTTAAATATGGACGGCACCAAGGCTAGTAAAATACATCAAGCTTCAGAGAAGATACATTATCTGAACGTAAAAAGTGCTGCACTAATGGTTCCACTTCACCATAAAAAGAAAGAAAGTAGTCACGCAGCGCAAAGCAGGTGCCGGTACCAGGTCAATAATAACAGCAGGAATCACAATCAAATTGAGCAAATTCCAGAAGGCGGGTCTTTCCCAACCCAATAGTGGTGTAACTGTAACCAAATGCCATTTATTTGCCAAACCCTTCAAATTAAAGCTGCGCTTCTTTATCGTTTTAATTTAAATTCACAAGATTGGTGAATAAAAGATAATGTTTCTATACAAAAAAAACGCATTACACGGTGTTTACATTTTTTTAATTTATTGAATCAACAAAACCTGTCAATCAAAGAGATCACTTCATTTGATCTTTTTATAAAAAAAAATAAAAGATGATTTCACAACATCGGCAACACGTTAGCGGAGTCGGGCAAAACCTTCAAATGATTGACCCATTTAATCAGTACAGTAGCATGCACGGTTGACTTTCAAAAGAGAATTAATCCGTCACTACAGTGGTGGAGATTGTATCGGATTTCAACGCAGTAATCCAGATTTGCCCCACAATCCATGTCATCGTGATGCTAGTTAAACGAAATAGCTATGTACTAAAAAAAATAAAAAATAAAATGAAGTAACAGATACCAAGGAGAAACAAAATGATCAACTCCATTACTTTCATTCACTCTGATGTAACATCAACAAGTTATGACATCTACAGTACAGTTAAAATCCCCAATGTCCACCCTAAAAAAAAAGACATTTTGTACTTTTGCTGGCTCAAAATGGTGAAATAAAAGATAAGATCACACAAGTCACATACACGCGCACGCACACACACATTCCTGTACAGTGGCACTCACGCTTACACAAACATGGCAGGAGACACGAAGCTGTCCCCGCGGCCGACGTTGGTACCCAGCCGGGACTCGTGGGGCTCGTTCCTGCTGTGCTCGTAGAACGGCGGCGCTTCGCTGTTGCCGGGGTCGTCCCACCCGGAGGGCGCGGCGGCGTAGTAGTGCACCCGCGCCCCCTCGCCGCCGCCGCCGTTGTCATCGCCGCCCTCGTCGTTCGGAGCATCCAGGTCCTGCAAGGGAAAGGAAAGCTGTCACTGTTGAGGATGGTGACTCGTGGGAAGGAAGGCTGCCTCGCAGTCAAAGGTTCTGGGTTCAAATCTTGATTGTTATGCATGGGCTTTTCTCTGTGTTCTACTTTTCCTTCTGCAATCCATATCAGGCTCATTGAAGACTTTTCAGAACACCCCTGCAATATGTGAAATCCACCATATTTAAATACTCCCTAAAGCCATTGCTTTCAGATGGTGGAAAAAGTAGGATTAAAGAGGATGTAATGTTCAATAACGTTTAGCAAAACCAGAGGTCGAAAAATAAAGTCCAGAAAGTAAAAACCCTGCCACAGTTTGGGTTTAGCGCCAGGTGCTAGCTAGCTAGCTATTTCTCTAGCTAAGCTCCCATGGTGCTCGTTTACCTGCTAGGGAGCTAGCTAGCTAGATAGCATCAGGGGTTAAAGCCAAACTGTGGCAGGGTTTTTACTTTCTGGACCTGGATTTGCCACCTCTTTTGTTTTCATTCTTCATCTTTCTCTTTCAAATGTACACAGTGGCAAATAAAATACTGTGCTACCATCTAGTGGCCAACAGTGGAATTATAGCTAAAATAAATGGGAGGCAGAATAAGATAGTTCTAAATTATCCCATGGTGCTTGTTTACCTGCTAGGGAGCTAGCTTCCTAGCTAGCATCAGGGGCTTAAGCCAAACTGTGGCAGGGTTTTTAGTACTTTCAGGTGCTAGCTAGCTAGCTCCCTAGCTAGCTCCCATGATGCTCGTTCACCTGCTAGAGAGATAGCTAGCTAGCATTAGGGGCTAAAGCCAAACAGTGGCGGGGTTTTTATTTTCTGGACCTGGATTTGCCACCTCTTTTGTTTTCATTCTTCATCTTTCTCTTTCAAATTTACACAGTGGTAAATTAAATACTGTGCTATCATCTAGTGGCCAACAGCGGAATTTTACCTAAAATTAATGGGAGGCAGAATAAGATCTATTTCAAAATTATACCGATTTTATTTAACTTTTTACAAACGAGCAGGACCATGAGGGAAGCGGTTTACTGTACAGTAATACTTCATTTATCATTTTCAGACCACCTCCAGAATATTTTTTTAAAAATAGGCCAAAGTACAAACCAAATATTTACATTATGTTTGAGCTTCATGCATCTAAATGCCCAACATGCATGCGAGCCGCAGGTATTGCCATTGACCACTTGGGGTTGCCATCCTCACATTCTCCAGGACTGCATCAGTGACTGTGACTGAATGCGTGTGCCCCAAAAAAGCAATGTAGATATGGCTGGCTGCTAACTGGCTAACCATTAGCAAGTTTGAGTGTGCAAAAAGCAAAAGGGGGAAAAATTCAACCCCTGCAGTCGTGCAATTTGAGTTGTTTGAGTGCGAGTGTCTCACCGTGACTGGTTCTGCATCCTGGGTGCTGTAGTGCTGGTTATAGAGGAGGCGCTCTTCGGCGGGGGGGACGTTATTGGTGGTCACCTGCCATACACACGCAAACACACGCACACACAGTCATTTTTGAAAAAACCCCCAAAAAAAACGACATATATATATAATAATGTTCCTCCATCTCATTTTCTTTTAATTCAATCTGAATGGAAGTTATTTAATTTAAAATCCCTCAAGGGGAAATTCAACGAAGCCTCACCGGCCTAATGGCAGCGTTGGTGCTGTTCTTCTTGGGCGGCGGGGGCTTGTGCTTGGGGGGGGCGCTGAAAAACAAGATGTGTTTTTTTTTGTTTGCGAAGCGGCTCGCGAAAAAGTTGCCGCGAGGGCACGGCAGCAAACACTCACTCTCCGTTGAGCTTGCCGGCGCGATGTTTTCGGTACATGGCGATGGCCGTGCCGATGATTGCCACGATGAGGATGACGCCGATGATGGCGCCGATGATGCTGCCGGTGGTCGCGCCTTTCTCGGGGAGGCGGGTGCCTGAGGAGCGACACAATAATGTTCATTGAGATTCATTTGAAATGTAGCACGAGCTTAAATTGATGATTTTTTACCCCCCATTGAACTGTTCCAGTGTTTAACTCATTCACTCGCAGCCATTTTCACTGAAGCAACCCCCTTCGCTCCCAGCTGTTTTACTGGATTTTGACAGATTTTGCAAGGCCCACAGAATATCGTGCTATATTGCTATAAAAACATGGAACCTACCAAAAGAAAGATTAGAGTCTCTTCTTTCATCAGGAAAAAAACTGTATATTTCTAGGATCTTTTGTTTGAACAGGAAAAAAAAGTATATTAGTATCTGTTTCCGTTTTGCAGCAATTAGCATTAGAATATAGCGAAGTTTCATCATTATTCACAAATCTGTTTAAAACGGTGGGTAAATGAGCTTTTTTTCAGCACGGCCCTGGTTGATCTCTTATACTCTGCTGCCACCTGCTGGCCGTTTTTTTGTAATAACTACCATTTTTTCAGTTCAGATGCTGCCTCAAAGCCTTCTGTATGCTCTAGCATAAATAAATAAAAACATAAAACGTATAAATATGTCTTTGGGAGCATGGCAATATTGACAATAGAACGTATTTATAAATTGCTTGGGAGCAAATGGGTTAAAAAAAAATGAAAAAATAGCACAGCATATTATTGTACTTCATATAAACATTGCGTAATAAGATAATGAAATAGAATTTAAAGCATTAAACGGTGTGTACGTCATCATTTAATGCAGCAATTCAATTAATTTTGTACCTTGGCCACTGAGAAGCAGTGAATTGCCCCCCCCCCCCTCTCACATATTTAAGCACAATTTATAGTTACAGTGGCTTACTGTGATATTCAATATACTTTTTACAAATGAAACCTCTGCTCCATTTTTAGCGCGCTGCTGCTATGATGGCATTTGGACAGCTAAGTAGTTTTTTTTTTTTTTTTTTTTTTGAAGCGGTAAAAGATCGAGCATATAGTTGTAAATAAGTTATAAGCACTTCATAAGGATGCCCTTATTGAAAAGTCAATGGTTAGGACTCAGCACACATTAGGTTTCACTAAAAATAGTACACACACACACAAGTGTTCGCACCCCCACACGCACACGCAAAGAATATAGACACGTACGGTGATGTCATTATGCAGCATTACTTCCCAGGGGGATTATGCAAATGAGGAGGGCGATTAAAGCGCAGAGAAGATGACTTGAGTGCAAACTGTGTTCCTTCCTGCTAATTGGGCAGGACATGATTTCATGTTTTTGTGCTCGTCTAATTACATTTCTCTTCTAAGTTTTCGACTAAAAGCCCTTTCGCCGTGTCGCACGTTCACAAGTCGCTTTAAGATACTGCATTCGTGGACTTCAACGACGGTACGAGCAGAAAACGTTTTGCGCTCGTCTCATTCGCTGTCATGCAAAACATACATTTAGATATCTTGGTAGGGGATAACGTCGTCACATGGTGTGCTGATATCATCTGATATCTGATACCAGCAGATCACACTTGTCCTTATTGTGACACCGATAGAGGCCAAATCCATTTAAAAGTGTGTATAACAAATATGTAACTTATCTTTATCAACAACTATACTGTATGCATGTGAATAAATTACATTTGTTGTAAAAAAACAACAATAATAATAATACACTACAATAAGGGCTTAAAAAGTAGTTAATTCTATAAATGTATTGATGATAGTGTATTGCATTTATTTAGTAGCTAAAATGTAATAAAACAGTAATCCTGTTAAATATTTACATTTTATGATGATAAAAATATTATTGAAGGCATTAGAAATTAAATGACATTAACTTCATATGCTATGTGTATGATAATAGCACATAAAATCTAATTGAGTACAAACCAAATAACGGCGACAAAAATCAAAAGGATTATGAAAATGGCAATTTACATGAATGCAATTTTCTTTCTCTTAAAATTATAGAATGGTGGTAAATGATAGAAAAAAATACAATCTGTCTTAAGTGTCTGTTTTAATTGAATATATTTGTCTCACCCATTCATTAAAATGAAAGAAAGCCATTTTTTGCATGAGGGTTTTGACTTGGAATGACGTCATTATGTGCAGTATCAGCCAGCGTCCACATGGTGGCACTGTTCCTCCGCAAATGCACCCCAACTGCTCACTGTGAAGTATTTGTATTCCAGCGCGATTGCTCCTCATTGCAACAATTGTTTTTTTTTTCATCAGGAACGCGCCATCCTCCATTTCGGCCGCTGGGGTCTCCCCCCCCCCCAAACTCCCCCCCCCCCCCCCATTTGAACCCACTTTGTGGCCGCCCTTTATCTCAACGGTTGTCATTAGATGGCCCGCAGTGTCATTGTGGCTCAGCGGGAAGGAGGCCGACATGCTCCCGCCTCTTTGATAACCTCTGCCAGGGAATCCTGGAGGCAAGGCAGACAACAAGACGAAGGAGACGAAGGAGACGAAGGCCAATTTACAGCACGGAGGTGCAACATGTCGACATGAACGGAGCTCGCCCTCGCCGTAATGGAATCACCACACAGAGCAGGCTGCTTTTGTGTGCGCGTCGTCATCCAGGTATGTGTGTTTACATACCTGGATGTACACACACACAGATATACATTTTGTGCAAGCACCTCCACTGCATGGCAACTACAAACTGCAATTTCCCTCAGAAACTCTGCACGGAATTATGTATGTGTCAACGCCGCGAGACAATGCCGCCTGAGCTGAAATGAATTCATGACTCATAAATCTAGATTTTTCCATCACAACGTTGTGTATTATCATCTTCCTCCATATACTCTAATATGGATTATTCGGAATTATGCCTAAAAAGATTTCCAAACTTTGGAGGTCACGTCAGACCGCAGTGGGTGTTTTGATTGAAATGAATGAATCGATCCGTTCCAGCATCCCAAAATAAACAAATGTTTGTCATTGATTTTTAACTCAAAAACGTCCAAACTTTATTTGAACTATTTCTATTAGTTTAACTTTTTTTTTTCATTTTTGGTAACAAGAGTCTGAAAGCCTAGAATTTTTTTTGGGTACATTTTGAACAGATATAACATTTGGTATTAATAGTGAGTTAACTAGTGAAGTCATTACAAATATTTAAAATTACAAATTGTAATCGCCTAATGCCCCTAATTTTTAATCTTAAAAAAAAAAAAAAAATATATATATATATATATATATATATATATTTATTTTAAAGAAAATATTATTAATAATGAGGGGCGTCATGCAATTACAATTTATAATCGTAATTAATCGCATGACTTCACGAGTTAACTCACGATTAATCAACATTTTTAAATCTGTTCTAAAAAATTTCTAGGCTTTCATACTCTTGTTAACAAAAATGGGAACAAAATTAAACTAATAGAAATAGTTCAAATACATTTTTGACGTCTGTAGCCGTCAATGGCAGTGAATGAGTTAATATATTTAATTAAAACATAGTAATTGCATCAATAATCATGATTTAACGTTGCATTCCAATTAATCGTGCTGCTCCTAAAAGGAGTGCCCGCTTTGGCCACCAGGAGGCAGTATAATACTGCATAGCCATACAGATAAACAAAGAAGAAGAATTCTTATACCAAGCAGTACTGGAAAGTGAGTACTATGAGATGCGTAGTCATTTTTCGTACGGCAGTGATTTTCAAAGTGTAGTACTACAGATGGCCACTAGTTGTAATCGGACACCCACGAAATGATGGAATTACTGCATGTTTTCATAAAGTATAAGATGACAGAGGTCTATTTTCTCAATAATAATGCCTGCAATACCGCCGGCCGCCACCGCTGTTGTCTTGCATCACCGTCCACCATATTTACTCAAACACGCCGCTCGGGACGAGAGCCCCTCGCGCAAACGACGCATGCGCGTACGCATACTTAATGGCTTGGAGAGAAAAGGAAGAGCGCGTCGGAGAAAAATGCAGCAGCGCTCGGACTCAATCAAGTCGTGTCGTTTGTGGCGAAAGTTCACATTGCGAGCGAACAAGTGAAAAGGTCAACGTTGCTCCTTTGGGCGGATCAATGCGAGGGGCAGCCTGTTAGTTACACATGTATACCTTCCTATCCGTCCTCTACGCCCTGACCCGTCACTCAACCATACAATTGCGGTCTCCCGTGGGGTCCGGAGGAGGAGGAGGAAGAGGAGGAGGAGGAGGAAGAGGAGGCGAGGCGGGATGCTCGGCTGCAAGTGTCAGAAATGATAGCAGATCCATTTGAGCAAGTTGAAAATGCTGCCAGCGCGTTTGACGCATGGATGTCAAGGAATACTTTTATTACATCGAGCATTACAGGAGGTCATGTTCGGGTTTTTTTTTTTTCCTGCTCTCGGGATTTCTCCAGTTGCGTAGTTCTTGAACGCGGATGTAACATTTTCGGTGAAATTTGGAGTCATGACTGTAATGTTGCACTGCGGCAATCTGGAGTGCGTTTGTGAACATAACACAAACAACGTTTGTTTTTTTCTTCTCTGCAGTCTGCATCTGGTATGTCAGTACTGCCACACTCGGAGCCAATAGTTGTGTTTCCACCCAGCCATTTTTATTCGAGTTTTCAAGAAATGCGAATGTAAAACTGAATGGAAACGCCAGAAATTCAAAAAATGGCCCAAAATTCGCTTAGAAGTGGCGGATTTTGAAGTGCATCGAAAAAAAGGAAAATGCGAATTTTGGTTCTGCGAATAACCGCTGGCGAGACCGGATAGACGTCACACGGTACGTTTGTAGTCCCAAAGGTATGTTTGGGGGGGGGGGTGGGGGGGGTTTTGAAACAGAAATATTTTTTGAATTAATTAAAGAAGCCAATATTGATGCTATTTTAGATGGAAAACAGCAAATAAACGCTACGGTTGATCAAGAATTACAAAAGCAAACTCACACAACGTCATCGCACGGCGAAGTCACTTCCTGTTTTTCTTCTTCTTCTTTTAAATGACTGGTGGCTCACATCTCTTCATGGTGTATACCGCCACCTACAGCGGCGGAGTCAACTCTCAATATTCGCAAAAGAACAACAGATGGAAACGGGCACAAGTCGAGTGTCCGGTTTGCGCATTTTCAGTAAATTGGATGGAAACATGACTAATGTGGTGGACAGGAACAGAAAAGTGCGGGAAAGAAAGCTGACCTAGCAACGAAGCAAACAAAGCATCTCCCTCCTCCATGTTTGGAAAGAGACCACCGATGAATTGTCTTGAGTGATTAACCAAAAAGAAGCCGACTGAATGACAAAACAAACCAACTGACAAATGACTAACTTCCGTCAAATCAACATTTTGTAGACCACCATGACCCGGATGAGTAAACATCCTCCCTCGACGAAAGCGTGCGATGATTCAAATGTTGTCAAATGAGTTCCAAATGACTCCGTGATGAGTCCGAGTTTTTGCCGACTTGATTTCCACTTTTGTTCCGTAACCATGACAATGGACAGATTAGCCGGATGACCTCAAAGTTGGTGCGAGGACGGAACATTCAGCCTGAGAGGGACTCATTGACAGATGAGTCGAGGAGAGCCGTCGGGGGGGGGGGGGGGGGGGGGTCTGGCGTTCTGGAGAATGTCATTGTATGTTGGGGGGGTGTAGGCCGATGCAGAGGCAAGCCAGATGAAGGCCATGATTAAGAGGCTGGCTCCAGATAAGCCCCCCCCCCCTGCACCCCCCCCCCCAAATCTCACAGATGCTTGTTCGCTTGTGATGACTGCTCACACCCTCCAAGGCATGAAAACGAGGAAGCGCCAAGACAAAGAACTTCCGGCATGACGGTGAACACGTCCGGCTCGCCTGTACTGGACATGCTTCGGTTGACCCCCGACCTCCCCGACCCCCCCGCCCTCCATCGCTGCCGTGTCGCAACAATTTGGGGATTTGGCTTGTTGGCCGGGGCGATACATCGGCACGAATCCGCGCCGTCTCCCCGCGCATCTCTTATCTGCTGTGCCTAACAAGTGGAGATAAGCTTGTTTTTATTACCCTCGCTGACCTCCTGCGCTCGCACAAAAAAGTTAGCGCTTACATTTTTTTTATTTCTTTCACACTCGCTGCACATTCATGGCAGAAAACTTTCAGCCAGATAATGTGGCTGCTTTCGGATTAAAAGATAAGGTACTTGATGGGGAAAGGAAAAAAAACAAAACAATCCCACTGTAGCTAAGATCAATTTCTAATGGGTTGGCTTGACTTTTTTTTAAAAGGGACAGTCGGGCAAAAATATCCCCAAGAGCCTCGGGTGACCTCCGGGGGGCGCCAGAGCAACCGCGTGGCGATGACGCGGTGGGATTGTCCGGCCTGGTGTAAAATCCCTTCCCGGGGTTTTATCCCCCGCGCGGCGTGCTCGTCAGGAAGACGAGCAGCGGCTCTTTAATTATATAGATCGGCGCTCGTTTGATCATCGGCAACATCATTAATGTGAAAGACGGCGCAAACATTTGCTTGATTTCGTATTCTCTTTCAAAATCTCCTCCTTTTGCTTCACCAATTTACATCCAGGCAAACTTTTCTCAAAGAGAAAAGGCGAGTTATGTCTATATGCAGTATATTGTTTTTTTTAAAGGACCTTCAAATATCCTTCCTCATGATGAAAAGCGTCATCATCCCAAAACTGCTGTACATAAAATTGTAACTGCCCCCCCCCCCCCACACACACACACTTTAAAGCAGTCAATCTTTTAAAAATACTTGAGTCTGAAAAAATTAATTAGCATGGCCATGAAAGAGGAAAGACTTATTCCTTATTCAACATCAATAGCAATGCGCAGCCATTATTTAAGATAAGGTAATATAAGCTTTACTGGTCGCACAATGGGCAAATTTGCATCGTTTCGACAGGAAATAAAAGAAAATGGAGGACAACAGGATATGTGGCCGTCACATGCTCAAGCACATGAACAGAACATAACAAACATTCGCACGTCGACACTTCTAAAAAGAAGCCCTAAATATCCAAGTTGAATTTCTTTCTTGCTTTTGAAAATCGTACAAGATGCGAAACGGTGATTCAGGCTTTGAATGGGCAGAAATGGCGACATCTGGTGGACACATAAAGAATAAGTACGGAGTAAGGGGAGGAGTAATACGAAACATATTTCCTCTACTAAAGTGGAGCCTTGAATACTTGTCGCTCTGCACTATTTATTGATCCTTTTTCAATATTTTTTTTTGGGTAGCAAACCGTCATTCTTCGTGAAAAATGTACATCGCGGGCTTATCAGACGTTTTTGTAGAATATTTTGCATTTACAATAAATAAATAAATAAATAAATTCCAATGTGTTCCGATGATACGTGGATTTTTCCGATTCACGGGCCTGCCCGGTCGCTAACCCTCGCACATGGCGGGGTTCCACTGTATCGTTTCATGTTGTAATATCAGCATTCACCACTAGATGGCAGACATGGCTTAGTTGTGCTTGCACCGGGTTTTATACTGCCCAATACGACAGCACGAGTCGGCTTAATCATTTTTTTGTGTGGATTTGCAATAAACTTGAATGATATACATTTTTTTTGAGTGAATTAATTTTTGTTATGCACAAAACCAGTTCTTGCAGTTTGGTGTTGCCCTTGAATTCTGCAAGACTATCATAGTAGTATGTGGTTATGTTGTTGTTGTTGTTGGGTTAGGATAGCGGATCTTTAATACACGCATTGAGAAATATAATATGCAAAATGAAATATTTGAAGGTCACATATTTTGCACTTTTTTGTCATCTGGTTCGGACATTTGTGGTCCTTTGTGTCCCCGCCCACCGTTATCGTCCCATCCCCGACGTCAAGGTTTGCATTGTTGGCGTTAAGGTAAACGTGGCGTCAACATTTGGACTTTTTGTCAGTCGGAACAAACGCGTCCATTTTTGTGCCGCCTAATTTTAAGGACCCCTTTTTTCTCCCTTTCGTTTTCCAAACGAATCAAATTCCGCCTCAATTCATTCAACGGCGCTACAAAGGCTGGAAAACGGAAAGCGGACACAAAATGTCCGCCGGATCTTCTTTCCCACAGCGAGCGAGCGAGAGGCGCGCACGCGACCAGCACAGCGCCTGGAGATGAGATGAGATTAGGACAGAATAAATTGATGGCCTCTGAAGGAGATTAAGTTAAAGAACAGCGCGTGTAATCTCATTGCTCACTAAGAGAAATCCTAGCCTTTGGATCGGGAGGTTAACCGGGCGCGCAACCCTTTTGCAAATCTATTGACGGCGAGGCCGCGCCGCGCCGCGAAGAACGCCGAACAATGAGTCGCATAGGAAAGCAGCAAGTGCGTGAAATCCGGAAGACATCAAGCGAGCCGGGATCTCCGGTTCGCATGAGCCGCCGCATCGACAGCAACACACGCGCGTAAATTATTCATAATCAATGCACGTGCTGCAGTGCGGAGAGCCTCGCGCGCCTCGCGCTTTTTTTTTGCATTCTTATTTTAGACAAAAGTAGAAGCACGACAGCCAATTCGTATTTGTTTTCAATTCAAGTCGATTTAGAAGATAAAGAATATGTGCCTTTGATCATTTTTAGATTCTGTCAACACGTGTTGTGCTGCTGTTTCTTCAGGTGAACGAATGCTCGCCCTCTTAATCCCACTCTCTGCAAGTGCCAGCTTTGAATTAAAACCCGAATTTGAAAAGCCTAACCTTAGTTTAAAACCTTACTTTCAACACTTTGTCCTACATTGAAACCCTACTTTGAAATCCTAACCATACTTTGAAGCCCCAAACAATAATATGAAACCCTACTTTGAAACCTAACATTAAAACCCTACTCTAAAGCCCTAACCCTACTTAGAAAAACCCAATTTGAAACCCTAACCATACTTTAAAACCCCAACCCTACTTTAAAACATACTTAGAAGCCATAACCATATTTTGAAACCCTAGTTTAAAACACTGAACTGAAACCCTAAAATGAGTTTGAAACCCTAACCCCAGTTTGATACCTCGCCCTTCAAACCATAACCCCCTAATTCAAAACCATCATTTGAAACCCTAATCCTACTTGGAAACCCTATATTCAAACCTGACGCCACACATTCTGTCGGTTATCCTGCAACTCCCCTATAATAAATGATAACCCTTGGAAACTCTAACCCGAGTTTCAAATTCGAATTTGAAACCCTAACGTCATCTAATGATGCCGTCTTATAGTGAGCTGCTGTCGTTTGTTTACATGAGCTCGTCCAACCCGGTTGATTCTTAATCAGCTGACGACACCGAGCCAGTCGGGCCTGCTTGCGTTTCGGCGGCCGGACGGCGCATTTGTGACTTCTTTTTTTTTAAGCCGCGTGGTGGTAACGGGGAGACACTTTATGCGTGGTGTGTGTGTGTGTGTGTTTGTGTGTGTTTGTGTCGCTCGGGAGACAGTGTGTTGCCTGCCACAGTACATCAGCACACTTGGTTGCCTTGGGAGAAGGCAGGATCTCTCTCTCTCTCTCTCTCTCTCTCTCTCTCTCTCTCTCTCTCTCTCTCTCTCTCTCTCTCTCTCTCTCTCTCTCTCTCTCTCTCTCTCTCTCTCTCTCTCTCTCTCTCTCCCCCTCTCTCTCTCTCCCCCTCTCTCTCTCTCCCCCTCTCTCTCTCCCTCTCTCTCTCTCTCCCCCTCTCTCCCTCCCTCCCTCCCTCTCCTCCCCCTCCCTCCCTCCCTCCCTCCCTCCCTCTCCCTCTCTCTCCCTCCCTCTCCCTCTCCCTCTCCCTCTCCCTCCGACAAGGTCGACGAGCGCCTGTGTCATCGTCGGCCTGTCGATATTTACAGTCCACTTTACGCGGCCGTAAACACACACAGAGAAAAAGAGGGAAACCCAGAATGGGAGAGCGGTAGCCCACGAGTCGAACGTAGCCGCTCAAGGACGCAAAAGATAAGCCGCGAACGCAAGGTTAGCACACATGACGGTTGCGCGCCATTCCTAAAATCGGGGGTACGAGGCACGTCCTGCACCCGCATTCTAGTGCTCAAGTTGTTTCGTTATTAAGATTGCTAGAAAGCCGAATTTAAAAAAAGAGAAACACGGTACAGTGCCCCTCCTCTAGACTGCATTTGTTAAGTGATTGTTTTGTACGTTCCCCCCCTCCCCCCTGTTTATTTACTTCCTGTAATGCCCTAGTTTGTGGGAAAGGAGAGCCAAAGTCTCCGATGCACTCGTTAGACTTTTATTCAACACTGGGGAAAATAGTAAAACAATGAGCTCGTGCTGAAGCTGCTGTTGGCCACAGCTCACACCCTGACACTCACGCGGTCCTCTTAAAGGCACATGCAAGTAGACGGACACTTCAATAAGTAGTTTCTATACATCAAATGCTCACAATAATTTTTTGGGGTGTTCAAATACATTTATGAACTGTAATTGCATTCTAATCCGTTTCAATGCGTTGAAAGCATTTACGTCAATATTTGTATGCATTTAATGACAGCAGTCCGCTTGCTCGGGTGAAACAATATCGAGGGGAAAGCAGATGATGGAGTACGTACCAAATAGGATTTGACTGACAACAACAAGACCTAACTTCTCCGCACAGCCCGAAGGATAAAAGATGACAGGAGAGTGTTCGGGGAAGAAGATTGATTTATTCTTCGAGACGCAGATTCGGGAGGAGTTTAGTACGCACAACAAGAAACAAAAGGAAATGTACACTGTCAATGGCCCAAGGTTCGAACAGAATCCAAACATTGCTGTGTTTATGTATTTTTGGACTTCCCCCTCCCCCCTCTAAAAAAAAACATTATTGAGCATTGCTGCTTTCAGTTGTGTTAAATCCGAGATTGCATTCACTTTAAGACCATTTATCTGTCACCATTACACCTTGTTTTTTTTTCTGTATGACAACAAACAAGCATTAGGCTAAGACAAAGGCTTCAAAACAACAATTTGCAGCTTGACTTTAAGGTTACACATCAAAGTGACAGAAGGAAGTCATACATAACAACAAGGTGCATGTAGCTAGCCTCCTTAGCGTTGGTTGTCAGAAATATAACTGGTAACTTATAACATGACCGTTTTGGCAATTCGGTGTGCGTAGCTAGCTTCATTAGCTTAGCTAGTTAGTGCCACAGAAACGACCTTGGTCATAATAATCGTAGTTATCTTCGTGTGTTATTACCACAGACAATAACATGGCCCGGTAAAGTTAGCATTTTGGTAATAAGCTTACGCAATATTGCAACCGGTAGCACGTGGCTAGTCTTGTTAGCTCAGCTTGCTAGCTTGGCCTGGCAATTGGTAACATTAGCATTTTAGCAATAGGTCCAGCAATGAACACATAGTTGGCCTTCTTCGTGCCACTCAAAAATTATTCTGGCTCTCACATTAGCATTTTGACAACTGTGCTATAGCTACAAACATAGCTAAAAGCCTCATTTAAAAAAAGAAAAAGCTTTCTAAACACCTCGTAAACTAGCCTAATAATGTTAGCCTCTTAGCAATATGCCTAAACAAAGCCTACAGTGTGCAGTAGTAACGAGGCTTTGTAATGTTACAATTTTAGCATGAATGTTCCAACCAAGACTACAAAGATGGCCCCCTTGAGATGGCAGTCTGCTACAAGCTGGGCTGATCTCTTATTTGTAATATCCCACCCTTTTTGTTATCTAATGTTCATTGTACGTCGTGTGGACCTGCTGTGGATTGTTTTTGGCAAAACTTCATCTTTTAGCATTCATAAATGCCTCATTATTAGGCGTGAAATCCAGAATAATGGCCAACTTAAGAATGTCGTTGAAGTAAGGAAGTACAAAATAAGCAACAACAGTTAACTCATTCACTGCCATTGACGGCTATAGACGTCAAAAATTCATTTGAACTATTTCTATTAGTTGAACATTTTTTCCCACTTTTGTTAACAAGAGTATGAAAACATATATCTTTTTTTATTGTATTAGAACAGGTATAATATTTGTGATTAATCGTGAATTAACTAGTGAAGTCACACAATTAAAAATTGTAATCGCCTGACGCCCCTAATTTTTAATAATCTTTTTTTTTAAACAAAAAAAATATAAAAAATACAAAATAAATAAAATAAAAATAACATTTAAAAAATGAAAATATTTAAAAAAAATTAAGGGCATCAGGATTTGTAATGGGAATTAATCGCATGACTTCACTAGTTAACTCACGATTAATCACAAATCTGTTCTAAATGTACAAAAAATAATAATTTCTAGGTTTTCATACTCTTGTTAACAAAAATGGATTTTTTTTTTAAACTAATAGAAATAGTTCAAATACATTTTTGACGCCTATAGCCGTCAATGGCAGTCAATGAGTTAAAAAAAAAAAACTGCAGGTAACGTGTTCTATCCCCATAGGTCGGATCAACGGGCCAATTCTGGCCTACGAACGTAGGTTTGGCACCTGCGTCTTGGATCGCTAACCTCGCTAAGTCTCCATGTAGCCAGTGCTGAGTAGCTGCTTTGCTTACCTGCCTTCCATCTCCGACGAGAAGGCACGCTCACCTCATTAGCCGGCACTCAACCGAGCTCAAACATCAACGTCCTCTCTTACAATCTCCCGCATCACCGCCGGCATGCTGTGCCGTTACAGAGCCGCGCGGGTTCTACTCTACCGGCATGAGCACGTAATGGCCAATTATGAGACGGACATGTCGTCTCGCGGTCTTCTTACAGTTCTATCATTTCCTTCTTCCGTTACCCCAACCCAGATTGCCGGTTAACCTTAATAACGTCTGCATTGTGTGCCCGTAAACGAGCAACGGTCACACGCACTTGTGAAAAGCGTCTGGACTTTCGGCGCCAAGTGTGTCCAAGCCCAACACGGTTTGCCGAGAGTGGGCATGCGTGCTTTCATCATGCAGACGTCATGCTGATGCATGTTTACATGTGCCATCCAGGGGCAGAGCTACGTGCACCCCCTGCTGGCCACCCCCAACGTCGAGGGGAAGATTTTGATCAACGCGCATAGATAATTATTTCCGCCTTACCGACGTTTCCACACAGTCGCATAACACTGAGGCGCTTGGATGCTCCGCTACCACATTTCCGAAGGCCATTCATCTAAATAAGTGTTGAGACTATCGAGCGGCACGCGGAATATGGAAGAATCTTTCATAACATTGAAATATTTTATCTTGTAGTGCGCATTAATCAAGACGATTACTTTCGCACCTTATCACACAATCAACATAGCAGAGAAGTTATAGAAGTTACAATCAGATTTTCATGAAGTAAAATGTTAATGATTATATTTTTTGGGGGGGGAGGGGGGCACACCCCACCCCAAAAAAGATTCTCAGAAGGATCACGATTCTGATTTATTATGGCTCATTCACCGGCAGCCATTTTCACTGAAGCAACCCCCTTCGCTCCGGGCTGTTTTACTGGATTTGGACTGATTTTGCAAGGTCCACAGAATATTGTGTCCTATTGTTATAAAAACATGGAATCTAACAAAAGGAAGATTAGTCTCTTCTTTCATCAGGAAAAAAGTATATTTCTATCTATTTCCGTTTTTGCATCGATTAGCATTGGAATATAGCTACAAATCTATTTAGAATTGTGAGTAATTGAGTTTTTTTTTCCACATGGCCCATGTTCATCCTTTGCTCTGTTGCCACCTGCTGGCCGTGTGTGTGATTACTACCATTTCGTCAACCGTTCCTACCGCTTCATCAAAGCCTTCTGTATGCTCTAGCATGAAAAACAACAACGTATAAATACGTCTTTGGGACACTTAAAACATTTAAAATGGAACGGATGTATACGTTTTGGTGAGCAAATGTCCCAAAATCGATTTTATTTCAATTATTTTATACAGTCTTGCCCTTGTTTGTGTGCGCCTTTATTGGGAGCGCTGTTCATGTTGTACACGATTTGGCCAGTTAGGGGCAGTGTGGTTCCACGCATTCTGATAGATACACTGTTAAGTTGCAGCCACATTAGAGAGCAGAAGAAAAAAGTTACGATCAAGTTATTCCAATAAAAGTTTTTTTTTTTTTTTTTTTTTTTTTTTTTTTTTTTGCAGCGTCGGAAGAGCATATGCGAGTGAGTAATGTTAAGATGCGTAAGCGTCTTGTATGAATAATCGTTGTTTTGAGTGACAAAAGTGCAGTGAGTAGCGCACTAATTAGACTGGAGTAGATCATGAACGATTCTTTGCTCATCTATAAATTGAAGCAGAAATCATTGTCAATCAAATGTTTTTGAATCGAAAATCGATTCTGAATCGAATGGCGATTCTGATTCGAATATCAATTCTGATTCGAATCACACTTAGAAATCGGAATCCAATTGTGAGACAGTCAAAGATTTCCTCCCCTAGTAAATATTGTCTGATTTAGACAAAACTTCAGAAGACTTTTTTAGAATTTCCAACTTTTAATTTGAAGGACCACCCTACTGTGGATGGCGTGATAAACAAGGACTACTTGGCCATGTCGGGTCACATGGATGTCATGACCGATTTTAGACGTCAAAGAATTCAATGGTGAAAATCAACTTTTTTGCACCAGCGCAGGCACCGAACTGCATCCTTCGCGCCCGATCCCGTCGACTTCGTAACACAAATATCGGATCGATTCCATTACCAGGCCGGAGGACAAACACGGGAGGCTTTGAGCGTTTAACAAGTCGAGGACTTTCGCTGTCAAACGCGGCCAACAATGACACGCGGCACAATCGCGGCGATTACGCGATGGCGCTTGAGTGCAGCGATAAGAACGTAGAGCAGTCAAAGAACCTCGAGGAATTCAAAAGAGAACGTTTTACAAAATCAATTGAGACGTTTTTTTTTGGAATCCGCTCGCCGTCGCTCGTTCGTCCCCTCAGCACGTCAAAATTGTGGAAAATAACTGCAACCTTCCTGGCATTTAGATGTTCTTTTTTTTTCTTACTTGTGAAATGCAAGCGTGTGTTCATCATGAATAAATTGGAGGGGGTGAAAGGTCACATCCATTATTCAGTCTTGGACTGAGATTCAGTGTGGCATTCTGCTGTTGCACCCCCCCCCCCCAAAAAAAAAAAAAACCGAGTTTGAGGAAAGAAATTTCTCCGCTTTGTGGAATGCATCAACAGTTAGTCATTGTGTGCGCGCAGGAAACTGCGAGAGGAGACGCGAGAGGGATGCGTGGGAGGCGGAGCAACGTCAGAAGGTGGCAGAAAAAGCGCAAGGAAACGCTTGACAAGTATCAACTAATGAGCTCATGCAGCGATGCCGCGTCATGACGCGCAAATACTCGGATACTCTATGAAGTCGACTTCAGGCACGGGTACCAGAGTACAGATTTACTTATCTTTATATGACTATTTACTTTTACTGCCCACACTTGCAAACAGGTCGCTTCTTAACTTTCTGCACCTTGAACGTTAACTCATTCACTGCCATTGACGGCTATAGACGTCAAAAATTCATTTGAACTCTTTCTATTAGTTGAACATTCCCCCCCCCCCACACACACACACTTTTGTTAACAAGAGGATGAAGGCCTTTATATTTGACAGCGCCGCAAATTACAGATGTTTACTGCAGCTGAGCAGTTTGAAGTTGTAATGATAGTGGTCACCACTAGATGGCAGATAGCACAAGTGCAGCCAAATCCAAGACGGTACTTCTTCACCAGCGAGGAAGAGGTTACATTTTCATTTTAAGATGCTACTACGACATCATCTCAAAAGCAGACAAACAACATTGAACCGTTGACAGTTCGTTGAAAGTGTATGAGAAGTTCCGACATTTGTGTCCTCCAAAAACATGGAAATGTTTCATGCTTGGTGTGACAAGTGGCAAATGGCACGAACATTAATTCTCTATAATCCACTATGTTATACAGGTGAGTACGTCAGCCATTTAATTTGGTTGATTTTGTTGATTTTAATGGGGGGAAAAATGCATAAAACGAGTCCTAGGCACTTAATGTTGCTCGGCAATTTTATGATTTGAATGGGAAATTGAATGTAATTTTTATTTGAGCTAATATAGCCTGTCACTGCGAGTGAGAATCAGAGGTGGCAAATCCAGGTCCAGAAAGTAAAAACCCTGCCAAAGTTTGTCTTTAGCCATTAATGCTAGCTGGCTAGCTCCCTAACAGGTAAAGGAGCACCATGGGAGCTAGCTAGCTCCCTAACAGGTACCATGGGAGCTCCCCAGCCATTGATGCTAGCTAGCTAGCTCCCCGGCCATTGATGCTAGCTAGCTAGCTCCCCGGCCATTGATGCTAGCTAGCTAGCTCCCCGGCCATTGATGCTAGCTAGCTAGCTCCCCGGCCATTGATGCTAGCTAGCTAGCTCCCCGGCCATTGATGCTAGCTAGCTAGCTCCCTGGCCATTGATGCTAGCTAGCTATTTCCCCAGTCATTGATGCTAGCTAGCTAGCTCCCCAGCCATTGATGCTAGCTAGCTAGCTCCCCAGCCATTGATGCTAGCTAGCTAGCTCCCCAGCAGGTACCATAGGAGCTAGCTAGAGAGCTAGATAGCTAGCATCTGGGGCTAAAGCCAAACTGTGGCAGGGTTTTTACTTTCCGGACCTGGATTTGCCACCTGTGGTGAGAATGAAGTTGAATCCCACACAGGTGATTAGGACGGAGGGAATACAGGAAACACAAACACATTCTTCGCCGACACTCAACACACAGAACGGCTAACGGGTTAGCCAGTTAGCAGCCAGCCAATTACTTTACATTCTCATTCGCTGACTGTTTAAAGGCCGTTTGTGCGGATGGCAACCCCAAGTGGACAAAATGAATATTTGTGCCTCATACGCGTCGATTTTAAGTTTGATTTGGTCACTACGTCTTGGATCTCATTTCTATCATGGAGTCCAGGAGGTTGTCTGGAATGTAAAACAAAACAAAACAAACAGGAAAATACATTTGAGCACTACATCTTTGTGTCTTTGCACATTCCCAGCGGTTAAAAACAAACACGACTGCATTAAGCGCAGCGAACGCGCGCACGTCGGCCACCTCGGATCTCGCCGCCGCCGCCTCCAGCGCGCGTTGCTGTAAATGTGTGTGTTTTTCCCGCGCGGCCGTGCCGGGAGAGCAGGCAGCGCGCGGCAGCTCGACGTTTCCCTTCGTTGGCGGCGCGTGGGCGGACGCGGTCGCAATAGAACGCGCGGGAGACGCTCGCGCTCGCGCTCGCTTTGCTGCCGTTCGCTTTGCGCTCAAGTGTCGCTGCCTCCTCCAGCCCGGCGGGAGTTACGGCGTGCGCTCGGAAATGTCACGCAACGCTCTTTTGCCGTCGTCGGGATGAGGCAACGGCGGGCGGACTTTTCTGCCGGCTGAAAAAAAAGGCCAGAAGAATTCAGGACGTTTCCAACCAAAATTCGAATTGTTTCTTGGAATGCTGTTGATCTATTCCCAGCGTTTATTTTGGTTTCAGATTTCAGCTTCTGTGTGTTGCCGTGACAATCTAATTTCAAATTTGTCCTCTCGATGACGTCGGCATTTTTCCGTCTTCTGATTGGTCGGTCATAGCAAAACTTGGCACAGCCGACTTTGACTCACAAACGACACACATTGCATTCGACAATTTGCGTCTGGTGTTTATGCCTTGAAATACAAGTTTCATTTGTCCCGTGACAACACTCGCAACTCAAAACATCTGTTGTTCGTGAAACACCTTTTCCCGATATAACTGAATGGAAAAGCCATTCCTTTGTAATATTGACAGTAATGACAAATTAATTGTGTTTTTGTTTTAGTCGAGACGTCTCGACTCCTCTCAGTTCATCACTAATAACAGTCATTCTTTGCAGGGGATAAAGAATAGATGACAGTATTGTATTTTATTTCTACGTGTTGCTGTACCGAGTGTTCAATCCATCGCTCAAAGGGTAGCACTGCAACACAACTGTATAATATATGCTAATTAGCATCAAGCGAGCAGACTGACAAATAAGGCATAAATGTCGCGTTTCAAAGTCAAACAATCTTGAAGTCGAATGCAGGAGCTGCCTTTGCCAGACAAAACGTGGTCGTGTTTGTCGCCGCCGCATAGCGGGGGAGTTGAGCGTCTCGCATCGGATGCCATGAGCTGAAGTCGCTACGCGAGCGCGTCGGCGTTTATTAGAGTTGATTAAATAACCGCGGCGGGAATCCAACTCTTAAAGCTGACATTAATATCTGCCATTTTGGGCCGTCGGAGGGCCAGCGTACACGAGTCCCGCCTGGGGCTGCGCCATCGATATTCCCCAAACCTTTTTATGCCGAAGTGAGGGATCACAGGCTTACGTGGTGGGGAATTCTTGATCCTCACCAAGCTGGGCCTCGCACGGCGCGGTCGGGAGTTCAACGCCGCAGGTGACCGCGCTCATCATCCGCGTACAGTCGGACATCATCTGCCGGCGCGCAAAAGGCGTACGCACAGCATGGAATTGTTAGGAATGTAAAGCTGCAGGTGACCGTGGTCGTCGTCATCCAGAAATGTGGATTAAATCATTCACCCGCGGCCATTTTCACTGAAGCAACCCCCTTCGCTCCCGGCTGTTTTACTGGATTTTGACTGATTGTTGTATTGCTATAAAAACATAGAACCTACCAAAAGACAGATTCGAGTCTCTTCTTTCATCAGGAAAAAATAATTAGCATTTTTTTAGCATTAGAATATAGCTCAGTTTCAGCATTATTCACAAAACGGTTTAAAACAAGCTTTTTTTTCCAACATAGCCCTGGTTGATCTCTTATACTCTTGTAATAACTACCATTGCTTCAACCTATTTGTGCAGTTGCGAGGCTGCATGAAGGCCTTCTGTATGCTCTAGCACAGGGGTGGCCAAGTTCGGTCCCCGAGAGCCCCCATCCAGCCCGTTTTCCATGTTTCTCTCCACTAACACACCTGATTCATGATCAGGATCGTTATCAGGCTTCTGCAAAGCTTGCTGATGAGCTGATTACATTCAGAGGACGACACGGAAAACAGGCTCTCGAGGACCGAACTTGGCCACCCCTGCTCTAGCGTAAAAAAAACCCCAAAAAAAAAACGTATAAGTACGTCTTTGGGACACTTAAAACATTTTAAAATAGAACGTACTTATATGTTTTGGGGAAGTCAAAGTGTGATTGACATTTGTTTCCGGTATTGACTGAAAAAGATCGGCTTGTTGAATTTTTGTCAATTTCAAAAGTCAAGAATGAAAAATTTGCTTGACTTGATTCCTTTTTGAGCCACTGCTGTAAAAAGTTCTCACGATGACCAAACTGGGATAATTACATGTCTTGCATTCCCAAGGTATCGGTTCGAGAAGCTGGTGGAGCACGTTGACACGTCAGGAATGATACTTTTTTTTTTTTCACCCGCCGCTAATAAACACACGCACACACTCCCGACATGTGTGTGCGCGCACACACACAAGCCATTATTGGAGGTTTAGCGCGCGCTGAGCAGTCAGTCAGGCTCCCCCGAGAGGAGTCGGCTTAGGGGCTCATCGCTAAACACCGGCGGCCGCTTAAACCCACCCGCCGAGCCCCCTTAAATATGCAGCGCGCACTCGCTTCCATTTTTAATAAGGTGGCTCGCGAAACACAAGGCAGGAGAGAGGCAGATGGACAAACAAGAGCGAGAGAGGAGAAGGCGGGATTTGGAAAGCGAGAGAAGAGGAGGAGGAGGAAAACACGGCCGTTGCCTTGATTTCTTGCCGTTGCCTGGAAAAGGCACGGAAACGTCGGAGGCGTTTAGGCACGCCGCCGCGCAGCAAAACGTACACACGCACTCACGCGTTCACATATGAGAGAGGCGCAATGAAAGGCTCACACAAAAAGCATTTGTTGATTTAGAAAAAGAGCAAAACATGGAAGGCATGATGATGTCAACCAAGAACGGCGAGTTTCATTCGTTCCCGGGCGGCGCCCGAAACTAAAAACACTCGTCTTATCAAATCCTATTTCTCCATTGAAATGCATGGCAATGCCATTAATCCGTTCCAACAATTTTCCGTAATGTGTTTTTTTTAAGCGGGGAAAAATAGGATTCTATGATATTTTGCTTTAGAAAAACATGCAATGTAAAAGATCACTTTTGTCTTTTAACCTTTTTTAGAATCCAAACATTCAGTGGCAAGAACATGTTTTTTTTACTAGGGAAGGTTGGAAAAGGGTCTGATGCTGTCAATTCCAACACTTAGCCTGGCCTTAATGGGGGGTTGGGGGGGGGGGGGGGGCATCAAGAAAATTCTCTAAACACGCCATTTTTTTTTTTGCAATTAAACGCTGTTCCTAAATGTTGCAGCTGCTTTATAGAAGAACAACAATAATAATAATATTTTCGTTTTATGCTAGCGCATACAGAAGGCTTCGATGCAGCCTCTCGACTGCAGAGAACGGTTGAGGAAATTGTAGTTATTACAAAAACGGCCAGCAGGTGGCAGCCGGATCAGCTCTTTTCCACAGTGTTTTGAACAGGTTTAAAAACCCGCACTTTAAAACAGAATTGTGAATCACGGAAAGAGATAGAAATATACTTTTTTTTCCTGATGAAAGAAGAGGCTCTAATCTTTCTTTTGGTAGGTTTTCCCTTGTTTTTAGAGCAACAGAACAGAATATTCTGTCAGTCCAAATCCAGTCAAACAGCCGGGGAGCGAAGGGGGTTGCTTCAGTCAAAATGGCTGCCGGTCAAGGCTTAGATGCAGTCACCAGACGTCAACTCGGCCAGCATCGACTGTTAATTGCGATCTTCCCGGGCACACGTGCGCACGTTTTCAGCGTTTCTGTCCTTCCAGCTCGGAATTGGACTCCAATCTTGTCCCAAAGTGTCCTTCGGTTAAGCGCTATTGATTGGCCTCCGTGCATTGACCAAGACTCAACATGAGCAACACGCACACGCATCGTGCTAACGCCCCCCCCCCCCCAGGCAGGCGTGCGGCGCGTTGCCGGAGAAGTGGAGAAGATTTGGCAATCTTGTCCATTGCATGAAGGCGCCATCGCAGGATGTGGAACAATGAGATCAGCGGCCCAAAGGCGGCAAAAGCGCCGGACGGGATGCGATGTGTTCGTTATTGATGCCGGCGGGCTCGTTGCGCTCAACGGCGTGTGACGCCGGGCGACGCGCGAGGGTTCAAGCGGCAACGTGCGCCTTTCGCGTTGCTCGACTTCTTCATGTTGGTGTGCGTGTATTTTGGAAAAGGAGATAAGCAGCTTCTGGTGAGCTCAGGTCCGACAAAACCGATTCGGAAACACAAACGGACTTCAGATTTGATTAATTGTTATCAAATTCATTCTGGACAAAATATCAACTTTTCACTGCTGAAAAATTATTTGTCCTACACTCCCCAAAACGTATTTATACGTTTTTTATTTTTTTATTTTTAAATGCTAGAACATACAAAAGGCTTTGATGCAGCTTCTGACATGAAGAGGTGGCTTAAAGCAATGGTAGTTATTACAAAAAAACGGCCAGCAAGGGGCAGCAGAGTATAAGAGATCAGCCAGGGCCATGTTGCAAAAAAGCTCTTTTTCACAGTGTTTTCACCAAGAATGTGAATAATGATGAAACTTAGCTATATTCTAATGCTAATTGCTACAAAACGTAAACGGATAGAAATATACTTTTTTTTTTCCTGATGAAAGACGAGACTAATCTTAATAGCAATATAAAACAATATTCTGTGAGCCTTGCAAAATCTGTCAAAATCCAGTCAAACAGCCGGGAGCGAAGGGGGTTGCTTCAGTGAAAATGGCTGCGAGTGAATTTAAGAAGCCAAAGAAAAAGCCCAACATGGCCACATAACGAAGCCTCGGTTTTCATCCTGGCTCCTAAAACGGAGCGCACGTCGTCACTGAAGTTGGATAAAAAGCAAGTGGGCGTGTCCACCTCGTCCAACTTCTCTCATTAGCTCGACGGCGTGTTTACATCGCTTTGAGGAGTCGCGCGCTGAAGGCAAACGCGCCACAAAAAGCCAACGTTTTGGATTGTTGGCGACCCGGAATGTTAATGAGCGAGCGCGGCGCTCTATTATCGGCACATCCTCCAGTCGTCGTCTGCGTCTGCTTTTAAACGCTGACAAAACCTGCCAGGCTGCTTCCTCCGGAGCAAGCCATTGTCTCACGCAGAGAGCGACGCCGGTGCGAGGCGCCCGAGATAAGAAGCGGCGCAGGCCTGTTCCGCGGCAGACGTCAAACCATCATTGGAACAAAAAAACAAAAGCGTTGTCGCTGAATTGTCGCTGGGTTAAAACAAAAACAAAAAACGAATAATCGATATCGAATCGATTTCGATTTTCTAGCCCGATATCGATTCATAAAAGCATGAATCAATTATTTTATATATCTCTTTTTCCCATAAATTCTTAAGGAAATAGAACTTTAAGACAAATTTTTATTTTTTGGGATCTTTTTGTTTTCTTTCAATTTACCGTTCACAAGAAATGTAATTCTATTTGATCACATTTATTGACTTATTGCACTTTAAGACAATTCAAAATCGTTTTCATTTATAATTCTTTACAATTCTTAAATTAGCTTATGAAAATATTTTGAATATTTATTTTCTTTTGTCTCACGTATTACTTTCATGAATAAACTAAATCATTTCACCGGTTACTGCTGCCGCAAACTTTACTTTGGAATTTAATATTTGTGAAGCTTTTATTTTATAGGAAGAATTGATTTGCCACAATTAATCGATATCGGATTGAATTGAAGTTAATCGAATCGACGCGAAAAAAAAAAAAAAAAATCTAAATCGAATCAAACTGAACTCTTGTGAATCGAAATTAGAATCGATACCCAACCCTAACAAAGCGTCACATTTATACGCAAGGAAATGAGAAATGCAACACTTTTCTTTTTGCTTGCATTTTAAAGGCCGATATTGCTCATATTGTTCACAAATGGATCAAAATCTGTGTTTGTGAGCACTTCTCCTTTGCCGAGATAATCCCTTCACCTCACAGGTGAGGCAGATCAAGACAGATTTTTTTTTTTTTATTGGGCCGATGTGTCTTGGGCTCAACAATGATTTATTTATAACTAAGTAGCAAGCATGAATATGCAACACTTAAATTCAAGTCAATTTTATTTTGAGAAAACCAAGTGAACATTGCAAGCTTTGGCCACTTCAGTTAAAATGGAGAGAAAAAAGAACAATGGGCAAAACAACAGTCGTATCAACAACAGCAATTGCCCCATTTTTTTTATCGATCAGAAATGTCTTAAATGACCACTTTGAAATCATTCCTAGGGAATCACAATGTCTCATCACTGGCGAGCTATTTTTAGAACAAGCCCACGGGCTACTCATGTGGCCCTTGGGGGGCTAACCCCGGTGCCGGCTGGCATGTGAACGCATGTGACATATTGTGCATTAAGGCGGCCATTTTGGCGAGTTGCTGGGACATGGCAGCGATTGCAGCGCTGCTTTCCCGCTGCGCCTCAATCAGAAGGGCGCGGTCGCACACCGGCACGTCGCACGCGCCGGCACCAAGCTGGCTCGCGACAGACCTCGTCCCCAAACGCTCGCCACCGGCTCGACCCTCGCCAACTGCCCCGATCGACTCTACGGGAAGAAACAAAAGAAGCGTTAAGACAGCTTCTTTCATTTGATCGTTGCTTTTGATTCGTCTTATTTTGCTTGAGTCCGCTTTGACTGTTTTTTTTTTCTTCTTTAATTCAGCTGTTATAAATCCCAGACTCTTCAACCTTAACCGGATACTTGAGAGTCGTGACGTTGTCGGGAGACCAGAGGAAGGATCAAAGAAAAGAACGGTTCCACTAATGACTCTTAAGCATGTCGGTGCGATACGACGCCATCAACGTTTGCCTTTTTTTTTTTCCTCCTGTGAGGGTGCGAGTTCTCCTCAAGCCTCACGACCTGCGGCAACACCAACAATGAGGCACACATCTTTTTTGGACATCTCCAAGCCAAACAAAGGCAATTTTCCAGGGACCGAATTGGAGGCTCTTATCAGCGAGGTGGACGCGGGGAATGTCGTTTGGTTCGACATGTAGGAGGATTTACAAAAATAAGCAGCGGTGCGAAAAAAAATCAATCAAAAAAAATCATTGCAGCTTGATGACGGAGTGTTGCTGCCTGAATTTGAACACGAGTGGCTTCACTTTTGGGATTGCTGAGTCCGAAAATGATCAGTTTCTTTACATTAGCTCTAGTTTTTCCAGATATCAATTATTCTTGACAGTTAATTGATTGATAATAAATTTTTTGAGTTCATGCTTTGATTTCACCTGTTTTTGCGTTTTTTTACAGCTAATATTGCTTCATTTTCAGAATCTTTGCTTGATCTTCGCATAGAACACGATTCGCATCAAGAAGAACAATTGCCGTCAATGAAAATATCACAAACTATGACAAAGACTGACGGGATAGGATTGAAAAGAAAGTCGAAGCCTTATAGAAAATATCAATGTCATAATCTGCGTATTTAATTATTAGCACTTTTTGAAGCCAAATGATGGACTATTAATTAGCAGAGCCAATTTTGGAAGAAAAAAAATCGGATTCAGCAACATCAAAATAACCTAAAACTGTTGAAACCTTCTTTGCATCAAAATATGTTTTTAGATTTTTCATGATCATTTTTACTTTTAGTTTTTTATTTTGACTTTTTTTTTTATTCAATTAAATGTAATTGGATTTTAAAGTTCTTTATTTATTCCAAAAATGCTTTGTTTTAAATATACAACTTATAATTCTCTTAACTGGTCACTTTGAATGTAATCTTCGATGGGTGTGGGGTTAAAGGTTAAAGGTTAAAGTACCACTGATGGTCACGCCCATCTAAGTGGTGTGAAATTTGTTCTTCGCATTTGACCGGAGTGGTGAGCAGCAGCAGGGGCTTGCGCGTTTGGTGATCTAACCCCCCCAACAATGCTGAGTGTGTTGGTATGACCCGGCCGGGGATTGAACCCGCAACCTCCCAGTCTCAGGGCGGACATTTTGCCACTAGGCCACGGAGCTGCTTAAACCGCTTGAAGCCGATTGCGAAGCCAGTCGAATGAAAAAAATGCTCCGTGCTGGTATGCTGAAAAACTCTTAAGTTGAGTCACTCGTATCTCAAGGCACCACGATATGGAAAACAACTACCTGTATTATTATCCACAACACAAGTGCATGACATCATCATGCATAACAAAGCTAAATGTCAACATGGAGGTTTTGTTTTGAGAAAAGTGAAATGTCAAACAAACATCAGCTTGATTGACATCGGCGGATCGCAACTATCGATCGATCGATCGGTCAATCAATGAAACTAGCAAGTGTTTGGGGTGCGGGGGGGAACAGATTCAAACCCAGAACCTCAGGCCCGTGAGGCAGACGTGCCAACCACTCCCGCACCGAAATGCAGCGTCACGCGTCAGTCCGCTCACAATGCCGGCGGCGTTCAATTCCTCCTTTTATATTGGACATGTTTTGGGACTTTGGACAAGCGTTAGGCATCGCGGCGTGCGTCCGTAATGAATGACTGCGGGGGAACGAGCGAGGCATTACGCACGCCACGCTCGCCTCGCCTGAATTAGGAAGGCAAGAAAAAAAAAAAGAAGAAGGAAAATCCATCAGCCTCATGGAGAGTTCGGATGATGTCACCTTAATGGAGGCCGGCGACGAGAAAAAGCGCTGATGGATGCCGACCACATTTTGACATGCACACCATTCAGCCGCTCGCAAACAATCCGCACCGCAACACTCACACAGCGTTAATGACTCGCACGCTTGCGTGTACAATAATAGCAGTGCACTTACAAGAATAAAAAAAAATAAAAACCTCATCGTTGCTTTTATTTCCTCGACTGCTTTACATTTGTTCAGCATGGATGCCACCAACTTTTCTTGCGTTCACAATTATAGCTGCACCCCCTCAAAAAAAGTCAAAGTAGCTTTGAATTGTTGTCTCTGAGAACTGCTTCACATCTTTGTTGCATGGATTCTGACAACTTTATTTCCGTATAAAAATGTGTTCCAAATAATCATGGTGAAAAAAAAAAAAGTGTATATCTTTTACTTCAATTGTAGTTCTGTTTACAATACAGTAACACCTGATGTTACATTTCAGACCACCCTCAAAATAAGTATACACCACAATATGCATCAATAATGCTGCCCAAAGATGTACATAAAAAAAAAAAATCTTACAGCTGTAGGCTTAAAAAGCAGGATTGAAGAGGATTATGACATTCAATAATCTTCTGCAAAAATTGGCTTGAGGCTGAAACGCTTCCTGTTGTCATTCATTCATTTGAACCCTAACTTCTTTAGATAGCATCAAACTAAAGTGTGCCGCCATCTAGGGGTTGGCAGTGGCATTACATCCAAAAACAACAGGAGATAGAGCAAAATAGTTATGAACTGTACAAGAAAAATCCACAAAATGATGAGACAGCGAACCCGCAACGTTTGATGGCGAAGTGTTTACTATGCTCAAGACTGAAGTAGTTTTAATTCCACTACGTCCTTGAACTGCTTCACATCTGTGTTGCATGGATTCCACCAATTTCTGTGCCACTTACAATTTGTGTTCACAACTACAGTGTGTAAATAAATAAACCCGTAATTGCTTTTATTTCCAGTTTCTATGAGCTGCTTCACATCTGTGTTGCATTGATTCCATTAATTTAGGCGCCACTTATATAAAAGTTGAGTTCACAAAAAAATCCCTATAATAGCTTTTCCAGTCAGCCAGCTGCTTCACATCTGCGTTGCATGGATTCCAGTTTCTGTGCTACTTTAAATTGTGTTCACAACAGCAGTGTTAAAAAAAAAAAAAAAAAAAAAAGTCTCTATAATAGCTTTTGTCTTCCGTTTCTATAGGAGTTGCTTCACATCTGAGTTGCATGGATTCGGCCAACTTCCATCCCACATTCAGTTGTGTTCAAAATAACAGTAGCATGTAAAAAGTCGCCCACAGTAGCTTCATTTTTCACCATTTGCGAGAACTGCTTCGCATCTGAGTTGCATGGCTTCGGCCAACCTGATTGCAAATTGCACACATCTTGCAGTTCCCCTCCCATGAGACGTCTTTAAAGAGCGTTCGACTTGATTTCCATCCTCCCGTGTTGTAAAAGGTGTCGTTTGACGTTCTTGCGTCGGTTCCTCTTGCGCCGCCAAATCCATCTCGAGCCTGATAAGCCCGAGCTGTACTTTCCAGCTAATTAGCCCACAAGCTATCGGCGGCGTCGCTTTCATCTCCGGCACGCGGCGATCAAACGTAATAATCTTCCGTCGACATCAAACTGAGCATGCGGTCGTGCTTACTGTTGTTGTTTTTTTTGATTGCGCGGGTTTAGCGACAGGCGCTGTTGCAAAAGTGAACACATCACATCGCAATTAAGGAAAGCGCTTGGCGCAAATGAGACAAGAAGATGGATTTTCCAGGCGCGACATGACACCTCGTCATATTAGCTTCGAACGAGCGCCGAGTCCAATCAGCTTGAAATGCCAAATCTTGAAATGAAAAGGAACGTCAATGCCATTATTGGGGAAGGTACTTCCAAAATGGAACGCATTTCTAGCTACAGGTGCATGTCAATTCATTCCAACATGGCGGCAACATGGATTTTGATAGTGAAGCTCAGAGTACATCGATTCATTTAAGTGATAGGAAAATGCCTCATTTTGATTGGTTCTCACATTTTATTATCATTTCTAGTACATTTTACATGAATTTGGGGGGTTTGCTAGCTGTGAGCTATAACCACATAATAATGAAATATTTCATGAGTTATTTTTTTTTAAATTGAACTATTGTAATTTATTGAGATGACCTAGTTTAACAATTTTTCCCACTTTTGTTCACAAGAGTATGAAAACCTAGATTTTTTTTTATTGTATTAGAACAGATATAAAATGTGTGATTAATCGTGAGTTAACTAGTGAAGTCATGCGATTAATTCCCCCAAATTTTTTAATCATCTTTTCTTAAAAAAATATATAAAAAGATGATTAAAAATTAAACTTTTTTTTGTTTTGTTTTTTTAAAGAAAGAAAAGATTATTTAAAAAATTGGGGCATCGGGGATTCAAATTTGTAATCGTAATTAATTGCATGACTTCACTAGTTAACTCACGATTAATCACAACATTTTATATATCTGTTCAAACCCCCCCAAAAAATTATAGGTTTTCATAATCTTAACAAAAATTGAAAAAAAAAATTAAACTAGCAGGAAGGCTAACAGCACTGCCATCTAGATGCTAATTGTTAGCCCCTGTGCTTATGGAGTTTTCCATTGCGTGTTAGCATTCAGGGAGCGCAGGCTATGTGGTCGTTTCCAATCCACAATTTGTGATTCTCTGTAGTTTGACAGTAACCTCCAGCTAAGAGTGGCAATAAACTGCTTGGAGGCTTTTTTTCTTTTTTTTCTTCTGGGAGGATATGAACTCATTTTATCTGTCAATCTGCCACTTGCTGCCAAGTGACTCGGGTCACCCGCCACAAACTAAAAAATCGACTCAAACTTGGTGAGTGAAATGAAACAAGATGGCTTTTATGTGGTTGCTGAATCCCCCCCAAAAAATGATTGGAGGGATGGATTTAATGTCTTTTCTCAAAAATTTGTTTGTTTTTGCCTTTTCCCGCAACAAAACGCTTTTGTCTACGTGATAAGAGCCGTCAGGATGATTTGTGTGCAAAATCATATTCTCTCATGGATCCATAAGGGGAAAACAAAAGGATGTTGTTGGCTTCGTTTCAAGACGATAGTGCTTCACTTCTTCACAAGTTGATATATCATCTGATTGTAGAATTCTTTTATACGCACTTTTTTTTTTAAAGAGCCGTTTTGACTTTGCTACATATCGGACACTTTAAAGTGCTCGAGGACTCTCAGCTGTAAATCATTTACACATTCCTCATCCTATCCTAATTAACACACTCTTAGTTACTTTATTTTTGGCTCGCTGACTCTCCACATCACTTGCGCTGCTGTCAACGTTGGCGACTTCGACACTTACATGCACTCTCGAAGCAGTTGGGCCAAAAATAACCCAACTAGGGGTCGAAAATGGGCCGATTTGACCCAACTTTGAGTCAAGAAATGGGTCGTTCAGTGTAAAACAACTCGTAAATATTGGTCAGATCGTTTACTTGGGTCAAAAAATGGGCTCATTTTGTATGAAACAACACAGAAAGTTGGGTCAAATTGAACCATAAAGTGGATCGGTCCATTTTTGATCCATAAATGGGTTACTTTTCAACCAATGTTTTTAAGATAAACTCTCTGTACTTACTCTTTACGACTTAAATTTTTTTTTTGTCTGTTTTTACGAACTAGGCCAATAAAAATTATTCCGTTTTCATATCGTGATATCGCGATAATAAAACAGCCAGAATATCGGCGTCGTCATGTCGCGATATTAAAAGCAGCACATCTGTTAAAAAAGTCAGGTTGATTTCCATTTGTGCAGTTCTAGCACCCTCTGGTGGCTAGTTTTTTTTTGGGCAGTTTAATTTTAACAAAGCATGTTTTGGCCCTTCTATGTTTAAAATCCGCACTAATGGTCAGATGAAGGGGAACGTCATATGTTTATGAACCGGGTCAATTTGTGGAGGAACTCAATATGCGCGTAATAATAATGATATTAAGTGATATTAGAGATTGTAGGTTGTTTATATGCATTGCTGTTACGTACAAAAGCACAATATTGTGTGTGTGTTTTTTAGTACGAGTTCCTTTTTTTCTTTTATAATCGCCAACCTCCCCACAATATGGTGATAATTATGGTATCGTAATGTTCGGATATCGTTACATCCCTATCGGTGAGAAACAAGCAAGTTGACTGTCATGAACAAAAAAGTGTCACCCAACACTGTCCTAACATGTCAATAAGAAAAGTCCTCCAAACGCAGAGAGGGCGGGTGGGATTTGGTTGGGGTGCGAGGAAAGGACGGATAATAAACGTCAAAGGGGGGAAAAAAAGTAGCCTGGGATGCAGATATGAGGCTTAAACTCTTCCTCCAGGCCGTAAGACCACAAGCTGAGCTCCGCAAGTGGAGGGGAAAAAAAAAGAAGGAAAAGATAATATTAATATGGATGTGGAGCGCATACACACATGCACAGAGAGTGGAAGGAGTGCATTAGCCGGTTCTAATATTCCTGAATTTCAAAGTGTGTGTGTTTGCTGCCGGTGACCTTTTCAGTTGTCGAGGTGGCGAGCTGAAAGGCAGAAAATGCGAAAAGACGCGCGAGTGACGGCTCGCGAGCGCAAATATGAACCAAGGGGTGCCGTCTCATTTCTCCCGTCCGCCTCGCCCAGCTGTTGTCCTCTCTCTATCACGTCTCATTGTCACTCACCCCTCAAACGACCCCCCCCCTTCCTCCCCCCTCCCTCACGTACGCTCTGCCGCCTCTCATTTCCCTCTCTCGCTCCCTTCGCTCGCTCTCTCTCTCTCACTCCATCCACACAAATGACTCGGTAAAACAGGTCAAGTGTTACAAAATTCCGCCTGGGGCTCAACCTGCCTAATTCAAGGCCTGCCTCGTTGCACCAAGACAACACACACACATACACGCGCGCGCGCACACACACACGCGGCTTTCAGAATAAGGATTTGCATGTATATGGTACATGTATAGCCTCCATCGCGCGTGGGCCATAACTCACCATTAAACATCATCCATCCACTCAGCCCCTGTAGTGACGTTCCTCAAGGGGAGATTTTAAGCGCAGTCTATTTAAGTGCAAATACACATCCATCTTTTTCTCCGCCACCCGCCGCATCATCCACTCCAGACCAAGAAACACCTCAACTCGAATAGACGCTTCACTCTTTACCGCCATCGGGGATGAAAATTGTTTATCGCGAGGGATTCGCTACAGAAGCACACACAAGAGGTACAAATTGGAGCTATAGGGCAACCATATAATTATTATTTTTTTTAATGTTTTGCCCCTCTTTAAACACATTTATCCGTCGGCGTATTGGCGCTACGTATACATATATATATATATATAAATATATATATATATATTTATTTTTTATACGTTTTTTTCTCGCAAATTTGCCACTTTATAAACTTGCAAATTTACAACAAAATAATTCTCGGAAGATTGACCCCACCCCTAAAAAATATATATTTTTATACGTGGCCCTAATACGGCGTCGCACATTTAAACTAAACAAAAAAACAGCGATGTTTGCTAGCACTTTTTTTTTTTTTTTAACCGATACCAATACGAGTAAGTACTCAACTCGAGTATTTAAAATCCACCACGATGCCCGAGGGGAATCGTGATGTCAAATTTCGGTCGGCAGCGTGGGTGGGGTGGGCGGGGGTTCCGGGGTTGGCGGCATTGGCCCCGAATGGCCGCCACCCGCCCAGAAATGGATGAAAATGACAAATATTAACGAGGCGACGCAGTGACATCATAAGGCGCATCCAATAGGGGAGGGGCTGGCGGAGTGATCTCAGAGTGCTAACACTAAGAGACTCAATTTTAACTTCCTGGTTGGCAAGCACGCCCAAATATGGGCAAGCTTGCACCGGGGCACTGTCCTGCAGTGAACGGCAAGGAAAAACAAGTGCAGTGTGAAAAGGTTGCGTCACTGTGTGTGTGTGCGTGCATGAAATAAGCTCCAAAGGGTTCTCCTCATGATGTGACTTACCTGGAACAAATCCTCTTGTTTTGGTAAATAAAAAATAAAAGAAAGAACATGACATGAATGCGCTATGACCACCAGGGACTGTGTGTGGGTGTGTGTGTGTGTGTGTGTGTGTGTGTGTGTGTGTGTGTGTGTTTGTGTGAGTGGGAATAAAAGAGATTTATATCAGGCAAAGAATGGTTTGTTGCAGTTCCTAAGAATAGATTCTGTGACGGAAATGATTTTGATGCGTGTGCAAGCCTCTGTGTGTGTGTGTGTGTGTGTGTGTGTGTGCGTGCGTGCGTGCACAGAATTTGTCTCATTTCGTGTGTATTTGCCCCGAAGTGCTTTGCAGATCAAATGCGCTTGCTGTTTAATTCACCGTCTCAACAGGCAGCTCTCACTGAGAAGCACGTGCTCGGTGTGGCGTGCGTGGCTACGTGCGCGCGCGCGCACACACACATACACATCTATAGAAACAAACAAGGGGAATCAGAGATGGAATATGGAGATGAAAACTCTTTAAATATTTGGTCGGAGGCACGGCTGCGTCGTCAGCCGCCGAGCGTCGAGTGTGTCGTGATTGGTGTTTGTGTGCGCGCGCGGGCAAGTGTGTCGCAGATGCTCGGCGCGCACGCACGCACGCACGCACGCACGCACGCACGCACGCCTAGAATAATCATATGCAAGCAAGTGTCCTCAGCTGTTAAGAAACTTCATGTTTATATGTGTGGAAAAAGTATCAGATCTGAGGAGGCGTTTATGAAGCGAGATGAATGCAATCAAGTCACAAGTTTGGATTTGTACTGCAATTGAAATGTTTTGCTCTCTAAGGGGGGGGGGGGGGGGGTTGGGGTGCTTCGTGGAATCGGTTATCTTCAGATTGGAATCAGGCCTCTTCCAAATGTGGGGAAAATCTGATACGAGTCGCATATCAAACAGATCGGTTAACAGATTCGTCCGTTTTTATGTAAGCGTTCACTTTTTGCAGCTTCGGTGCTTTAATTGCGATGACTTCATGTCTTCGTTCTGAGATATTGTGATTATTTTTCTACATGGACCGGTCCCGTTGGTGAGAGAGGAGGAAAGAGGGCGGAAAACTCAGAGATACTCGACCATCATTTCACTTATATAACAGGCAGATATTTCATTATTTTGAATTATTACAATTTGCAACATTTCAACATTTATTTTGTTTGGTTTTTAGTTTTTAATTAAGTAAGCTTTAGTTTGTATAGAGAGTTTGTTTTCATTTCTTCGAAAATATTGTTTTGGTTAAAATTGTCATTTTTTGGGGGGTGATTTTAAATGGACTGTTCAACATTCCTTTTATATGTCTAAACAGAAGGGGTGGGAATCTTTGACTGCCTCACATTTTTGATTCAATTGCGATTTTTGGATCTGCGATTCAATTGAGAATCGACTTTATTTAAAAATAATATGATTGACAATGATTTCTGCTTCAATTTACAGACGTGCAAAGAATCGTCATGATCTACTGCAGTCTGACTCGCTAATGCTAATTAGCGCGCTACTCGCGGCACTTCAAAAATATATACAGAGAAGCATCTTAACATTACTCACCGGCATATGCTCTTCCTACGCTGCAAAAAAAAACAACAACTTTTATTGGCATAACTAGATTGTGACTTTTTCCTTCTACACTCTATTGCGGCTACAACTTAACAGTGTATTAGAAAGCGCGGACCCACACTGCCCCTAAGTGGCCAAATCGTGTACAACGTGAACAGCGCTCCCAATAAAGGCACACACAAACTAGGGCAAGACAGTAGTGATGGCAAAATGAAGCTTCATGAAGCATTTGCGATACTTTTGGACTCCTCTAGATGGTGCTCTTGGTTTAAAGATAAAGGCAAGTGCAATGAAAATGGAATACATTTGCATTGCATCTTTGAATCATGAGTGCCATCTTGAGGAGTCAAAAAGTATCGCAAGTGCTTCATGAAGCTTCATTTTGCCATCACTACAAGACAGTATAAAATAATTGAAATTAAATCAATTTTGGGACATTTGAATAAAACATTTACAATTTTTGGCACACCCCAATAAACAGTAATACTGAAATAATAAACATTTAATTAAGGGATGTTTGATAGCACTTTTTTTTTTTTAGACCGCTACCAGTTCGAGTACTCTTGAGTAGTCACCGATACCGATACCATTAGTACAAAGTATTTTTGACACACACAAAAAATCCTCAAAACATCATAACATAACTAAAAAAGAGAAACCTATATATCCCAATATTCCTAATTTTTTATTTCGCAAAAGAGCCACAAGAGGGCATCTCGAGTACTGATGCCGTTGATAGAGAGAGTTTGGCCAACTCTGTTTCAGCAAGGTAACAAGATGGCGTCCACGTGTCATGTGACCAGCAGTTGACCAATCACACCGTAGTACTCATTTTTATTTTATTCCCTTAACAAAAGTGTTTTTTAACTTCAATTTTCGTTGAAGTGATTTTGCTCGTTTCTGCGAACTATAATAACCTTGATAAGAAGCTGAAGTGCAACATGCCCGTTACACGCGCACACTAAACATTTAAATCGAGCTGCTACCACTTGTTCGAATCAAATGTTCTTATCAAACACTTTACTGAGCAAACGCTAACAAAATGTCATCTTAGCCGACTTGCCGACGGCCTCAACTTGTCGCGTCACGCAACACGCAGGGTGGCTAACGGTTTAGCTAGCTAACAGCCACAAAACTCTACATTCCCATTTGCTGACTTGCACATCACTCAACGAGGCACACACGCATTCAACTTCACACATACTACAGTGTAGAGGACAAAAAAAAAAAAAAACTTAAGGGAGCGTCTTGTGACGAGCAAACGCAAATAATCATGCCGCCGCCGCCGCCATTTTGTTTCTCCCGACTGGACGTATTTTCCACTCCTCACACACGGCAACAATCACATCAGCGCGCGGCTAAATCAACACAGCTGCAACGCGTCAACTCTCACCGCTCTCGTCTTCGCAGAGTCGCCTCCTCTAACTTTAATCAGCCTTCTGCTCGCTTTTCCCTGCTCTCCACTTTGCCCTTTGCTCCCGCGTCGCCGCCCTCGCTTCTTCTTCAACGCGCACCACATTTGGAATATTTATACATGAGTTTTGATTGCGCCGTCTGCCTGGGTGGGAATGTGTGTGTGTACGGGCCCGTGAGAGCATTTGATCCAGCCTGCCTTGCACCCTCGAAAAGAAGTAAAAATAATCATAATTTGAGATATGATATGCATTTCTTCCCTCAATTTAAAACAGTGTGACATGATTTGGTCATGCCAGTAAGGCAACACACACAAAGATGGACAATATAATAACACTCACGGGAATATATTCTTTATCCTCTGCAAAGAATGACTAACATTACAACGGATTACTGAATTGCCTTCATCATCATCATCTTCCTCCTCAGTGGACAGGAAGAGGTAAACGAGTAGAGGCCTCCAGGGGAACCCGGAGCGTTCACTTCCCCCTTTTCTCGCTCAACGGCCAGCTTGTGTATTTATGTACCGTTGGTGCGTGCGTGCGTGCGTGCGTGCAGAAAAGCAGAAGATGGGATGTTATCGTTTCCTGCTAGACAGCAGGTACGATAGCATTTCCAATTTCCTGTGAGTTCTTACGTCTGCCGTCCGAGTTCAGCGCGAGTCCAAGATGGGGAAACACAAACGAGAGTTTACGATATAAATGTAAAATATCTATAATTAATACAGAGCTATGTGTTTAAATGTGTGTACTGTAAAAAATAATCCAGTCCTCTAATTCTTATTGTTTACTTCCATCTAAATTCTTGTTCCTAGTTTGTCATCAAACAGAATAGCCCCCTATGGAGCCCGCTTTGAAGTCTGCCAAGCAACAAGTGACACAAGGCAACAACAAAAAAACAAACACTGCAGGAATGAGATAAGAGCAACCACATGTCGATCACACGACTAAATTGTCGTCGGTTCGAAACGTGCGCCTCGGTGAGCCTGATCGATGCGGCGCTGCGGGGTCAGTACAAAACAACACGTTTGTTTTATTATTTTCGCCCCCCAGAGTATCGTTTGGAATGATTGAAGGTTCACTGGTGGATTTTTTTCTCCCCGTGGGGAGTCCCGCTCGGGGGAGGACAGTTTTCACGCAACGATATCGCTGAAAGATGCAACATTGCCTGCGAACGATCATGGGAGTAAATGTGGCTTGATCCTGCATTCTTACAGGTTGAATAGAACGCTGCATCGTTTACAGGTTGCTTTATTTGCAAACATTGAAAGAATATGCATTAAAGCACCCGATGATGCACTTTTTGACGATGAGATTTCATGTGGGTGTGGAATCAAAATGTGATCATTTGGAGGGTATGCCGTGGAAAATGGGGTTGCGAAGCCTCACATTTAATTCTTATTGTTATGCAAATAAAGTCGATTTTGCTGTTTTGCAAAAATTAACAATAAAGTCTGCATTAAAGATGCCAGAGCTTGTTCTTTTAATTGTTATCCAATACATTTTTATTTTGCTGTTTTACAAAAAAAAAAAAAAAAAAAAAAAAAGAATATTAAAATTTTTTAAGCAAATTAATAGTATTGATCAAAATGTCAAACTATTGCTATTTATGAACAGTGGACAGAATCCGCATTAAAGCACTTGACAACACCATTTTACGTGGGTGTGGCATGGAGTCAAAATTTAATGATCATTTGAATGATTTGCAATGAAGAAAGGCATGCTAGAGGTTATAGCTTTAATTCTTATTATCCAATAAGTGTCGCTGTTTTACAAAAATGAACAGAAAAAATACCTAAGCAAATTAATAGTATTGATTAAAAATCTGCACTAAAGCACTTGATGATGCACCTTTTTGACTAAGACTAGTAACACAAAATGTCATTAAATATTTTTTTTATTATAAAAAAAAGGGGAACTTGGGCACAAGGTTTCCTGTTCTTCATTGCTAGCAGCTTTAATTATTATTATGGGCTCAACCTTTCAATGATGTTGCAAAAAAAAAAAAAAAAAAAAACAAGGCTCAGGGAACAGAATGGCTGCAATCACACATAAAAAAAGAAAAAAGAAAACGACTGTTTTCAGGTGATAAATATCAGCACGGAGAGTAGAAAAAGATTAGTGTGTGTGCGTGTGTGTTGAGTCTAGGAAAAGTGCGGCTGACGATAAGGACGCTGACACATTCATCATATTCAACGCTCTATGCGGCGAGACAACTTGCGCCGAGAGCACGCTCGCATTTTTCATCTTTAGCGAAATTACAGAAAGGGAGTGTAAACATCAGCTAATGAATTCACGTCTGGGCGCGCATTTAGGAAGAATCTGCTGGACGGATCAATTCCTCAATCGGGCTTATGCCGGAAGGCGCTTTAGTTCCTCCACAATCCGAATTATTTTTTGGACGCTTGCGGGAAAACTTGCAAAGGCTGACCGTCTCGACCGTTTTGAAATGCAGAGTTTCTTGTTGGCTACTGATTCTTTTGTTTGATACACACATTTGCTCAATTTACCTTTGTATGTTCTTAATAATGATGATTTATGTGAAGACACTGATCATGTTTAGGATTTTTTCACAATAATTAAGTCACTGTCAAATATCATACGCAACATTTGATTTCCACCAATCTGTCAGAGTTTACGTTTCCCAAAGCTCATTCCTCCAACATTCCTTCAATGTCCCATCACTGGTGAGCTGGCTTTAGAAGAGGCCCGCGGGCTACTCAAGTGGTCCCTGGTGGGGCTGATAGGCTTTTTTGTGTTTTTTTAATTTCATTTTCATTGTAGTTCACTTTCATTTGATTTTGACTTTTTTTTTTTTTCTGTTATTTTTAATTCGTTTTTAGAAGGTATTTGTTAGTTTATATTAGTTTTTAGTTTTCCCCCCAAAAGCTTAGATTTAGATTAGCCTTTATTAGTTTTACTATTAGTTTTGATTTATTTAGATTTTTTTATGTGGGTTACAGTGGACCCATGTTGGGCACCCAATTCGGATTCACAGGGGTTTGTTTTTCAATTATTATTATTTATTTTTTTTGAAGGGGTGGGGAGATTTTTCTTGGAGACCGGCCATTTTTACATGATTTTTTGGTGGTAATAAAAAAAATAAAAATAAAAAAAAGAGGCCACAATAACTATTGTGCCATAAAAACTGCACAAAAGATATGCGTCTCTTTTTCAAATAACATGTTCCAAACGGCCCTAAAATCAGCTGTCGTAAAAACCGGCCGATCCAATATAGAAACATTTCAAATCAACCATGAGAGCGCATTTATGAAATTCATTGATAAAGACTAAAACAATGAGTCCGTTTTGTAAAAGTCAAATGTAGTATCCTTTTTTAAAATATCATTTCATTTACAGAAATAATATTTGAATTTTAGTGACTTCATTCCTTTTCGTTAACTATAGTAACCTTGCGCTGTAACCAGATTAATCTTGTCTTGCAAAAATCGGCTAGCTTAATGCTAACACGCCATGTGAAACAGGCAAATAGAAGTAGCATAGATTATCACGGTTGTCGCAAACCTTTAAACAACCGATACCTGAACACGAACGCTGCCCAACACAAACAACATGAAAGAATAAATCACAAATCATATCTTATTTACGTGCTGCGAAAAACAACTAATTATACTACAGACTCCATATTTGATGACATATGATATCAACGTATGCATCACTGCATGCTACCTGAAGCCATTTGATTTCAGATCCATTAAAAAGAGCCCAAACGGACCAAACAAAGAGAGCGTTGTTTAAACACAAAGTGTCAGACAAACAGCTCTTAATATTTGATGACTCACCGCCTCGGGCGAGAAAGTGAGTGTGAAAGCATCTTTAACGCTCACAAGGAAATATGCGCCAGTCGACTTTTATAATTGAGGTCAGAGCAGATATTTCTTTTAATCCTTGTGACGGAAGGAAGGAGGGAGGTTAGGGAGGGAGGCGTGGTCACATCGAAGAAAAACAGGCCAAATCGTGGCTCGCTCACTCTGGGATTTATTAGTCGGGTCTGGCGACAAAGTGGGGCCAAAGGTTAAGTAAAAGCGTCTTCGCTGTTATCAAAGTGCTTGAGGACGCAACACAAACAAACACGGTTTCATCAACACTGCGCTGGCAGCTGCCACAGACCTGCTAATAGCGAATGGGGGCGTTTATTTATTCAATTGCACATATGCCATCTTATTAGGGAGGAGGCATTTATTGATACGACAGTTTCAAACGAGGAGTTTAAAACCAAATGAATGAAAAAAAACTTAGATGTGCAGCGGTTCAGTTCTTTCCTGATTGGAGAAGGGAAGTGTCTATTTGAGGGAGGCGTTGACTTTTTTTTCCAAATGTATAATAGCGACACCCACTTTATTCATTAGCACACACACACACACAACTGATTTGTGGGAGTTATTCATTTATGTATTTTTCCAGTTGCTAATGCATCCAACAACACACACACGTGAGGCATCTATATTTGAGGGAGGAGTCAAGTCAACACACCCAAAAATTGAGAGACAGATAATGAAACCACCTTTTGGAGAGAGGTGTGTATTTTATTTGTTTATTTATAGTTTATAGTTGGCCCTACTGCTAACGGACAAGAGGCAACTTTTTGAGGGAGGCGTTTTTTTTTAACCAAGATTTACCTACACATCGGGAACATCAGTTTTTTTTTTTTTTTATCAAGTGAATGAATATAATTTGTCATCTGCACACATATACACAGAGTGTATTTTCTCAAATGGATGTCTTTTTTTAAAATTTTACACAGATGCAGAACACGTATTTGAGGGAGGCATTTTTTTTTTCAAGTGGATGACATTTCTATTGATACAAACTAGTTTTTTTTATCGTAATTAAATCGCATGACTTCAATAGTTAACTCATGATTAATCACAAATTTTATATCTGTTTTAAGTTTTCATACTCTTGTTAATATAAAAGTGGAAAAAATGTTAAATAGAAATGTGGCTGCATCTTTTAATCATTGATAGAGTAATTTCATAATAAATCATAAAATTAAATGATTAAGATGTCCTGTACTGAATGTGATATTGTTTTGTGTCTGTAATTTTTCTGCCACTAGATGGCATAACTACATTTGTAAGACATTGATGACAGCTCAGTGCATTTTTATTTTCATATTAAGAGCTATCTAATCTTTAACATGAAGTAACTTGTGAAATTCAGCACATTTTTTAAATTGTAAAATACAACTTGATCTCCACAAATAATTGCATTATAATTCAATTTATTACTGCTCAAATTTGGCGTGAACGTGTTTGCTGCATTGCGACTGGAATTCCTCCAGTATAGGCTTCCCAAACAAAATAAAAATGCTGGAGTTAAAGGAACACACACACACACACACACACACACACACACACACACACACACACACACACACACACACACACACACACACACACGTGTACATTTTGGAATTAAGAGCTATCCGTGTGGCCCCGGGGCCAGTGCAGCAGCAGGTCTCATCACTGCAAGTTGCAGTTGAAGACCGCATTGGTGGTACTGCTGTCACTTTGGCTTCAGATCCAGGTTAACGGCCCGAGGCCCACATTGGGGGCGGAGGCGGGGGGGGGGAGGAGACGGGTTCCAATGTATGCTATACAGGTCACCCCGTTCACTTCAGATATGCACCTTTTGTCTGCGGCAAACACAGAAACGCTGGGAGGCTTTTTTTATTCCACGCGTTTGGCAAACCAAAAGGGCCTGAGACGCGTTTGTGCGTTCGTGTGTGTGTGGAAGCAGTTTTCGAAGTCACCAGCCTCCAATCCAAAGCAATTAGAGTGTCCAGATGGCGGCGGCGGACCCGCAGTAAATAGCTGTGCATCGACAGAAGACGCCCGGCACGAACAAAAGAAAAGGCAGCCAGCGATGACACATCACGGACGCCATCAGAGCAGCAGGCAAACAACCAGGACGCGGCGGCGGCGACGCCGTCAACCAACTGTCCCGCCGACATTCCATGCGCACCCCCACAAAGTCAATCTCCTGTTAAAATTTGACTCATCAAGGTCGAGTCAGAGTCCTAACAATGCGGCCTTTCAATGCCGAGATTTGTGTAGTCGTGTTTCCCAAAGTTTGAGGTCAGACAAATATTTTCCTAGTTAGCAACCCTACAGTTAGCCTAGCTTCTACTTTCTGTATTTCCAGGATGCCTTATGGTGCTATGCTGCCTCTCACAGGTCAGTATTGGTACTACCATTTGTATAGCAATGTTTCCCAAACCTTTATTGAGGTAAGGCAAATATTTCCCATGAGAAAAATCCCACCAAGCGTCACGGCACACTTTTGTTGCTTGGGGAGCGACAACCGCAATTGCACCGGCGCGTACTCGATGGCTAATATTTTGTCATTACTCTTCAACGCCGCCGCTGTACGCGTCGCCGAGGCGGCACGTGGACTTTGCGGCCGAAGTGGAACGACGTAGACAAATGAGGGAAAGGTAGTAATAATCTTCAAAATGGCTTCTACCGTTGCCGCGCTCACTTTCCCACAAGAGCGTTATCGCGGCGGCGTCGACGCGCAAACAGATTTATCAAGGCTGAAGGCAGACAAACGGCAGGAAATGAGAGTGGGGGCAAAGGGGGGAGGGCGGTAAATAAATAAAATGAGCAGCAGCGCTGGCAGTTTTTCTTGATGGGGGGGGGGGGGGGGGCGTTTATTTTTGAGCAAGTGACGGGCGTGCAGACCGCTAACACGCCAGCCAATTCTTGACAAAGTGGACGAGACATTCACTGACGACTTGACGTTTATTTGAGAGAGGCTTTTGTTTTTAAAAGCCGGGTGATTAAGACACACAGGCCCGAGAGGAGATGTCTATTTGAGGGAGGCGTTGACTCCTAAATCAAGTGAATGACGTGACCATGGATCGGTAAAGACACGTGCACTAGCGAAGCGTCCTTTTGTAAGTGGACGTCGGACGCACAAAAGAGATGTTAATTTGAGGGAGACATTTAGTTTTTTCGTTAAGTGCATGTTGTGCATGCTTATGGGCAAAGACACAAACGCCAAGGAAGCTTCTATTTGAGGCAGGCTTCTTTTTTTTTTTTTTTTTCTTTTTTTTCTTAAAGTGGACTTTAAACTCAAGACAGCCTGCATCATACACGCATCAATTCATCTATAACTTGAATCAAAGAGAATCAATGAGCAACACGTCTCCTCATTGGCCCAGCGGTAAAAAGAGAAACATCAGGCTCTGAAACGTCAAAAATCAACAAGTCTTTAATAATAACAACAACAAAGTACGAAAAAATAAAGACGTGACAATAGCAGCGGGCACCAGTCTAATGCACCTGTTTGTTTTTCCCTCATTTATCTGCTGCTTGAAAATCAATATTTAAAAAAAAAAAAAAATCAAAGTAAAAAAAAAAAAAAGGGGGGTGCGAACAGGAGAAAGAAAGAAAAACACGTTCCACAGAGCAGTCGATAAAAAGCACATTTCGGAGTAAATGCTGCGCGTGTACAATTCAAATTGTATAGACGACGAAGCACATTTGCCAGCGTTTTGGCAGCAATCACAGCGCGGCAGTCGAGAATAAAGCACTCGCAAAAGGAAAACTGTTTAAATTATAAAGCACTGCAGAAGAACAGCAAATGAAAATAAATCCTTCATGCGTTGCCGTCACTGAGCAATACACAAAACGTGACACCATAAATTAGTACTTCATTTTTTTTTTCTTCCTCTCCTCTGCTACATATTTATATATTTATATTATTTACACAGGAATGATTTGTTTGTTCATGGGAGAGATGGAGGATGTTAAGGCTTTGTAGTCATCAGATGTTTGCAGAAAATGGAAAACAAAAATTCAATATGATGTGTGAACACCAAAAAATTAATAAAGCATTTTACTTCAACAGATGAATCCGACAATAGCAACGAAAGCACCGACAAGAGCAGGAAAACGGACCAAAACAGGAAGATGCTAGCGGGGGGGGGGAAAAAAAAAGTCGCTCGCTTGCTAACCAGGCTAATCTAGCATCCACGAGTGGCGGGACAAAATGCTAACATCGATCAAATATCAATTCCATATGTCAGAAGAGTTGTTTGTTGTGACGCTCGCTAACTGGGCTAAGTTAGCATTCATGAAGAGTGGGCTAAAACGTCAATATTCGCGGTGGTGCTTGTGTCGCTATTGCTCACAATATATCATCAAATATTGACTCCATTAACGGCATGAGGGTTACTAGCAGCTAATGGGTGCGACAAAATATCAATATTGTAATTTATCATATAATTATATCCGTCAGTCCAGTATCGACGTCATATCGATTTCATGTGCGGCAGACGAGTTAGCTTGCGGACTCGCTTGCAAACCAGGCTAAGTACCTACTAAGGGCGGGACAAAATATCAATATCATGATGCATTGTACTGTTGTTGTCGATCTCATCGGTTCCTATGGCATTATACTGTAAATATAGCACACGATATTAGCACTCTTGGCTAATGTAACACGGAGCCCGGTTGGCAAAACGGGAGTTCATTTTCCTGCCCTTGTCCACTTTCGATGCGACAGGATTTGAGCCGCTTGTTGTAAGGAGCCGCGGCTACGTCTGAATCAAGATATTTCGTTACGTTCTTATTACAATATTATAAATGTCTGTAGCGTAGGCAAATATTCTAGTATGGATTCTTCGAGAAGCATTTTGTAAGGCGTGATGGTAGATGAGGCTGGCGGCGGGTGACGACCTTGCATGTTGATTGCAGTGACAAAAGTCACCTTTTTTTTTTTTACCTGTGCAACACGATAATTCAAGCCACATTTGACTCATTTTGCTCCCCTCTGATCAAAGTCAGCAAAGGCCCGATTGTCGGATTTTTCTGAAATATTCTGGTCGATTATCCTGTTTGCATGGGGTGCGCTGAAAGTGATTTTTTTTTCCTTCCCAATTGGCTCGAATAAACAGTTGAGGCCATTATTCGAAAAGTGGTAAACAGGCGTAAGAATAACCAGGCCAATTTGGAGCAATATGTTTAACACCTTCTGCTGAACGAGTGTCCTGTGGTAAAGTGTGTTAAAAGCATTTTTCCCAAAACAGTTTGGACCAGCAATCAAAAATATTAAACCTGTTCCATATTTACGACAAGTTGATCCAAACAACAAAACTGAACAATGTAGTTAGCAACCCTACAGTTAGCCTAGCTTCTATTTTCTCTACTACTAATTGTCTGTATTTTCAGGATGCCTTGTGGCGCTATGCTGCCTCTCACAGGTTAGTCTTGGTACTACAACAAGATACTTGTCCATCTTGAGTGCACCGATTTTATTTCCTCGTCTAAAAATCTATGAAGATGACAAAAATTGGTATGTGTGTACCAGAGGTGGCAAATTCAGGTCCAGAAAGTAAAAACCCTGCCCCAGTTTGGCTTTAACCCCAGGTGCTAGCTAGCTAGCTCCCATGGCGCTTGCTCACTATTTAGGGAGCTAGCTAGCTAGCGTCAGGGGCTAAAGCCAAACTGTGTGCTAGCTAGCTAGCTCCCATGGTGCTTGTTCATTATTTAGGGAGCTAGCCAGCTAGCTCCCATGGTGCTTGTTCATTATTTAGGGAGCTAGCCAGCTAGCATTAGGGGCTAAGGCCAAACTGTGGCAGGGTTTTTACTTTCTGGACCTGGATTTGCCACCTCTGGTGCTAGCTAGCTAGCCCCCATGGTGCTCATTCACCCTTTAGGGAGCTAACTAGCTAGCATCAGGGGCTAAAGCCAAACTGTGGTAGGGTTTTTACTTTCTGGACATGGATTTGCCACCGCTGGTGCTAGCTAGCTAGCTAGCTAGCTCCCATTGTGCTTGTTCACCATTTAGGGCACTAGCTAGCTAGCATCAGGGGCTAAAGCCAAACTGTGGCAGGGTTTTTACTTTCTGGACCTGGATTTGCCACCTCTGCAGGAAGCAGCCACTTGATGAAACGCCAAAAGCTGTAATTCCAAAGTCTAAGAACAGCAAAGTGGACAAACCACCGCATCCCCACAAAAAAAAGAGCACAGGTGAAAAAGTGCGCGCAGGCTTCTACAATAATTCGGCCAAGGGTCGGATTACTCGGGTGATGGGAAGCGAAGTGTGAAGCGCGGGACACAAATCGAACTCTTTCCAAACCAGCGGCTACGGAGTACACGTCTTGACACAACCACCGAGCAAAAGAGAAGGAAGAAGAAGTTTGTTTGTTTTTTTGGATGTTTGTAGACAGTGTGTGTGGGCCGGTGTCAGGCGATGGCAGGTACGAGGCGTCTCGAGCGCAGTTTGACTGTGGGAGTGGAGCATAATGAGAGCGGCTGCGGGCCGTTCGCGAGTGGGCGAATGTTTCTCGCCGTCGACAGCGCGCCAGGTAAAAATCAACAAGTTTGCTTTTACAATTGTTTTTTTTTTTCCTGCACAGTGATTAAAGTTGGATGGAAACAGACCCTTTCTTACTTGATCGCAAAACTTTACACACACACACACACACCTCACGACACGAGTTGATAAATTATGACTCGTGTGTGTGTGTGTGCATGGTGCCTACCCCGGAGAGCCAATTGTGCAAAAATAATGGTGTGCTTTTGAATTGCCCAATTTAGAAAAAAAAAAAAAAAAAAATGGGGGAAAAAAAGGCGATAGGCGCATAAATTCCGCAAACAACAAAAGCTGCCATGCTGTGTAAAAATGTACATTCACAATGACTTCTTCCTTTACATCGCGCCACACACGCTCCACCAAGCTGATATTTACATTGTCATAAATATCCACATTATTTTTTTTTCCACAATAAAAAATAAAGATGCTTACATTTATAGTATACACAGACATCTCAACACCAAAAAATGTACATAGTTTTTTTTTAGCGTTTGGACCCCCCCCCAACAAATGTTGCCATTTTCATCCCGAAACACGAAATGTTACACGCACATATCTCTTTGTAGCAGTGACACACACACACAAGTGCAAAAATAACATCTTGATTTTTCTTTTTCTTTTTTACTTTTCAGTGGCTGCGGCGATTTGTTGCATTCCCGGTTGCTAGGTTGCCTGCGTTGCGTAACCTGTTGTGGTGAAACTGACTGAATGGCGTGTGAATGTTGAGGCTGTCTTCCGATTGGTCGCCGATGGGAAATCATAAGGTCACAGCTCAAAAGTGTCACAGGCAGATAGTTTTGTCTCCCCCGTCTGATGTCTAACAACTGTTTTTGTGCTACAAAACAGGAAGTCCTCAGTTCACAAGGTTCGTAGTAGGGCTGGGCTAAAAAAATCTAATTGATATTCAATCAATTTTCCTTTTCGAGCTCGATATCAATTCATAAAACCATGAATCAATTATTTAAATATTTTTTCCCCATAATTTCTTAACTCATTCACTCGCAGCTATTTTCACTGAAGCAACCCCCTTCGCTCCCGGCTGTCTTACTAGATTTTGACTGATTTTAGAATTTTGTGTTCTTTTGCTGTCTATAAAAACATGGAACCTACCAAAAGAAAGAGTCAAGTCTTTTCTTTCGTCAGGAAAAAAACTTTTATTTCTATCAGTTTTCGTTTTGCAGCAATTAGCATTAGAATATAGCTAAGTTTCATCATTATTCACAAATCTATTTAGAATTGTGAGTAATTGAGTTTTTTTTGTTTAACATGGCCTGGTTGATCTCCTTTGTGTAATAACTACAATTTCTTTAACCATTCTTTGCAGTTGAGAGGCTGCATCAAAGGCTTTTGTATGCACCAACATAAAAAAAAATTTAAAATGTATGAATACGTCTTTGGGACACTTAAAACATTTCAAATAGAATGTAATTATAAGTTTTTGGGAGCAAATGGGTTAAGAAAATAAAAATGTTAAAGTCAAAATGGTTTTGTATCTTACCGTTTTCTTGAAATTTACTGTTCACGTGAATTTAAAAGTATTTTCTTACATTAAAAAAAGAAAAAATAAGAGTTGACTTATTGCACTTTAAGACAATTCAGAATATTTTCTGTTTATATTGACCATTATTAAATTAGAATTATGAAAATATTTTCATCATCCTTGCCGATGTTTGTGTAACACGTCTTACTTTCACGAATAAACTAAATCATTTGACCCGATACTGCCTCTGCAAAATTTACTTTGGAATTTTATATTTTTTGCTTTTAGTTTTTATCATGTCCTTGACATTTAAGAAGAATTGATGTTCCATAAGTAATCAATATCGGATTGAACTGAAGTGGATCAAATCGGGGGGAAAAAAAAATCAAAATCAAATCAAACTGAACTCTTGTGAATCGAAATCAAATCGATTGAGGAAATTATAATCGACACCCAGCCCTAGTTCGAGACAAAATGTCAAGGTTATAACAAACGAGCTAGCGCAGCGATGTAAGAATACGTCATCACGCAGTACAATAAGGCACGCTCAAGTTACCGCCATACTTTGTTTATCATTGGATTGTTTATTATTCTATTCATTTATTATTATATAAAGATGGAAGAAGCCACCGCTTCCGTTAGCTGCCGTTAGCTGCTCTGCTCGCCCATGAAGGAACAGAGGAAAACGGGCAGAGCTTATTCAGCCCTTCCCGTCTCCTCTCTGCCTTCAAGAAGGTTAGCAGTCCGCAAGGCAGAACGCCGTCCGCGGACACGAGCTCTCCCACCGTAATTCAAGGTTAAAAGCCCGAGTACAGTCACCGCTGCCTTGGGCGGCGCTTTAGCCAGCGTTTGACCTGCCGACCGGCAGTCGTGCTTCAGGACTCCGCTGAGCCTCGCACGGCAATTTACCAGCAGCGGAAGAAAAGCAGACGATCAGAAGGTCAGAAAAATTCATGATCATGCTGATACGGGTGACTAAACGGCGACGGCGGACGTAGCGGCCGAGGGGGCCTCGGGTGGCTCGTTAGCAAGATGAATTAACAGTCAGGAGACAATCAGACCCGGAGCTGCATCATAAAGGGCCATTTCGTCGCGTGTTGCCTGTTAGTCAATAGAACTCCGCCGGCCCAGGCAAAAGCTTTTATGTCCCCCAATCAATTCTGCACACTTAACGGCATCCGCTAATGGAGAAAAATATTGCATGATCTCCCAGGAAAATCTATAGATGCTAATGCACCGATGCCTCGCGCCATCCGTCAAGCGGCCAAAAGGCGGCGGAGGAAGGCCGCCGCTCGCCAACGGTGGATTCGTCAGTGCTGCCATATCAGGCCAGAATAGCCGAAGTGGGCTGTTTGACACATTTGGAGAGAAAAAGAAAAAAAAAAGTGGCCCTGATCTCGGCATATTCATCTTACACTGCCCTGCTTTAAATCAGAGCGCCCAAAACACTTGCATCAGGCTTCTAACAATGTTAGCTAGTCATGTTAGCCTAACATTGCTATCAGTTTTTAACAATGTTAAATAGTCATGTTGCTATCATCGGTTTTCTAGCCATGTTAGCTAGCCATGTTAGCCTAACATTGCTATCAGTTTCTAACAATGTTAGATAGCCATGTTGCTATCATCGGTTTTCTAGCCATGTTAGCTAGCCATGTTAGCCTAACATTACTATCAGTTTCTAACAATGTTTGATAGCCATGTTGCTATCATCGGTTTTCTAGCCATGTTAGCTAGCCATGTTAGCCTAACATTGCTATCAGTTTCTAACAATGTTAGATAGCCATGTTGCTATCATCGGTTTTCTAGCCATGTTAGCCTAACATGACTATCAGTTTCTAACAATGTTAGATAGCCATGTTGCTATCATCGGTTTTCTAGCCATGTTAGCTAGCCATGTTAGCCTAACATGACTATCAGTTTCTAACAATGTTAGATAGCCAAACATTAGACAGCCAAGTTGCTATCATCAGGCTTCTAACAATGCTAGCTCGCCGGCAACTTCACGCTTCATTAACAATCAACTTCCTCTTGTCAGGAGCGCTCGTGACGAGACGTTTGCCGCCGCCGTCCCGCAGACTCCCCCTTCCGTCCCTCCCCCACGTCCCCTTGACCCTGTCAGCTCGGCTGCACCTCACAACTGTCACTCTCTTGTTTACCGTCTACCTTTTAGCTGCCGGCGCCTGGCATGATGAATTTTGCATGTGAACACCGGGTCAGCGTTTCAAACCCAAAAAGCGCTTTGGTTCTTACAGCGCATGAAGACCCGTGGCTGTGAAGCTCAAATCCCCCGCCAAGACTATGTCAGGCATTTATGCGAATGGACAGACAGATGCGCGATGCGACCAACATGTCATGTGGCGGTATCGGGACTTGGAATAAAGGCTCAGCTGTTCCACACGCTACCTTGGTTGTGTTTGGCTCACTTTCAGCTTTGACAGTGACAAAGTGGGGCAGCCTTGGCGGGACAAAAAGAAGCACTCCATCATAAAAAGTTGAACTTGGTGATCTTGTAAGTGAGCGGCAATGTGCTGACGACTTCCAACGACTGGATGGTTCAGAGTTTTTCATTTTCACTTTCAACTGCAGTGGGTCGGAACCTCACTTCTCAGCTCGGCTCATGCAGTAGCGCAGTTATAATTACAGTAAATATTTGGATAGCTAGCTAAAACTGGTTGGGTTATATATCGCGACCATGAGGATAAGAACTGTAGAAATTGTATGGAAGGACTCTTCCTGGCCATGAATAACAAACAATCCGATTACAGACAGCAAGTACGGCCTCTGCTGCATAAGCTAGTTTGTTTTGTGTGACGTTCATAAACTTAAAACAACGTCAATGCCGTCCTAAGCTGAGGACTCCCTTTAGTAGGAACGGCCCGATATCAGATTCTGATGAGAAAGACTCCTATTAAAATTATATTATTATTATTATTATGAAATGTTTGGGTAAATCACTTATCTCTAACTGAACAAGTTCTGCATACACAAGTAAATATTAAAAGAAAAACAGAATTTTTCTACGTAAAATTTAAATTTAGTGCAACAGTAAAAGTATGTCTCTGGAAATGAGTAGCTGCTGAATTTCTCGGCTCTTCTCTGCTTTGTGAAGTAATGCCAGAGCGGAAACAGACGATAGCAATGTTAGGCTAACAAACTGTTGGTAAAACATGGCTGGCTAACATAGTTAGAAGCCTGATAGCATCATGGCTATCTAACATTGTTAGAAACCGATAGCAATGTTAGGCTAACATGGCTAGCTAACAAAGTTAGAAGCCTGATAGCATCATGGCTATCTAACATTGTTAGAAACCGATAGCAATGTTAGGCTAACATGGCTAGCTAACATAGTTAGAAGCCTGATAGCATCATGGCTATCTAACATTGTTAGAAACCGATAGCAATGTTAGGCTAACATGGCTAGCTAACATTGTTAGCTAGTGCTTGGCCTCGATCTATCGTCTCTCTATTTCACCAGTTGTAAACATGCTAACTCTCATAGCAAACGTTCCTTTCATTTTTGATGGTATCGTGTCGGAGGTTTTGCCTCTGTCAGCCAATCTCTGTAAGAACGTTTTGTGTAGCCTTCCTCTACTAAGCTGTGGTAAAAAAAAATCCCAAAAGGGGAAAAGTTGTATGCATCAATCTTGCTTGTACTATGAATGGGAGGAGTCATATCATTAATCATTTCCAACGACGACAACAAAAAATAAAAAATTAAAAACTCTGACGGTTTATGGAAAGTTTTAGTTTCTGAAACGGTGACTTTTTAAAGTTGCTATAAGCTTGAATCCGGTAACTGGCCCATTCCTACCTTGTAGTAGATTTCCCAATAAAATAAAAACGCTACTTAAAAAACCCCACAGAATCAAAAGGTGACAACCCTCTGTAGTCATTCTCTTGGCCCTCGGTACCAATTCCGCCTTGGCCACAGACCTACTTTTCAGTTTAAATCAATCAAGCCGACGGCGGGAGACTACGCGGAAGTGATTTGGAGGTTTGACGGTAAAGAGAAAAAAAAAACAAAGACAACAGACGTCAGCAAACAAATCCTCTCGCAACCACGCGCCTTCAGACACCATCATGAGCAACGAAACCACCCGCGTGACGGATCACCAAAACAAAACAAAAACGGTTTTGCACAGGAGACCCGAAAAGGCGTGCGGACTGTATGACAACTGCGCATGAGAGTGAATCTTCTGCTCCTATTTTGTCAATAAACAGCAATAACTCCACTCGCAAGATTCCGACAATGTCCTCCTTCGGTCAGTATTGGGGCTACACTGTGATTAATAATAGCATATATGGAAAATAACATTTTTTCCCTTCCTGGACGCTTCCTCCTCCCCCTTCCGGCTCCCCTTTCGGCTTTATACGTAAACGGCAGTCCGAGAGATGACGGAGCCGTCGCGCTGGGACTCCATGTCGTCGTCCAGGTAGTCTCCGATCATATCGTCCTGCTCGTTGGGCGGGCGCAGCTGCAGGATGGGGCCGCCGCCCGAGAAGTGGTCGTACCGCTCCTCTTCCTCCAGCTCGTCGAACTTCCTCCTCTCGGCGTCGTCCAGCTCGCTACTGAGCAGGATGTCCTGGGCGGTGGGCGTGCCGGCGACCACCTCGGGCCGCCCGCCGATGGTGAGGGGCCCGTGGTTGTTCTTCTCCCCCTGGTGGGACGAGCCGTCGTCGTACACGTAGATGGGGCCGTTGTTGTTGCCCACGCCGCCGCCGCCCACGCCGCCGCCCACGCCGCCGCCCGTGCCGTTCTTGCTGGCCTTCTTGCCGCCGCCGAATATGCGCGCCTTCAAGTCGCTGCCGCCGTTGGCCCGGTAGCCCTGCTGCTGGCGCCGGCTGCGGGTCACCAGCACGGCCACCAGGGCGCCCACCAAGAGCAGAGCCAGCAGCGAGCCGATCACAGCTCCCGCCACCACGCCGACGTTGGACGGGTTCACTGAAGGCTCTGTGGGAGGGGGAGGAGGAGGAGGAAGGGCGGGAGAGAAAAGGGAAGAAGAAGAAGAAGAGTGTGAATTGTGCCGAGGGAGGAAAGTCATCCGAGACCAAGAGCGGAAGGAGGAAAGGAAGAGGACGACTGATGGAGGAAGGGGTCGGGAGATGTCCATGTACTGTTACTGTCAACTTCCTGATGTGTCGTTGTAGTGTGTAGGGGAAGTCAACCTTAAACATTTGACAAGAATATCTTATATGTGACCTCACTGGTCTAAATAAGACATTCTGATTAATATTATATTTGTGGAATACGAATTAAGCAGCAAAATGTAGCAGTTTTTATCAAAATCAGAAGGCGGCCATTTTGCCACTTGTTCAGGACTCAGTTTTGTTAGTTTTTAATCATAGTTAAGTCAAGCTCATCCCATTTTTATTTAGTCACCTATTAGTCAACTATAAGTCAAGCACTTTAGTTTTTATTTTAGTCCAAGAATTTTTTTTATTTGTCTAGTTTTAGTCAACAAAAAATGTCAACCAAAACCTTTTAGTCTAGTTTTAGTCAGGACAATCATTTTACCCTTTCACATTGTTTTTGTCGGCAGATAATATTAAACGTTTAACATCTAATCTAAAACTACTTCACATAAAATTTTCTCTCATCTTTTTGATGAAAAACAACTTCACACACACAATTGCAGCATATCAACAAGTGGCAATGACTCCATGCTACAAGCTAGTAAATTAGCTAGCATTAATTAGCAGTCGAATTAGCGTTATTGTTGGAACGTTGTAGCTGTTGGTTTAATGTTACAGAGACAGGATTTTACAAAATCATAATGTTCATCTCGTCTTTGTTCGTTATTTAAAATGCCCATGGATTTTAGTCCAGTTGTTATTAATTCATTCCATTAATTGAGCTACATTTGTATCTTCTTGTTATTAGTCGAGGGAAATGCAGACTGATTTAGTCGCAGTTTATTAATTAATTAATCAATTCATCCATCCATTTTCTTAACCGCTTATTCCTCACAAGGGTCGCGGGGGTGCTGAAGCCCATCCTGCTGCCCAGCTGGCTTCGGGGTACGCACAGCACCCAGGCGGTCTCCCATCCAAGTACTAACCAGGCCCGACCCCGCTTAGCTTCCGAGATTGGGCGTTCTCAGGGTGGCGGCGTGGCCATAAGCCGAATTCATTAATTCATTTATCGTTTATTAATGAAGGTTTTAGTCTCGTTTTTCATTTGGTGAAAAATGTGCATTGACGAAAATATTTTTATTGAGTTTTCGTTGACGAAATGAACACGACTCGAGAGCAAGGGCAAAATGGCCGCCATCTGATATTGATGACAAGTGTTGGATTTTGCTACTTAACTCATATTCCACAAATGCAATATTAATCAGAATGTCAGGTTTGGACTAGTGAGGTCACATTAACATATTATTTGGGGGGTACTTCCCCTTTAAAAACACAAAATCTCAAACTACCTAAGGAACACAGCATTTTACAAAATATGACTTATTCTGTTTTCAATACGGCAACGTATCGACACTGAACTCTCAACTCGGTCAGACGGCTTCTCGGACTAATTGAGTATTTTGTGCGCCTTCAAGCCGGAGAAGGTGAAGTGGCGTGCATCCAGGTAGCCCCTCGCTACGTTGACATTTCCCCGTTGCTGCTCGTGTCCCCATTCCCACCAGCACGTCACACACAAAAAGGTCTCAGACGCTTTGACCTTTAACCTTCTAAGCTTGTGTCCAAGGCTGCTGCTGGCCACAAATCACAAAGTGCAGGTGGCGATAGGGGGGGGGGGGGATTGTTTCAGGCCATGCACACTCTTTGGGGAAAGAGTCATATGTGTGTGTGTGTGTGTGTGAGCGGAACAGGTGGAGGCCATGCGGGGGTTGATCATGATGAATGGAGCAGTGGAGGGCAGGAATTAGATGAAGAAGGAGAAGAGGAGGTGAAGGAAGAGGGTGAGTGAGTGACAGAGTGATGCAGCGGAATGACAGGGCCTCCTGGAAGGCATGAAGGAAAGGCACGACAACCCCCCCCCCCTCCTCCCGCTCCCCCTCCCCCCTCTCAACACCAGTGTCCATTTGATTGGTGGAATCACATAGAGAAGCCTCTTAAATTCTACTTGGACTTGTTTTGGAATCCCAACAGGCGAGGACGCTGACATTCACTCGGCAGTATTTCTTGCAGCGCGTGAGCACTGCAGAGAAGACGAAGAAGCGGCGGCGGCGGCGGCGGCGGCTAAATCAGAGCTCCCGTGTGACTCGTCAGCCGTATACTGCGTTCACTCTCTCGCAACTCAAACTTTCCTCTCCCGTGTGCGGCGCAATACTTTAAAAAAAAAAAAGAAAAAAAAGAAAGAAAGGATGTTTGACAGCAAAAAGACTAAACAGCGCGTTGGAAAAATGCAGGCAACAGCCAGCCTCGGCGTCAACTTGAATTGTGTAAAAAAACAAAAGTGAAGCCATTAAATTAGCATATTTACTCAAACTGTGACCTTCCTTGGAAAAGACGGCGAGCCGCAGTTTGTCACCGAGGACGTCAGCCACTTCACTCAAATAAGTCACTTCCCTATTTACGATCATAAAAACAAGTCCCGAATTACCACAAATCGTATCAACGCAATTTTTTACGCGGGCGCTAAGGAAAACAGCAGCATCTACCAAAACACGAATAAAGTCTCTCAGATCAAATGTGAAACTGCCAAAACCAAGACTCAATGAACCAGAATCAACTCAAATGGGTTGCTAATTGTAGTTTTGCAGAAACTACACCACAAGTTGTCCAAAGCGCTTTACCAAGCCTCATATTCACATATTTTTCAAACATACAACGCGAGCGCGTCAATCCACGGAAAGTTTTTGCTTTTTTGTTTATAATAACTTACTTGAACCTCCAGGATCTCTTGCCGTACACCGGATAGAACCCAACGTCTTCTTTTGGATCAATTTTAAATCCATCTGCTTGCGCGGTACCGGATGCTAGCTAAGCTAACCCAGGTATCTTCGTATTTCATATCCCTTGCTAGTAGGGCTGGGTATTGATTAAAATTTCCTTCCAATCGATTCGATTCACAAGGGTTCAGTTCAATTTCGATTTTTCCGATTCAATTTGATTCACTTAGTTCAATCCAATATTGATCAACGCATTCACTCTCAGCCATTTTCACTGAAGCAACCTCCTTCGCTCCCTGGATTTGGACTGATTTAATTAGCAAGGCTCACAGAATATTGTGGTCTATTGCTATAAAAATGTGGAACCTAACAAATGAAAGATTAGAGTCTCTTCTTTCATCAGGAAAAAAAAGTATATTTGTATCTGTTTTGCAGCAATTAGCATGAGAATATAGCTAAGTTTCATCATTAATCACAAATCTGTTAAAAACTGTGGGCAAAGGAGCTTTTTTCAACATAGCCCTGGTTGATCTCTTATACTCTGCTGCCACCTGCTGGCCGTTTGTAATAACTACTATTGTTTTAACCGACCTTCAGTTTAGAGGTTGCATCAAAGCCTACTGTATGCTCTAGCAAAAAAAAAAAAAAGACATAACAAATTTATATATATGTTTTTGGGACACTGATAATATTTAAAATAGAACGTATTTATACGTTTTGGGAGCAAATTAATTAATTATGGAACATCAATTCTTGAATAATGTAAGAAACTACTTTTAAATTCACGTAAACAGTAAATGTCAAGAAAAACAGTAAGATACAATAAAATGCCCTTTAAATTGTATTTTGTTGTTAAATTTATGGGGGAAAAAATAGATTAAAATAATGATTTCATGAACTGATATCACGCTTAAAAAAATAATAATAATAATCGATTGGATATGGATGATTCCATTTTTTAAACCCAGCCCAAACTAGTTGGGCATTATTAACTGACTGCTTAACAGATGAATTTAACGTACACATAAACAGCCCTCGCAGTGGTTCGCCATTGACGAATGCGCCCGACCGACGAGCAAGCACGCGCAATCTGAACATGCTCGTTAAACCCTGCTGAGCAGGTACAGTTTCCTTTAACTGGCGGCGCTTTTGCCGGAGCAGAAGTCAACAGTTAGAGCCGCGCCGTAATCTTCAGCTCGCCGTCAGCACGCTGGATGATTTAGGTCAGGAGATGCGAGCGAGCATCCGCTGCTGTGCGTTTAGCAATATCTGGCACCACAGACGCGCTTCAATTGGCACAATAAAGAAGGAGATTTACTGGAGTGTGCTAGCAGGCTAGAAAAGCCACCGCCGGAATCACAGCACAGCGGCGCCGAGGTTTGGCACAGGCGCCGGGCTTTCGTGCGCCAAGGGTTCAGGGCTCTAGGTGCTTTTTGGGAAGCCGGCCAGATGCCCGGCATGCAACCCTGCGACCATTGTCCGCTCGCGGTCATCAGTGGGCGCTGACCCCTGACCCCTGACCCCGGCCTGTCTGGGTTTACTTTACTGTGAGGCAACCAACACATTCAAAATGTCATCCAAACCAAATGGGTTATATGATGCATCAAAAATGCAAGAAGCAATCCAACTGAACCCTAAAGATGTGTTTTGAATGACTTATTCACTTTAAATAGCTAATATGCAGAACGACATTACAAACAAGGTTATCTTGTAAAGTTCCTGACTACAACTGGCTGAGCAGTCGTTTATTTGTTGGCTAATCCAACATCGGCTAGCAAGATAGGCTATTGCTACGTAATCTCATGTTATCTCAACGAGAGCATGGTACTAAAATATTCATACTTATGGCATGCTATCTGTCCTTTATTATTAATGGCGCAGATTTAAAAAAATGAATCCACCTTATTAATATAACATCATGACATGTAACATCATGACGAGGAAGCTAATTCAGTTCCACAAATTCTAGACAAGGTAATGTTACTTGACAAGACCGAATACATTCATAACAATAAAACATAACCGCTTTCTGTCATGCATCATTAATGACGGTTGGTTAACAATGAATTCACCCTATAAATATAACATCAGCTATGTGGCGAGTAAGGCTGATTTAGTGCTTTTTATTATTTTTTTTATTTTTTTTAAAGCTCGATAAGACTTAGAATGAACAAATAGCTTTTAATCAATCATGATTAATTGTGGTTGTTTTAAATTAACATTACACAATAAGCTACGTGGCTAGTAGGCTAACCTGGTATGGAATAGTGAGGTATTGTCCACAAGATCATGTCAGCTTACAACTTAAAATATGAACAAAATATGCATACTTCATTTTTTTAAAAGATAAATTAACCACATGACTTACTGTACATGGCTAGTTTGCTAACTTCATGAGAGTTAGCGAGCCAATACGATACAAAGTAATCCTGAGTTTTTCAATGAGAAAACTTGATTCACTTTTAAAGAGAAGAAAACTATTGAGACTTGTTGGTTGTTTAAAGATAAATTCACCGTAAAACATACTGTACATGGCTAGTTTGCTAACTTGATGAGGGGTTAGCTTAGCAAGCAGATATGAAAGAAAATAATCAGGAGGGGTTTTTTTTGTGTGAATTGACACAAAGAGAAGAAAACTTCCCCGTATAAGAATCTATCGTGACTAAAAGGCTAACCTTATATAGCTTAGCGAGCTAATGCCACGTCAAGTACACTGTCACATGCCATTTTTTCCTTCTCATTTTTTTGTTAGCTCCATAACACTGTGGATAAAAATGAAATATTCAGCTTTCATCCCGTTTTAATGGAGGTTTTTAACAATGGGTTCACCCTATAAATATAACATCTCCCTGGCTGGTAGACTCATCTAATATGGGCTAGCAAAGGAATGCAAGACCAGCGAAAGTCCTCATTTGAATTGAAAGTCAAATCTGGACATTATTTAACTCAGTGTACAAATTATTATTATTTTTTTTTATTTTATTTTTCTCAAAGTGTACAAATTAATGACAGTTGTTCATGCCAAAAAATTAATATATTTTTTTTTTTTTAAACTCCCATGCTGCCGTGCAACGTGACAGCCTCATCAAACTATAACCTTCCTCCTGAGCTTTTGACAGCAAGAAAAGTCATTGTTAATCATTCCGTGTATTAGGATATGGTGCAAAGTGTCAAATACGGCATGTTCTTAGCAACACATCAGATGACAGAACACAGTCTTCCCTTTTCAGAATAACAGACAAAAGAGCCGCCCGCCTCTTCGTCGTCGTCGTCGTCGTCGTCGTCTGTGAGATTACGGCTACACAATGAAAAGCAAATAACTCGGGGCGACACGTTTCAAACATATTCCCAGTTGCCAAATTGATCAAAACCCCTTTGCTATAAAGTTCATCACCCTTCCCTCTGTTGCTCCGGCTTTGGCTTTTGCTGCAGACACTGCAGAGGATTAACCAGCCGGCGCTGTTGAAACATTTGACGGAAACGAGCAGCTTGTTGTCATCCCCCCCTTTTTGTGATGCAACGCCACACAAGCCCCGCTGATGAATGCCAGGACCGAATTATTCTTGTAACGTCGATTACTTTCAAGAAACAAATTGCTACGCCCGCCGCCGTCCGACACCTGCGCTCGACCCTCTTAACGGGAGCCTCTCTCCGCTCCCGCGCATCCCATTTTCTCCATCTCTGCTCGCACTCGAGCAGATGTCTCCTCTAAACCCATTTTCCCTGCCATCTTTAATTTACGCCCGCGTTTCTGTCATGTTACGTCTCCTCGCTCTCGGCTCTCCACGTAAGCCCCGGGAAGAAAATTAATCATGTCATGTGGCTATATCTTACGTTTATTTCAATATTCGCTCCGGCTTTCCAAATCGCCCTCTCTTCCCGCCTGTGGTTCACTAAGCAACTCATTAGGTCCTTTCAGTTGCTAACCAAAAAAACAGCACCAACCGGAGCTGTCTCTAAGATTAATTCCCGTGTGGAGTCAATATGGCACCTTGCAATTGAGAGAACGACTCACGAGTACCCCACAATGTCACGGTTGCTTGCCAGTTGACTAGGCAACTATCTGTTGCTAACCAAAACAGCAGCGCCGACAGAAAAACACTCTCCGATTAAGTGTCAACTTTACATCATGTTGGAAAAGAGTTCCCCGTGCATCATGACTCAAGTTCACTCAACTTTACATCCGTCGAAAATGGACACATTCTATCCAAGAGGAAACTTGGGCACTGCAATAAATGGGAGACTGTGGAGCAAAATATTGCAGCAACAGCGGGAGAGGATAAGCAAAGTTATGTACATGTCTTTTAATAGTCACGCTTGCCCCCTTTCCCAAACAAATGCCGCCGCCCCGCCCAATCTATTATTCCTCCCGGCAGCGCTAAACATAGCGATTCACACACACACACACACAAAAGCGAGGGTTATCCCCTCGGCGTCCGCTCGGGGAAAAAAAAACACGAGAAATGCATTATCACCTCAGGCTCCGAGGAACGCTGCTGCAATGCAACGTGACGGGAATTCACTTCACTTCGATGGAGAAGGAGTCAAATGTCAAATATCAACCCTGGCTCAATTCCTCTAGTTAATTGGTTAGCGAGTTCCTTAGCTAGGTTAGTTCGAGGGGTTCATGTTCTCTCTTTGGTGGAGCCGTTAACCTTTGACCCGGCCATTTTTCATCATTTAGTCTCCGTTTTAGCCTATTTTCCAAACCGGCTTGTTAGTTTTTATTGAGTTATTTAGTCAAACTCATCCCGTTTTTATTGAATCCGTCGTTAGTCAACTATGAATCTCGCATTTTACTCTTTATTTTAGTCCAAGAAAACATCATTTTATTTTTAGTCAACATAAACTGTCAACGTTTTAATCTAGTTTTAGTAAAGACAATCATTTGACCCCGTATATTTTTTTGTCAGCAGATAATGTTGAACATTTTGGATCTAAAACTATTTCACATCAAGTTTTCTCTCATCTTTTTGATGAAAAGCAACTTCGCACACAATTACAGTATACGAGCTAGTAAGTTAGCCAGCATTAGTTAGCGGTTGGATGAACATTATAGCCGTTGGAATAATGTTACGTTATAATTTTTTTTTTTTTTTTTTTTTAAACCTTTCACCGTGAATCCACCTCCCGTCTGTCCCATGTTTGGCATGTTGCAGACAAGATTTTACAAAATCATATAATTTTTGTCTCGTTTTTGTTCATGAACTAAAATGTCCATAGATTTTAGTCCAGTTTTTTATTAAGTGAAGTACATTTTTGTGTCGTCTTTATTAGTCAAGTACGATAGCTGACACTTGCGTATGAATAATGTATCATCAATGTGATAAAATTAATATGAAGGACAGACATTGAAAACTACATAGAAGAGAAATATGTGGTAACATAAAATTTTACTATTTCATTTTTTTAATGCAATCGTGTTCGCTGCCAGTATTTGTTTCCAGTCAATACAATCTAGAACGCCAATTTTTATTCTCAATGCCAAAACTTAAGCGCAGTGTTCTGGCTGCATTTCAAGTTTTCAGCGTGTGGCTCTTGTCAGCGCTACGAACCAGCCCCCCCCCCCCTTCCCTGTCTTACCTCCCTCCCTCCCTCCCTCAAGTCTTGTTGCAAATCCTTGAGTGGATGTTGTCTTCCTGAGACAACACTTTAAACATTTAACAACGCCGTGTAATGGAGTCTTCAGAGGCTCCCCGTGCAGGCGCGCTGCGGACACCTTCTAACAAGGCGGCGATAGTATTAAAATAAGTGGGTTAGGGAGAGGGGACATCCTCCAAACGCAAGCTGTGGCTTGGACCACGAGGACATTTCTAAGCAGTGTTAACGAGGGCGAGGAGGCGGGTTGGAGAGAAAACGCGTGCGTGCGCCTGGCAGAAAACAGATGTGAACCCTTCGGTGTCATGCTTTCCTGCTTCAATTGGTCCAAAAAGGTGTATGTAAGACACAAAAGTTTCGTTCGATTAACAGCACACAATTATGTTTCCAGGTCATGTTTAAAGATCTTAAGGGGTGTGGCTAAAACAGGTGAGGCTATATAAGAACTTGAACGAGTGCCTTTAAATTAGGGGTAGACCGATTTATCAACCAGGTCGGTGTCAATATTCTGTATTTTATCAATTACCGGTATCAGCCTTTTTGAAAAATTTGAGGGCCGATCAATTTAAAACTGTTAATGTCTGGGTAAGGCTGAGCAATTAATCGCAAATTAAATTACAATTATTACACTCTACAATTACAAAATCGTCATAATCGTAAACAAAAATAAAAGATTATTAATAGCAATTTTCAGAGCAATTTTTTATTCTTTTTTAATGACTTCATTTAATAAATCTTGTTTGGTCCAAAAGGAACTTGCATAATTATAGCGTTTCAATTTTTTACGTTTAAACATTTTCTTGTTTTGTACCCAAAAAATGATGATTTCAATTATTACCAAATTAATCGTGATTAATATTTTCTTCATAATCGAGCAGCCTTACGTCAAGGAAACACTATTGAAATTTTCAGTTAACTTTATATAATAAAAGATGCAGAATTTTTATTTTTAACAATTGTGATACTAATATTGTTTTCCCCTTTTATTGAAAATGAATAGCGGCTCCAAATATCGATTACACCCCCCCACCCCCCCTTGACTACTAATGAGCAGAATCAGTATCGGCCCTGAAAAAAACATATCAGTCTATCTCTACTTCAAATCAGCAGTTTTCCGGCACAATCATGCATTTAGCTAGCTAGCTATGCCATTAACCTGAAAATGTGTCTTCCCTGCTAATAGTCCTTCGCATGGCCATTTTAGAGTGCCTCGTTGGCCGTGAGCGCTCAAACCATGCAAAGAAGGGCAGATTTTTTCCCCAGCCATTTTCACTGAAGCAACCCCCTTTGCTCCTGGCCCACAGAATATTGTGTTCTATTGCTATAAAAACATGGAACCTACCAAAAGAAAGATTAGAGTCTCTTCTTTCATCAGGAAAAAAAGTATATTTCTAATTAATTAAAATTAGAATATGCCAAGTTTCATCATTATTCACAAATCTATTTAGAATTGTGAGTAATTGTTTTTTTCAACATGGCCCTGGTTTGTCTCCTTTGCTCTGCTGCTACCTTCTGGCCGTTTGTGTAATAACTATCATTTCTTCAAGCCGTTCTTTGCAGTTGAGAGGCTGCATCAAAGCCTTCTGTATGCTCTAGCATAAAAAAAAAACATAAAAATTTTATAAATATGTCTTTGGGATCGTATTTATATGTTTTTGGAAGCAAATGAGTTAAGTTTGACTTGACCAGCATGTGGACAGAATCTTCGATCTAGTGCGGAAAACACCCGAGACGACCCGGTCAGATCAGACCACTTTTTATAAATGTAAAAAACCCAACATTTTCGACAGCAAATATAAACAGCAACGTGCAGAAGCCAAAAAGCAGCAAGCTTCTTCTGAAGCCACGTCCAGTGCGATCAGAAGCTTCAAGTGACCGAAAGTAATTCGAGCGATGGCGTGGAAGAAACCTCGGCTGTAGCGTTCCAAAAAAAGGAGCGCACCACCGTGCCGGGCTTCACCTCCGGCATAGCTGGCAAACGTTCGCTGTCAAGCATGTTAAGTTATCGAACAAGGTCCTCTCGTGTGCATGTGCGCTAATTGCGGCGGGCCAGTTTGACTCCGCGGGCACACTTGGCTCCATCGGACCTGTTTCTCTGGCTAAGTCTCGCATGGTCGGAGACGCACACTCGCCCACGGGGTCGGACCAGAACCCGCCCGGAGGAGGAAGACGCTCCGGCCGCATTTTGCCCTTTAACTCGGGAGGACTCGTGAGCATCGAATCGAGAGGACGTCTATTTCCGGAGCAGCCGGAAGCCCCTCGGACGATGTGAGAGATTCAGATGAGGTCACGTTCACTTTTTTTGAGTCACTGGCGGAGGACGGACGGAGGAGCACGAACAACCTTCGGGGACCAGCAGAGGGATGGAGGACCACTAAGCTGTGATTACGGACCGGTTGTGGTGTGTTAGAGATAGCAGTGGGAAGGAGCAAACATTGATGGGGGAGGGGGGATCAGAGGCAGACTCGCGGAGGCTGAAAGACAACCTGCTCCAGATAAGGAGGATGAGAACTCGCAAGCGTCAGCAAACAAGCGAGAGAAGGTGGGATATTTCTGTGCCAGCCTGCCTGCCTGCAGGTGCGCGGCACAAGGAGGAGGACACGGAGGCGAACGGCCACACAAGCGCGCCGTGTGTGAGCTCGTGTGCGTGTCACGCAGCTGCGGGATGCAAGGGCGAGGTTGGGGGGGGGGGGGATGGGGGAGCAGATATCGAGCAGGTGCTCGCCGTTTCACGCCTGGCGGACCCCCCTTAGCCACGTTTGCCTGCACGCTAGCATCCACAGGTTTTGATGAGTCACCCGGCGTCCGTCTCCAGTTCCAGCTAGCATGTTAGCGCAGCGTCTGCGCTTCACATACATGCGTGTAAAGAAAGCAAGAGGGACTGACCCATATGGATTTTTTGATTATTTTTTTTTTAGCTAAATGTAATTCTGATATTTGGCCAAAGGGATACAAGGTTATGGTATAGATTTCTGATCAGTGTGAACAACTGCTGTAAATTGGTACAGTAGATTTCGTAAAAGGTGAAAATAAAATCGGCCAAATCCCTGATGTTGGCCAATTATTTTCACCGATGTTTGAAGCAGGGTTATTATGGTTTTGGAGTTTTCATTTTCATTTTGAGTTTTTTTTTTCTTTTTAGTTAGTTTCAATTCGTTTTCAGGGTGGTCTTAGTTATTTAAAAAATGCATAATTTTAGCTTATTTTTAGTTAGTTTCAGTATTAGTTTTCGGGCTTTTTTTCCCCCCCATTTTGTATTATTTGCATTTGGACTGAGTTAAATGAAAAAGCAGGCGAGGCAAGCCATTGGGGCCAAAAGTCAAGCAGGAAAATTTGTCGCCCAGGAGCGACGTCGTCTGAAGGTGCTTTCCTATTGGCTGTTGCTATATGACATCACTTCTGTGTGACACATTTCAAACGTCTTTAAAATCATCCCCAAAGGCTCATGTATTAAAATTAAATACCAAAGACTAAAACGTAGGACATTTTTGCTATATTCATAGCATTTTTTTTTCTTTTCTTTTTTTTTTGTTAGTTTGCGTTAACTAAAATAACCTTGGCGTGAAGGGCCCTAATCGGCAGGGCCCTAAACAGTATTCCTGCCCATATTCCATTATGTAATACAAGGAATATAAAAATCAACTTGTCGGTTTTACACCTTTTTGTTAGTTGCATTCCAAGTCAACTCGGGTGAAAACGCCGACTGATGATCATCACGCCCGACCGCTCGCCTACGTCGCCACTTAATGTCACGCCCCAACAGTGTCCGCAGCTTTGATTGCACGCTCATGCGTAGTCATCTCACAATCGTTCTTTTCAAATTCAAAACCAACACTTCTCATAAGACACAAAGCGGGAAGGAGGTGACGGACCCCGAGAGACGGTGAAACCGCCTCAAGTTTAACCACAGACAAGCGGGGAGAAAAAAAAATAGTTAGAAAGCCAAACATGGGGATAATATATATTTCTAAAAATAGGATGGCGAGGGGAGTGGACGCGAAAATGGCGAGGAAAGCAAACCAGCAGCTCAAGCGGCAAAGGGTGACTGCTCCGCTCCGAGAGGCTTGCAGACAAGACAGACACACGCTATATAACCACAGATAGCTCTGCAGATCGGACGCAGTGGCACAAGACTCCCGTGGGACTTTGAAATGCCTTCAGCATCCTCGCTCGCTCGCTCGCTCGCACGCCCTCTCTCACCATCATCCTCGTGCCTTCGCTGGATTGCGCGCTGGCACTGATTCATCCTGCTGCACACTCCCCTGACTTCTTAGTCCATAAAAAGCTTCAATCTTCCTCCCTGCTTGCCTGCCCTGCCTGGAATTTGACTTTTTTTTTTTTTTCCTTTTTTTTGCCCCTCGCCTGTAAAACCGCAGCGGGAGGCGGTCGTGATGGCTTGTGCGACACGGGACGACCCGCACTTGGCTCGACAGAACAGAAGGGTCCCACAGGAAGGGTGACGCATGCTGTGGCACCATATTGGGAGCCGAGGGAATGCGAGAGAGAACGGGAAAGAACGAAATAAGGAGGGCAACGAGGCAAGCACAAGGATGGCTCTTGTGATGTTGCCACCAAAGGGAAGCATGGATCCGCCATTTGAGGGATAAATACACGCCCCCACCGCCACCCGCACCCCCCACTGCCACCTTCCCCCCCATGCCAGATGAAAATAACTTCCTGTTAAGTAGTGTCGAAAGGATGTGGAGGTTATACTGTAGGTGTGATGTTACAATTAAAACGCTTGAGGATCAGCGGTCCCTGGAAATGTATTCTATAACGCAAATGTATTCTAAAGTTGACAGACTACAGAGAATCATGTAAAAATAATAATAATAATAATCAAGCACAATAAGGCTTCAAAATCATAAGAAACAAAACAAGCTCTTGAGATACAGAGTTTCTGCAGGTAACAAAAAAAATCTAATTTAATGCTTTTTAATGCAATTTAGAATTAATTTAATAATAATAATAATAATAGTGATAATAATAATTTATTCAATATCTAATGCACTTTTCATCAACATGATCTCAAAGTGCTAAAGTTCTAAATAAAGAGTTTCAGGCCTGATTCAAAAGAAAATTCCCATGTCAAACTGCATAACACACGTGCACATGAAGGCATGATTTCCATAGTTAATTGGTGATTAATCACAAATTAATCGCATGCTACATCTGCGCTAAATGTACAATAAAATAGTTTTGTTCGAGATTTGCATAGTCTTGTTAACACAAGTGGACAAATATGGTTACAAAATGCAAATGTGATTGTATCTTATGTACTTTATTGATACTTTAGTAATCATTAAGTTATTTGTAGTTAGAAAGATATATTAAACGGTAAGGAAAAAAAAGTGTAAGTGTGTTTGTGTTTAGGTAATTTTCTGCCACTAGATGACAGTGTTTCATGATGCACTTCAGTGACAGAAACAGGACGTTTTTCTATTCAAATTCAGAGCCATTTGTATTTGGACCATGAAACACCTCGTGGACTGCAGGCCATTTTGTTCATTGTAAATTACAATTTGTACCAATTACAAATTAGTCATCCGTCCCCACAAATATATACTTTTTTTTTTAATCACATCATCACATTATTACACTTTGGCATCCAGGGAAGATGCAAATGTGTCTGCTAATAATAACTAACCAGTGATCTGAGCAAAGATGGTCAAGTTTTTATATAGTGAGGGAACGTCAACCCATGCCATACAATCAAGAGTGTGGTGCTGTCTTATGCGCCCCCCCCCCCCCCAAAAAAAAAAACTTCTCAGTTTTTCTTTGATGCATATTACAGCTGCATTGAGGGGGGGGGGGGAAAAAAACACACAAAACACTTTTTAATCCCTAAGAATGTTTGCATAAGTGACTGAATCTGCACTCCATTGCCTGGTTTTGCAACAAGAAGCCATTCATTTGACACAAAAGTGGTAATTCTGAACAAGGGAAGGACTAATGGAGCAGGTACGCGCACAGGGGAGCGTTTGAAGTCCACGAGACGCTCATTTTCATTTCCGTCTACCGACGATTCGCGTCCTCGCCGCTAATAAACGCTGCTCATTTGCCTGACGCGAGTCTCTCTTGTAATCACAGACGGCCAAGAACGTACGGAGCAGCGACCATTTAATTAAATTAAATTTTTTTTGATCATGACGTTCACGGGGTTCAGTTTGGTGGCTCGTAAAAAAAAAAAAAAGAACAAAGAGTGCAAAGGCAAAGAGTTGGCGAGGGGGAACGTTCAGCGTTTTAAAGGGAGGAAAACGCCGTTTGTGATGGAGCGCTCGCCAAGGAGGGTGCGTCAATTCAAAGTAGGACACAGGAGGAGAGGTGACACACACACACACACGCACACGCACACGCACACACCACGGACAGAGCAGCTGGGCCTTGTAACCTTTCAGTACGTTACAGCAAGTGTGTGTATGCGTGTGATTGCTTCTTTGACTCGCAACTGTATTACGACACCACAAGTGTAGTATTGCTGAATCGAGGATGACGAAACAAACTGCTCGGAATCACAACATCAACAACTTTTGCATCCTTATCTACAATTGCAATAATTGCCCGCGGGGGGACGAGCCAGGCGAACCTCATCCATTCTATTTCCCCTTCGCGTTTGCCTGTAAATGTGACTGACCTCTGACATAGGCCGTGACCTGGTTCTTGCCGATCCCCACGCGGTTCTTCACCTCGCAGACAAAAGTGGTGTTGATGGTTTCGTCCACCTTCAGCACCTTCAGCTGGTTGTCTTTGATGAGCACCGTGTCGGGCATCTCTCCCGCCATGCTGGAGGACAAAAAAAAACGGCTGCATTAGGCTCGGCGACAATCTTCAACTCATTCTTTCGTATTATTTCGAGTAACGGCTCGAAAAAAGAATACATTCCATATTGCAAATTAAAATAAAATCGCCACCTGTGATCATATAGGGTGTGTTAACTAACGTCATTATCTTTGTCTTATGTTGTGAATTTGCTGGATTTTTGCTGATCTTAAAAAGAGCAAATATCGGACCTTTATTAAATAGGGAAGTCAACCCCATTTTTTTTTTTTTTTTACAATAATATGTTCTATGCAGCCCCACTGGTCTAAATACGATATTCTGCTTAATATTTAGCATTAGTTAGTTTGCAACGGCGGAATCCAACCCAAGACACACTTCGGACCGCCCCCTCATTTGAATAACATTTCAAACCTGACAAAAAAAAAAAAAAAAAAAAAAAAATCAAACCTGACAGAGCGTCTGCAGCATGAAATAAATCAAATGTGCTCTCATGCATTTTTATTATTGATTTATATTTATTGTATATTTATTTTTGTATTCATTTTTTAGCATTTTATTGACTTTTTTTCTTTTCTTTTTTTATAGTTGGTTTTACTAGATTTTCTTTGTATGATAGTGTCTGGATGTGTAGCACTTTGGAAACTCTTGTTTCTGAAATGTGCTATAAAAATAAAGCGGATTGTTGTTCCTTTCCAGTGCAAACGCTTGTGCTGCCCCGTGTTTTGTGCGCTCAGACTTATTTGTCATGTAAACACAATGATGTAGTGCATCTGCACTGTAAATGACTGAAATAGTCAGTCGGATATTGCACTTAATCAGAACGCCTTCGAATCGAGCGTTCGCAGATTTTCATTTGGCATCATTCAACACTGATAATCTTATTTTTCGACATGCAATATAGAAATATGATAAAACGGCAACATCTGCGCTCAAGATCTCGTTTTCGTTTCCAATTTCTGCACTTTCAGATGATTATTTCTTCAAATGAAGGCGCACTCGTTCATGGCGAGGGATGAAAAATGCGAGTCGAGGAACAGCGCCAGCCGTATTGTGTTTCTCACCGGCGAAGGGCTAAACCTCAAGTCAGAGTCCATTATGAGAAATTAAGTGGCTATTTCCATAATCGCGGCGCGGCGCTGCAGCGGTCATATTAAAGAAAAGTGCTGATTACAGCTCGCCCGCATGATTGCAGGCTTGGAGATGACGATTGAGGAGAGGGGGGAACAAAGGGAAGACCAAAAAAATAAATTAAAAAAAAATGCAGAAAAAGGTTGCAGGAATGCGCCTGTACTCACGACTTCCATAGGACCGTCGTCGGGACCGGGTTGCCGGAGGCCTGGCAGGTGAGCAGCACATTTGTACGGCCCATGTACCAATTATTGTCGTAGCCCACGATTGTCACCTGGGGGGCGTCTGGGGAAAGGAAATGACAGAGAGGAAATAGCACAGTACAATGAATACCATTAATTACTTCAAGCTTGGAGGGAGTTAAAGAGGGAGAAAAATGAGCCAATAAATGCCTCTTACATAAAACGTTGAGTTTCATCTGGAAGCTCTCCGGCGTGGTCTGCGTCCGGTGCGACACCACGCAGCTGATGTCTTTGCCGTTGTCCGCCGCCGTGGGCGCCATCCGGTACTCGCTGGTGACCGACACCGTGTTGTCCTGGCCGGGCTTGGACGAGGTGCTGCCGTTGCCCTTGGCGGTGGTCACCCAGCGGATCTGCGCGGCGGGTCGGCCGTTGAGGGACTCGCAGCGCGCCACCACCGTGGTCTTGGTGTCCGCTTCCACGGTTAAGGGGGAGGCGGAGTTTTGCGGCTTGGCTGGAGGAGGAAGTCGAGTTGTTGGATTAAGATTTTCAAAATTTAAAAATTACATTGGAGGTCAATTCCACGCATCAATACTTATTTCCGAAATCGATTCAATTTTGATTCACAAGGTCAATTCAAGTCGATTAAATTCAATTCAATCCAATATTGATTATTATACATATATTTATGGAACATCAATTATTTTTAAACATTAAGGACATGATAAAAAAATTCCACAAACATTGAATACACATTAAAGTAAATGGTGAAATGTTGTAGTTTTTTTTTTTTTTGGCTCAAAGTAGCACGCGTTATAATCACTTAAATGTTACACAAACATTGACATGAGTAAAAAGATGAAAATACTATTTTCACATTTAATTGTAAATATACATTCAAAGACTGAATTGTCATAAAGTGCAATAAGTCATTTCTTCCATAAATGTAAGAAAATACTTTGAAATTACTGTGCACAGTCAATTAAAAAAAACATTTAGTCCTTTGGAAATGTTATTTTCTCATAAATGTATGGGAAAAAGGCATTAAATCCATTTATGGTTTTATGAATCAAGATCTAACCAACGATGAATCGATTTTTTTTAAACCCAACCAAATTACACAGATGTTGTCCCCAAAAATTGGTGCCCTTGGAAAACGACATATATATAGAATATCTGAGTCACTAGATGTGCTATAGGAAACCTCATATGATCAATAATGGTCCGTTTCATATTATTTCAAAGAATTGATGCTATTACCGGTAGTCTGTTCCCAGGGCGTCTGTTATCTTTGCCCATTAGCCAATTTAAAATGTTGAAAATAACTTTAGGGAAAAATTTATTAATTCCCTTGAACACAAACTGAGACATTTTGTTAAACTTGGCCTCGTCCCTCATTCAGTGGGAGACGTGCGGGATTATGTTGCCCCAAGATTCAAAATACGTTTTTTGTGTTGTGTGTTTTATATTAGATACATTTGTACGATGTCGTATTAGGGCCACTTTTTTTCTGAAGAGGAGTAATATTCCGAGAGAGAATTTTTTTTATAATTTGTCACTTTATGAAGTGGCAAATTTGCGGCTTTATAAATTGGCAAATTTGCGAGAAAGAAAAAACTCAGAAATTTATGAGAAATACATGTAGCGTAGCTGTAGTCTAATGTGAGGATTCGTCGGTGGTTAATGGTTAATTAATGAATTTAAACTTTACTCGTCATACACGGCAGCTGGAGCTACAACACTTCCTGATCCCCTATCAGCTGACTAAACACGAACCAATCAGAAGCTAGCACACTTTAGGTAAATGCAAGCGAATGACGGAAAGCAGCAGATTCAAAACCAACTTAGTTACTTGTACAAAAAAAGATAAAAAATGATGAATGTGTAAATAATAATTTTGGAAACATAAATGTACAAGTAAATATACATTTTAACAAATGAACTTAAATGCTTGATCCTCAGGGTGTGGCCCTTCGCAAAGCGAGGCGTCTTTGTCGCTGGCCGTACGCAACGCTTCAAAGTGCGAATGCTTAACATCATATGGTTAAAGCCATTACTATCTCATTATTTGAAAACTTGACCGAAAAATATTGGCACAAACATCCGAGTAGTACGCTACGTGTATTTCTCGTAAGTTTCTGAGTATTTTTTCCCCCGCAAATTTGCCACTTTATAAAGTGGCAAATTTGCAAGTTTTTTTTTCTCGGAATATTGCCCTCACCCTCTAAAAACTATATTTACCAATACGCCGTGGTACATTTAAGAAAGCCTGCCTTGTAAAAAAGGGATAGTTGTAATGATAAAGAAGTCCGTCACGAAGGTACGGGTGTACTGATTAATGCTAAGCTGATCGTTATGATTTATTGCGTCACACATGGGGCGAATGTCATTTTTGTCTTATGTTGCAACATGTTAATGTTGCTAATTGCTCACCATTCCTATGAAAAACAATCACCAAATTAAGAGATTGGCATCACTTCAGGACTAATTGTGCCCTCCTTGAAAGCGGAATGTGAGGAGAGGCGAGATGGAGTCCGACAAGCTTGGATCAATTTGCAGTCTGTGGAGGCGGCGGCGGAGGCGCGGCGACGCAGAAGCAGACGTACTGGTGCTGGGCCAAGGTTAGTCCAACACTTCCCATGGCATTAACACGAACACAATTGATCTGACAATACCACTTATAACGGCAATTAAGCCACAGCTGGGACGGGCTTTTAACCTCCGGATGAAGCGGCCGCGCCGAGGGAACGCGACGCTTTTATGAACATGGGACGAGGGGAATCGATAAGAGTGAATTCCACCCAACCGACCAAATTCTTCACAACTAATTATTCAATTATTTCACCCGTCCCTAGTTGAGACAACTCTAAGGAAGATTAGCGGTGAATATCGATGTTGCATTTCTTAATGACAAAAGACACACTAGGCTGTAATTACAGCCTTATGGTTGCATGCCTCTGCAAACCAATTCAGCCAGCAGGGCGCATAATATACTGCATGCAGTGCAGACAAACAATTATCCACTAAGTATTTTCACTGCAAAGGCTCTTAATCTTTCTTACAGCAGAGCGCAGAGGTGTAATGTCAATCACCTGATGATCAATGGTAGTAAAAAAATAAAATAAAATCTTTGCGTTTAACCTTTCGGCTGGAAAATGTCAATGCTCAATCATGCTGTCCTTTTGGACATTGCTGTGATATTTTCAAGATTTAGCCACAAATGTGTGCCAGTGGCCTTTATTTTATTTTATTTTATTTTTAAGGGATCCAAAAATCCCAAAATTGACTTCAGTCCCTGGAGGCTATGATTAGAGGGCAAACCTCAGCCACTGGACTCTTCTGGTATGTTTTTGTGGTGCGGTTGGTCCGACAGTGCAGCATTCCACTAAACTGTCCCATCTTTGACTCCAAGAAAGAAGAAGAAGAAGAAGAAGAAACCTGCGCTTCTATTTGCTACCTCGGCACGACTTCACTGAAACGCAGTCATTCGACAACACCCCCAGAGACAAACTCAAACATGATAAACGACTTCATAAACTATATTTATTGGCCGCACTGGATGCCGCGCCATTGAAAAGTACCGGTTGGGAATGTAAATTGCTGTGTCGATTTATCCTCACTGCGTGCACTTACAGTGGAATGTCCAGTAAAATATGATAAAGACTGCCAAAACAGATTAGTTTGGGTGTCAAGGACTGACGGCCCAAACTAAGTGAGCAAATTTGCTTATCACGCTTGTCAGAAATGTTTTCTTTTTGCGTTTGACTTTAAGGGCTTTGAGGTCAGACCTCATCAGCTCAGTGGGATTTTTTTTATTTTGCTCGCAAATGCAGTACAGGCATGATCCACTGCCTTGCTGGAGGTACTGAACGACACCAGTTTACTATTTGCATCCGCTGAACCCTTCTTTATTGAAAAATGAAATATGATATAGATGTAGAGTTCAGAAGGAGAGTATCTTTTTCTTGTATTCCGCATTTCCATTCAGCAGGAAGTGATGCTTTAGTTTTGCTAGCTAGTTAGTTAGCATTGTTGACCTTGGCATCGCTACTCGTGCAAGTTCGGACGCTGACTCCGTCACTCAACTGTCTATAGAGCACTTTAAAACAACCACACTCTAAAAAGAGTGAAAAGTTGAATGATTTCATAATTAGACTTAATATATTCACTTTGGATGAACTTAATTCAGTCGTGTGTTACCAAGGCTGCTCTATATTATTTATTTGGTTGTTACTAACATAACTGAGATACATTTTTCAAAAATAATTTCCAGTTTTATACATTTTGTAGAAACTTCATTTGGACGTAGGCTGCCATTGTTATTTGCGTCTTGACGCATTTCGTGCGTAGTGACGTAGAATGGCGGCTGAGCAATTTGAAATGCCTAAAAAGTAAGCAAGCTGAGCCTCCGTTGCGTTCCTAAAGGGACGATCAAAACTCTTGAATGTATCTGGTGAATGACGAGAGCACGGCGTGGGGGAGGGTGACTAACCCGATCGCATTGTTGTTTCTTTAGGAACGCTACGAGGCTTAGTCGGGGTTCCTTTTAAAGGGATACTTGACTCATTTTCAGCAGTTAAAAGGTTAATATTTTGTCCGTCTGGATTTGATAACTTCATTATTTTTCCTGTACAATTAATACCTTTGAAAGATAATTTTCCTACTAGCTGTCGACTGAAGATGACATCACCTGTCAATCAATCATGGCTCACTTGTTTTCTGGGTTTGATCAGCAAACTGAGCCATGATTGGTAGTTACTTCCTCAGCACGGGTGATGTCATCTTTAGTCAACAGCAAGTGGAATTTTGTAAAGGTATTAATTGTACATTCTGGACAAAATATAAACTTTTTACTGCTGAAAATGGCTCATTGAGGCAAGTATCCCCAGGGGCAGCAGATACAACGAAAACAGCAGAGGCCCCAGAATTGAACCCTGTGGAACACCATACATTTTGTTATACGTGAACTCATGTTGCACATATTCACTTTCTTTGTTGGCTCGACTGTTAGTATGAAGGGATTACAATAATAACAAAATAAAAAATAAAAAATCACAACAGTCATCAAGTCGACGACTGAGCGCACCAAAGTCCCTGCAGCACAGGTAGGCAAAGCAATGTAGCGTGATCACCTGCAGCCAATGAAAGCCAAATCAGGGCGGCTTATTTAAATCGGGCGTCTCTTCTTGACCTCCACCAAACCTCTGAGACTGACTCACTGGGGTTAAAATCGAACCCAGGTTAAGAACCATTTCCTTAACTGTATCTTATGACAACCAAACAAAACCCTTAAACTTACCCATCCATCCATTTTCCGTATCCAACCTCAACCAAAAACACTAATGCTAAACTTGTGGTCTGTGAAGGACTGGTTCAGTTTCTAAACGTATAAATACTGCCGAGCTGTTATAAGATTTAAGCATAGCTAATTGTTATGTAAGCAATACAAGCCTCTCTTGCTTCTTTCCAAGTACCACTTGCAGTAATAAGAGCCTTTCAATGTTCCATTATCATCATTATCATTTGACTTCTTAGCTCATCACCATGGATACCCTTGTGAAAGGCGATGCACACACAAAAAAAGATGCTAGCAGACGCTAACAAAATTGGATGAGCAGTTGAGGGAGCTCTCAGCCATTCTTTGTCTATTTTTGTTCTGGTCTCTTGACTTTTGGGCCCATCCATTCAAACTTTAGCACAAGCAGACGACTGAGGTTAGATAAGAAGGTTGACTTTGGTTGATGTTGCAGTTTTTTCTTTTTTTTCTTTGTTGATTGGTGAATCAAAACTTTTAGACGCAAGATTATCGACCATAAAGTATTGAGACTTACTAAGCATGACCAGTTGGATGATTCCCTGCTCGTTTCCGCTGGGGTAGGAAGAAAACTCGCAGGTGTACTTCCCCTCGTCCGTCATGCGAACGTCGCTGATCTGGATGGTGGGGCCGTCCATGTTGGGGGGGTCCTGCATGAAGCTGACCCTGCCCTTGAGCGGCGAGTCAGGGAAGTTGGGTGCGAAGCTGGGGTGCAACACGGCGATGTTCATCCTCCCCCCCTCCTTGGGCTCGTAGCTCCACGTCACCTGCCAGTGGAGCGCTAGTTAAGTTCCATGCATACGGACAATTTGCGGCAAATTTGAGAATTTTCCCTCCCTTGATATCAAAGTCAGCAAAAGTAAGATTATAGTCTGGTAAAGATTATCCTGTTTGTGTGGATTTTTTCTTCCCTGATCTGCTCTCAAAAAGGCTAATTGGGAAGGTCTGGGCTCAGAGATTTTATTAGGAACATCGCAAGTGGCAGCCATCTTTGTGGAATTTCCTAAAAATCCATTCCAAAGATTTTCACCCAAAAATCAATTGATGGTTAAATAAACAACATGACCTATTTGTCATGTTCCATTTATGCTATTAATGACGCGCAAGTGTTTGAAACAGCACAGTAATTCCACTTGGAGAATTCCTCCAAATTTTAGCCCGTACAAGCTTACTGGTGGATATTTTTAACTGAAACCCGTCAGCCAATCATAGAAAGGGTTCCCCAAACTTGAAGACCAAATGAAACGGTCGAAGAGAACGTTGGGAAATGATGAAGTTACACTGTTTTATTATAATTTGAAAGTGATTTGGGACCTAATAAAGGCTTTTTTTCCCCCCGACAAATAAATTAATAAATACAAACTTTTCCACATGTATTAAAAAAAATATATATATTATTATTATTATTATTTTTTTTAAACTTGTATTTATTTTTTCGGCCCCCGATGAATATAATTTGGCGCATGTGCTTCATCATATTGCGTGTGGTGTGTTGGGTGTGAATAAGAGAAGGAAGAGCACACGCACACGCACTCGCACACACACACACACACACACACACTGCTTTTCGTACTCTTGTGTGTGGCCTCACATTTTAAAGATCAGTTAAAATGCTAAAAGACGCTCTGTATGGTATGTAGCCGGCGTTGGGTAACATTCATTCATCATTCGCATCATAAAATGTCTCCATTTTGTTGTAAACTCCACCCGACTGCATAGAGAGCACCAAAAGCACATAAATGGAGCAGGTATGAATATGGATGTGTATTTTCAGGAGCAGCACGCCATCCCGACCCCCCCCCCCCCCACCACCACCACCACCACCGCCCCCTCAGCTGCTCTCACAGACTTTTCACTTCATTGAGATGCAACTAAGGAGTCTTGCCATTACCATACTCAATCCCCTAAAGCAGAATGAAGCTTAGCATTGTTTGTTTGGCGTAGTAAAACGTTGAGCCTAAATGTGATAAAAACCTATTACAAGCCTTAGGATTATTTCCGCAAGCTATGATTTGTTAGATTAAAATTTAACGCTGGAGGCAAATCAGGCTGGAATCCCACAACTGTCCTTCCACTGGCAATTGTGACTGGAAGCAAGCAATTTCAACAAATTATTAGCGCAATGAGATTAGCAGGCTTGTCACGATACAAAAATTTCAAATTAGATATCGATGCCCAGGAGAAAAACTCGATACTATTTTCAATAATCGTGGAGCTAAACTTTAAAAATGCGCAGAAAAATATTTTGATTAACATAACCGCAAATAATCAATTAGATAGAATTGAAAATGAAAAAAATAATGAATAAGAATCACTTTTTCACATGCAAACAGTCCGCAGCAGTCCCATAATGAGCAGTTAATGTTTTATGATCATTTTGAGGATTCATATTTGATTTAGATGATTTTTTTTCAAGATGTCTGACCATGGAGATCTGAATGCCAGTTGTGTCGGTGAAGGCACAGCGCAGGTTGACCGTTTGCCCGGGGTACGACAACACCTCCGGCTCCACTTTCACTCGCTGGCCAGACGCCCCTAAAACACACAAAGAAGAGAGAAAACATTCATTTCTGCCGTTCAAAGTCGGACAGAGGAGATGAGAAAAAGAGAAGCATATAATATAAAGCCTCCCGGTGATAAATGGCAACGGCGCGCTAGCGTCTGCTGCAACATATGAACCCTGGCAAGTAGGCCAAGAGTCTGTTGTCCCCGCGTGACTGTGCCTGCGTGGACAGAGCGACCTAAGTAAAAAATAAAAACATGACAAAAAAAAAAAAAGAGGGGAGGGGGGGGGGGGGGGGCAAAAGAAAAGCAGTCATAAATCAATGGGATGGCCTTGCAGCTCGATCACCTCCCACTTGCCGATACCAACACATTCCTTCGCAAGGAGTCAAAAATAAATATGGTTTTGTTGCCGAGCGAGAAACTGAGCGCTGGAGCTTTAGAACGGCAATCTGCCCGTGTGCGAATGCGTGTGTGTGTGTGTGTGTGTGTGTGTGTGTGTGTGTGTGTGTGTGTGTGTGTGTGTGTGTGTGTGTGTGTGTGTGTGTGTGTAATCCAGGTCTCTGTAAAAATGTAATTACTTGTATGAGTAAGCCGGCATTAAGTATGTGTCAGCAAGATGGCACCTGTTTCAAGTAAAAGTGGATTACCTGCAAATACGCAACCTCAAATTTCTGCAGCTGGTGTGTGTGTGCGTGCGCACACACAATCTACACGCACTGTAAGGTGTTAGAAGTGTTTTTCAATCCGACTCCCACTATACGAGTTAATCGCCTGCGACTGAAAGTCAAAGCTGACGAGCAACGTGCTCACACACTAAACACTGTTGCAGTCCTTGCTGTTCCACTCAAGTCCTGGAGGTGTCGCTAAAAGTTGCAAACTCTTGTTTGAACGCTAAAAGTGACGGTACGAACGCTACTCGCGCGTGCTGACAAGGACCCAGAGAAATCAATATATTGTATTAGCCTCATTGTAAAAGAAAGTTTTGTTCATGGTACTTTTCTTTGTATGAATGCTATTCGAGTGCTGACTCGAACCCAGAGAGAAAAGCGCTTTGTTTTCTTGCATTAGCCCCACTGTTAAAGAAATGAAAAATAAATAAATAAAAATCAAAACACAGCAACATTTAGTGCATGTTACTTTGTTTCTTGTAATGATGCACCAGCGGACTCAGAATGCTACTCGAGTGCTGACTAGAACCTTGAGAAAAATAATTTGTATTATTATATTATATATTATAATTATTTGTATTGTATTAACGTCACTGTAATAAAGCAACTTTGAGTTCATGGTACTTTTATGAAGATGCGCTAGCTGGTCCAGAATGCTACTCGAGTGCCGAAAAGAAAAAATAACTCCGTTTTTTTTTTTTTTTTGTATAAGGCTCACTGTAAACGGCAGGATGTTTTTTCACATGGTCCTTTTTCTGTAATGATGCTCCAGAGTGCTACCCGAGTGCTGACTAGAACCTACAGAAAAGTCATTAGCGTCACTGTAATAGAGCAACTTTTCGCTCATGGTACTTCTGTGAAGATGTGCTAGCTGCTCCAGAATGCTACTTGAGTGCCGAAAAGAACTCAAAGGTTGTTGTTTTTTAATTAGGCTCAGTGTAAACTAAATATATATATATATATATATTTTTTTAATTTTTTAATTTTTTTTTTTTTCCCATGGTTCTTTTTCTGTAAGGATGCTCCAGAATGATAGGGCTGACTAGAACCTAAAAAAAAATAAAAAAATTCATTAGCCCTCCTGTAATAGAGCAACTTTTAGGTCATGGTACATTTTTTTGTGAATATGAGCCAGTCCAGAATGCTACTCGAGTACTGATTAGAAATAAGAGAAAGGCACTTTTTTTTTTGTCCCTGATTAGCTTCATTAGAAAAGATGGCAACTTTTAGGTCAAGAAGGACAATCGGGGAAATTGTTGCTGCTCATTCTCTTAGGTCGGCTGCACGATGCCCTGCGAGACCAAAAATCGGTCGAATTGCTGACTCGAAAATTGGGCTTAATTGACGAGTGCGCGTCTCGCTTTCGACACTTGCGCACACACCAGTGACAGCTAATTCCCCCCTTTTACATAAACAATTACCGGCGGATCCAGTTGAGCCGGTTTGCGCCGAGCCAAAGCTGTTGTGTTGAAACTAATATCATCAAGACAAGCCACGAGAGTGAGAAGCCATATAGGCCGGCGAGATAAAAGCAAAAGGGCAGCGCTGTCTTTCTTTTTGACGAGCAATCAACTCCGCACCTTTTCTTCTCTGGGGAGATGTGAGATATATCAATACGAGCGGCGAGGAATGAGGAAAAGAAAAGGAGCGAGGAGGAAGAAGAAAACAAGGCCTTTCCTAGAATAACAGCAGCTCTCTCAGGACCGGCCCAATTTGCAACCACAAAACAACACACTTGGAAGCCACAGAGAGCCTTTGGACAAGCACCAGGCGGCGGCCCGCCGAGGCTCGGGCGAGCTTGCTCATCTCCAGTTTGCTTTTTTCCCCCCCCGCCTCTCTCAGACGGCGAGGAATTCCGACACGTGAGGGCCCCGCGATGGCTTCATTGTGTTTTTTTTTTTGCATCTGTCGGCGGGAGGAGCCAAACTTGAAGTGGGCCGACGAGCCCCAGATTAGCTTTGGGATCGGGAGTTGCACTTAAATTGCCGCAGGATCAGGCGGAAGACGCCGCGAGCGGCCACGGGAGCGCTTCATTACACGACTTGATTGGAGGGACAAACACACACACACACACACACGCACACGCACACACACAAAATGTCGTTTCAAAAGGAAAAATGACACTCTAGCTGCTCCGCTCTGGATTTTCATGCCAAAACATTACGTTAGCGGACAAGCGTCGGCCACTTTGATTGACGACAGTCATTTCGGACGTTATGACCAAGGATATACTAACTAAAATTCTAAAAACAAAAATTTGTTAATGAAATAAAAAAATAAAAAAAATGTTTTTAAACCTCCCCAAAACTGACTAAAACTAAATTTTATGTTTACAAAACTAACTAAAATTATAGCAAAAATGTCTTTTGTTTTAGTCTTTGGTAATTAATTTAATGCATGAGCCTTTGGGGTTGATTGTAAGTTTATTTATATCAAGATTAACCGGAATGAGGATGCTTTGCTGCTCGATGACGTCACTTCTGCGTGACAAACTTTCAGCCAATAGAAAAGCACCTTCAGATGACATCACTACTATAGGCAACAATGTTGCGTGCTTGAATTGAATGCCCACTTTCCCTAATGTACAGCTGGAATTGAAAGCTAACACGACTTAAATCATCGAGCTTTAGTGAAGGAAAATGTCGTTCGCTGGGCTGGCAATAATGGTCATCAAATAATACAGTAGGGACTGATGTAGGGGAATGGGCTATTTCATTAAAAGTACATTTCATTTGCCAATTCATTAACTTCTCATTTCGCTCTTTTTTTTTTTGTTCTTCTCACAAAAAGACAAAAGTTTAGCCTGATTATCTTAAAAATAAACCACGAGTTTGATTAACAAATGATGTCACATAGCCGTACATTTACACAAAGTCTCCACTGAGCAATAAAGTCTTCTTTTTTTTTTAGGGTGATTATTGTATATACGGCAGTATTTATTGGATGTGTGCATTTAAGAGGCGTGGCCTAGTGTTCGAAGTCAGATTGGCTAACCTGTGAGTCTTGTTTGACTCAAAACCTTGTAACAAATTTGAAATTTCAAAACAAAGCAAAAAATTAATAAATTGAAACTAACGATTAATTACATTTTGCTGATTAATCCGATCAAACAAAAAACATGTTTTAATTGCCATCTCTTTATTCCAAAACAAGACGTGGTTTCAAATTGACAGTGCTGAAAACACCCAAACAAATGAATTTTCATTCATTTCCTGTTTTGATGTGTAACATGCCAGAAAACGGGCAAAAATGTTGGTCATTGTTTTCCAAAGTAAAAGCAGATGTTTGCAAGTGTTTGACTTTGATTCAACATGATAACAATCAGTCGGCTTTCATGCAGGACTGCAGATGTTTGCATTTACTGTGGAAAGGCTGACATTCCAAGCATTTGGACAATTCGAAATAAAACAAGGTCTCTAACCGACTAATCGATTATCCAAAAAAGTTAATGATTTACTCATTCACTGGCAGCCATTTTCACTGGACCTTTGCTCCCAGCTGTTTTACTGGATTTTGAAAGGTCCACAGAATATTGTGTTCTATTGCTATAAAAACATGGAGCCTACCAAAAGAAAGATTAGAGTCTCTTCTTTTATCAGGAAGAACTGTATATTTCTATTTGTTTACATTTTTCAGCAATTAGATTTGTGAATAATGATGAAACTTAGCTATATATATTCTAATGTTTTTTTAGAACTGTGGGTAAATGAGTTAATTTGCAACATGGCCCTGGTTGATCTCGTATACTCTGCTGCCACCTGCTGGCCGTTTTTGTAATTACTGCCATTGTTTCACTTGTTCTCTGCAGTTCAGAGGCTGCATCAAAGGGGAAAGAGAAAAAAAAATACCTTTTGTATGCTCTAGCATTAAAAACGCCTAAATACGTCTTTGGGACACCAACAACATTTGTATAGAACCTATTTATATGTTTTTGGGAGAAAATTTGTTAATGATATAATAATTGTTGCAACGCCACAAAATTTATTTTTATGATATATATTCATTTTAATCGACCAAAAATAACTAGCGAGCTCTCAAGTTGGGGCGCTCGTAAGACAATGTAGCACTGCACGTCGCCTTAAAATCCCGATTCACATTTTTCGACATGCCCTAAAAAAAAGAAATATTTTTCAAAACCAGGTTCCCCCATCGGGCATGCATTAAATCTTCTGCCATTTATTTTTGACACACCATTTGACTGTCACCATTTTCTACGAGTGGATTGTTGCCAGTCGCCAAACTTGGCTGGAAGATCGGGATCCCGTCGGCCACTTTGGCCTTCTAACGCTAATCCATGTCGCGGAACGTCGCGCAAGGGCGCCGTCTGTCATTCCCGGGCAATAAGAGGAGAGCCAACGCAGGTCAACTCTCGCTGGACTGCCGAGAAGAGACGTGCTGGCCTTACGAGACGCTACTCCGCCGAGGGAAATGAATACGGCGAAAGACAGAAAGATGCACAAAAGCCCTTTCCGTCGATGGTCCCTGAACCGTCAGGATTGTCATTGAAGTAGCGGCGATGCTCGCGGGTCAGGAGAAGGCATTTGCAAAGAATAATTGCCAGCATAAATATTTAGAGAGCGGTGGTCATATGAAGAGAGAGGGAAGCAGACGAGTCTCGTGAAAGAAACGGAGGGAATTGCGGGATGAAAAAGACAGTTGAAGGGTAAGAGAACAAAAAGAGAGGGTTGGAGGGGAGGAGAGCGCCAAAGACGTGTGTCGCCTACGAGTGACGCTCCAGACACCGACGGATGCCCTCGACATCTTACAGTCGTCACACTTTGTGTCATTGGCGGTCATGTCTCGTGGCTACCGGCCGGCCAAGCGCACGCAACCGTTCGCGACGCGGGGCCGCCCTCGTCCTCTGGCTGGTCACGCTGACATTTCCATATTTCCCGCCATTGGTGTGTGAAAGAGGAGAACGAGAGGGGGAGGAGGTGTGGATGAAAGGGTGCGAGCGAAGTGAACGCTGTGCCAGGAATAGGGAATGAACGAGGGAAGAGGCGACGGAGGAGGAGGAGGAGGAGGAGGAGGACGTGGACCGGGGGAGACAATGCGATAAACAAGGTTAACGGGAGACGGCCGCGGGGACAAAAGAGCGACAAATAAGGCGGCGAGAAAGAGAAAAGAGAAGAGAGGGTGAAAAATGGAACTCGTCAGCCGGCCTGATGGGAAAAAAAGAAAAAGAGGTGGCACGGGAAGAAAGAAACAGAGCGAAGCGGCTGAGCACCTGACCTTGTATAAAACACTTGTCATCCCACACACACACACACACAAGAGAAAACACCTGTGAACATGCAAAATAAGATAATTCAACAAAAATCTCGAGTAGGTAGTACTCCAGCTTTCTCCCACGTATTAGATTCATTGAAGACTTAAAATTGTCCTTACTAAAAAATAAATGAATACAAATCTTAAGATATATATGATTAATTATAAAAATTAAAAAAACCTCTTCATAATCATGAAAATATACCACTTATTTTAAACATTTCTTACATAACCGAATTTTTCAAAAATGTCTCCAAGTATGACAATAAGGCACTCTAAAGTGGCAACACCAGCCCAAAGCCCCTGTCCACACCTGGCTTTCAAGTCTGACTTAAAAAATTTAAAAAACAAAAATAAAAAATCCCTTCCTTGGTATTCTCTCTCTCTCTCGTTCACTCTCTCTGCATGGCGTGTGCATACACTAAACTGACAACGAGGCACTCTAAAGCTGCCACGCCTATGGACAATTCAAAGGGAAATGCACGGTCAGACTTGTGATGTCGCAAGTCAGACTTGTCTTAATCCCTGCTTCATCTGTGCCATCTTCTTTTCATGACATGCGTGTACTCCTGGCCAACAATGAGGCGCTCTAACACAGCCACGAGCATGAAGCTCTGGTCCACTGTCAAGTCTGACTAAACAAAAATGATGATGATGAAGAAGAAGAAGATGATCGTGATTAAGATGAAGAAAAATCCACCCTCCACACTCATGCTTTTTTCTATGTGAAGTGCGTGCACCCAAATGACGACAATGAGGCGCTCTAAATTGGTCATTCCAACACAAAGGCACGGTGCAAATACTGGCTGTCAAGTTGGACTTAAAAATAAAATAAATGAATACATTCCCTTCTCCTTACTTACATTTTACCCGGCATGACGTGCATGCACTCAGAGCAACAACGAGGCCCTCTAAAGTGTCTAGCCCAAACATTGCCTGTCAAGTTGGACTTTTTCCAGTTCTTTTCTCCCTTCCTTGCTCTTGAGACTTTCTGCATGACTTGCGCACATTTACGGTCAACAACGAGGCACTCTAAAGCATTCACATCAGCGGACTTTCCCAAAGGAAGATGTAATTTTGGGGATGTAGACATGGCTAGCACATCATAATTGCATCTGAATCAGCCGCTGCGGAAGGAAAAGCGGATGTTATTTTATAGTGGGGGAGGGGGCAAAAGGGGCATCACTGGGCCATTAAATCAAGAAAATTGAAATTGTAAAAAAATTAATAAAAATAAAAAAACACATTAAAGATGTATCTCAATAATTGAGTTTATTGTATAGCTATCAGTCTTTGTACAAGCTTTAAGGAATGTATAAAGTATTTACAAAAAAAAACTATTCTATGTACTCACTTGACAGGGTCTTTAATGCATGTATTATTTAGTGAGGAATTAAGGAAAATGCACCAAATCCTGGTAAGTAACCAGATCTGCTGACAAAAGCTTTCTCAGATGCCCGCCCTCTACAAATTTAATGGAATAAAGGAGTTTGGGTTTACCACGGTCCTAATATAGGCGGTTTTGAGGTTACAAATGGCGCGTAATGAACAGCATAAGAATATGTGGTCATGCGGCACAAGAAGAAAAAACTCTGCTGTACTTATGGGTTTTTCCATGTGATTGTCTAAAAGCCGAGAATTGTTCTTCATACAAATACCAACTGGCGGTCGAACTTGAGTGGCAAGGTAGAAAAAGAAATCTCTGCTCTGACACCCGAAAAGCAACTAGAGAGAAATTGGCCAGGGTTGGATGGTATTCCACAAGAGAGTCAATGCTATGCCTGCCTTTTGTCATTAGGATTCATGGATTTTTTTTTTTTTTACTGGGACGTGAAGAATCTCACAGTTTTTTTCTGGGATTTTGCTGCAGTCACAATTATTTAGGTTCTTCTTTGAATGCTCCAGAAAGTTCTACAGAAATCAGCCATGTATCAGACAAAATGGTAAATAGCAATGAAAACACCATTTATATAAGACTCTGTATAGCCTTGGATGCTATTTTGTATCAAGCATGGACAGCTTTGCAGACGCACAACCTTGGCTTTATTCCAATAAATGTCATGTATAATTCACTCACAGAGAAATAAAAGAAAAAGGTTCAAAAATTGTTGTCCCCCTCCCTGGCACTGCAAGAAGTTTAATGTCAAGTCATTTTTGCATAATCCCACAAAATAAATAAACGCGACGAAAACCCCACAACGTTTAAAAAAAAAATAAAAAAAATCCCAATTTTCTTTCCTGCCTATCTGGGGCAGCTTGTCTGCATACAAAACAGCCCGCAGAGAGGGTGCGAGAGAGTCTTGAGCCTGCATCTGCTCGCCTCATTCCCTCGGAGGCTGACTTTGACGCCTAATGGCATCCATGCCCTCCGCGTGATCCCCACAATAACGGAGAAGAAGCGGCGCATCCGAATGGGGATAGCGAGCGGAGGCCATCACCTAAAATATCCAACGGCCTTCACAGCTAACCCACTCTGCCACTTTATCAGCCTAGTGGCTGCCGACAGACAGGTGCGCTGCCAGCAGAGTGCCGGCATTGTCCGCGCCGCTCCTCCAGATTGCTTACTCTGTTGTGCAGTGTCCAAATATACCAGTATATATATATATTTTTTTACACCATGCAAGAAAATGTAATATCATGAAATCTGATGATTTGATGCCGAAAAGGGCAGTAATGTGTATCGTATATTGTTGAGGTTTTGCAGAAAAGCGGCCCAACACCCGAGATGATATTTCAAGGTCTTGAACGGCTTGCAATGAGTTTGCGCTTGGAAAGGGATTTAACAGGCTTATGGCAAAAAATAAATAAAAATACAGTTGTTCACAATTATAGTCGCAAACGTTGTCATAAACTCCTGGTGGTAAGGCCCCGGGGGTGGATGAGATCCGCCTAGAGTTTCTAAAGTCTCCGGATGTTGTGGGACTGTTGTGGGAGACACGTCTCTACAACATCGCGTGGACATCAGGGACCCTCTTTTTAAGAAGGAGGGTGTGCACCAACTATAGAGGGCTCACACTCCTCAGCCTCCCCGGTAAGGTCTATTCAGGAGGATCCGTCGGGAAGTCGAATCTCGGACTCGGCAGGAGCAGTGCAAACGTCTTCGCGATTTCTGTGTTTGGCCCCGATAACGATACTATTTTGGTATCTTTCGACTTCCCGTCATCATCATCATTAGGATTCTCGGCCAGAACTTTTAGTAAACAAAAGATTTGGAGCATCTGTGACGGGTGTGCATTCCAGTCCAATCGGTTTGGGCTTTTTGACAAGGAGTATTGAGTGAGGTTGTTGAACAATATGTTAGCTTGTTAGCTGCCATATGTTTGTCATTATTGCTCAAAAGTTCAACCATTGCATGTGTCTTTTAGTTTTTAATGCCACCATGAAAAAAATAAAAAAATTAAAAAAAAGCTAAAGTACTGTACATGGTACATTCCAAGTTAAAATTATATTAAAATATGAACAAATGTAGCGTAGATAACGTCCATTTCTGGAAATCAGTCTTTTCCAAATGTCACAACGGTTTCTGGTGGTACGAGACCATTTGGCCAGTATCCACAGGTTTCTGGGAGACTGTTTGAAGCATATGTTCTAAATGAGCCTTACTTAAAAATGTCGCCTTCTTGTTCTGTGTGACCACGTATTTATTCTAAAGCCAAACTCGTCGATTGCACATTGCTGGCAACCTAAAATCTCGAATGTCGGAACTGTCATGTACCGACAACCTCTCGTGCTCTCGGTTGCAAGTGAACACGTATTAGACATCCATATTTGAGGCAAGTACCCATTTCTACCTCTCGGGCATAATGGTGTAGCGCTTGGTGACCTGCAAGCCATAATTACAGTTAAATGTCAATTTTTTCCACATCATAATTCATTAGCGTGCTATTTCCAATGTCAGAGGCCATAACGCCCACATTGAGAGGGAAGATGTGGGAGTGTTATCCTTTGGCCTTTCTTGCGCACTAATTCCTCGACAGCCAATTACGTCCTCATTATTTCCGCAGGTCGGTGCAAAGTTCTCACTTTCTATTAATCTCCAGTTGTTGTTGTGCCTGACCACCCACCCACCCGCGCTCCACTGGTGGACAATAATAGCTTTGACAGAGGCGCTGGCAGAGAGGGCAGTCGCTATTCTGCCCGCCCTGATGGAATGCCGTTTCTGCCTGGTTACTTCTTCCCCTCAAGCGTGGCGTTTTTATTAAAGCTGAACGAGATGGCTTCACGGGCTAACCTATCAAAACGCTGATGACTTGACAAGCTCCATTTTTGCACCCGAGGGCGGCACCCGTGTAACGAAATGAGGTTTTTTCCTCGATACCGTCGGAGCAATTTGGACAGGAACACAATGAATGTCAATGTCGGCGGCTTAATGATTGCCTGCCAGTGACCGCGGTGACGCAAACATCCACAAATATGATTAAAATGCTAAAAGATGTTTTATCATTTCCTTTTTTTTTCCCCCCCTTTTCGGGCGAGTGGGTCAGATGGTTTGTGCTCTAGCCTTGAGCTAGAAAGATTCCTATAACCCGCAAAGATGTAAGGTGCCAATTAGCTGCTTTTTTTTATTTATTGGAAAAGTCCTTGATTTAATTCAATGACGACTAAAGGGATCCGTACATTGCATTCCAAGTATAGTTTTATAGAAAACAAATGTCCATGCACGAGTCTGCAACCCGCGCAAATTTCTTTCTTTTTTTTTTAAATATATAAATCCCGAGGCAGTGTCTTAGCAATGACGCATTTTTCTCACGCCAACATGCTCCAATTTTAGAAATTCATTGACTCATTTAGACCAGAACACAGAAGACCACACACACACACACACACATTTGCTCTGCTAAACGTTAACCGCTTCAGTGGCAGTCAAATGCCAAACTAAATAATTTATGACATTTATGACACTTTGAATTACCTGACAGCTTAATGGCATTTTTGTATGAAAATGAAATTGTGGGGCATCACATTTATTTAGTGTACAGGCCAGGAAAAGTGCAGTGCTCTTACAGTTTGAAACTGAATTGATTGCAGATTAACTCATTCACTCCCAGCCAGTTTCACTGAAGCAACCCCCTTCGCTCCCGTTTCTGTTTCCGTTTTGCAGCAATTAGCATTAGAATATAGCTAAGTTTCATAATTATTCACAAATATGTATAAAACCGTGGGCAAAAGTGCTACTTGCGACATGGCCCTGGTTGATCTCTTATACTCTGCTGCCATCTGCTGGCAGTTTTTGTAATATTGCCATTGCCATTGCTTCAAGCATTCTCTTCAGTTCAGAGGCTGCATCAAAGCCTTCTGTATGCTCTAGCATAAAAAAAATACACAAAAAACATCTAAATACATCTTTGGGAGCATGGTAAGATTTAAAAAAAAAAAAAAAAGAACATATTCATACGTTTTTGGGGAGCAAATGAGTTAATGGTGTCTTGTAGCAATTGCTACAACAAGCAGAGGCGCTGTTGATTCAGTATCAACTAGTTTGAAACTAAATGTTATGTTTATAAAACTAACTACAGTATAATTATGCTTAAAATGTCCTTTGTTTTAGTCTTTGGTCATTAATTTAATACAAGAGCCTTTGGGTGTACTTTCAAATGTGATTTCAAATACTTTTATTTCGATATTAACCGGAATAAAGACGTTTAAAAGTGTGTCACACAAAGGTGACGTCATATAGCAGCAGCCAATAGAAAAGCACCTTCAGACGACGTCGACAAATTTGCCTGCTTGACTTTCGGCTCGCCTGCTTTTTCATTTAACTCAGCCCAAATGCAACGTTAGGTAAAAAATGTCTTACTTTTTTGTAAATAAATAATAAAAATATTTATTTACTAATACTGAAACAAACTAAAAAAATTGTAATCAAACAAAAATGAATAAATACTAACAGAACAACCCTAAAAACTAATTAAACTAACTAAAAAATTATAATAATTAAAAAGTCAAATCGAAATAAAAACAAACTAAAATGAAATTTCCAAAACTATAATAACCCTGGTGTGGGTTTAGTGTATTGTACGGTACGGGTAAAGTAAACATTGTTAGCTACTTGAATAAGATATACTACTAGAGATGGACGATATGGACAAAAAGTAGAATCAATTTTTTTTTCAGTCATTCTAGACGATTATGATTTTAGTCGAAGTCTATTGTATACATATTATTGATTTCGCAACTGACATTGGTCCAGAGGTGGGAAACGCCCCTGGACTGGTCACCAGCCAATCGCGGGGTACATAGAGAAAACAAACATTAGCCTTTACTTTCACCAGCAGAACTCAACCTAAACTGCTGCCCTTGCGCTCCGACCAACCAGCTGCCACGAACCCACCAAGTTGCACGGTAGTGGTTCGTCTGACCTTCACGTCGACACACAGATGTGCCAGCGCAAGCACACACGCACCCACACACACACACACACACTCGGGTGTACTTTGGTATGCAGAGAGCAGAGCTGGAAAGGCAGCTTAGCTTTGACAGGCGAGGCGCTTTGACAAGCCAAGAATAAAACTCGGAAATGAAGACTTGAGCCGCGCGTGTCATCGCCTTATTGACCTTTCCCGGTGGACTCTCCAATCGATAGCACGCGACCAGCTTTTTTAAACAGACGCCCGCGCATTTCCGGGCGTCTCTCGCAAGACGGCGTCCCGAGTAGAAGGCTTTCGTGCAGAGAAGCTGGGTTTGCGCTGAAACACCCTCCCCAACTATATTGCTGTGCTTTTTTTGGTGACGTTTTTTTTTTAAGGGTTTTGAAAAGAAAGCCAACACATTCCGTTAGTCACTGAAAAACTGACCAATAGATTTGTGTTCAGGCTAAACTGTTTATTGGCTCTCTCGATGAAGGATGCTCTCAAAAGTAAACATAGAATAAAGAGAATTACACATTGTGCATTTAAAACTACAGAACATCCGCAAGCTTAATGCTAGCACTAGCGGTGCAAAGGCTAATCGACAACTAATTGTTGGGCAAATTAATTAATTAATAAAAGTATTTTGATTATTTGATGTTTCGAGACCTTGATTAATTTAAAATTGTCAATTCCTCAGAATTTCCGCCTCTCAATAGTAAATATTTTCTTTAGTTCTCAATGAAAGCAGACTTATTATTGTTGAGTTGAATCAAAATAAAACACTTTTTTGCCTATTTCCTGATGTTATAGATAAAATCAGTAACTGAATCTTAATTGGTTTGTGCATTTTTTGCTCTGTCAATTTGAAATAATGCTGTTTTTTAAATATAGGGACAGAAAATAACTTTTTTTTTTATGAATCAACAAAATAATTGGCAGATTAATCGATTGTTAAAGGATCTTTGTGCAGTTTGTCACTTTTTTTTTTTACTCGTGACTGCCACCTCTTCGAGTACGTGCACGTTCGTAAAGCGACAGCCACAGTTGTCAAACAGAGACATGACCTCAAATGAGTTAATAAAATCTCCGCCCCTCCCTAAAGAAACAGTGGAGTGTGAGGGTCCGCACACTCTACTATAAAGGGAAGATACAAGCTGATAGGTGCAGTCAGAGTAAAACAGTCAGAGCTCTTCCTACTCATCTGGGCATTGGTGGAGCATGCATGATGTAGAAATTACCTTTTTAAACGGCACAGTGCACCTTTAAAAATTAAAATTAAATAAATTCAAATGTTTTTAATTAAATTCTAAATAAATAAATTACTACTTAACTTAAAAAAATAAAAAAATAAACAGTATTTTGCTGCTTCTTTCTGTTCAAACATACAAAATGATCTTAAATACTGTGTTTTAATACATTCAAACAGTTTTACTGACTTTAAGTACAGTATCGCAGACTTGGACCGAATGAGGACGGGATCTCCCACGAAAAACGTAGCAGGCATTGAAAACAACTGAAACATGTGGCAGCTCTGACGCAACCAGAGGAAGGCCTTCATTTTCACTTTGCTCGACGTGATATGATGAAATATTTGATAAGTGAGCGTACACAGTGAGGACGATGGGGGACGTGAGGAAAAGTCATGAAAGACGAGCCGAGCGGAGGAGACGTGAAGGGCGGAGACACGGGGAGACACCAAAAGGCTTCAAAGCGTCAAGGAGAAACGAACAGCTGGAGGAGAAACCTGCGTGTGTGTGTGTGTGTGTGTGTGTGTGTGTGTGTGTGTGTGTGTGTGTGTGTGTGTGTGTGTGTGTGTGTGTGCGCACGCGTTGCGTGTGTGTGGGTGAGAGAGAGAGCGAGAGCGAGAGCGAGCGAGCATCCGCACACTGATGCATATTCCTATTAAGTCGACTGTTTATACAAACATGCCCGGAGAAAGAGAGAGGATATTATTTGCAAAAATAAGCGTTTACCAATTCAATTTAGTGCACGGCATTAATACGAAACGCCCCGGGAGAGATATATGGAAATACGGCCTCATAAAAAGTGCATGAACTTTACCTCGAAAAGCTCAAATGTCTCCTCAGTGCACGAAGTGGAGCGGGACTTAAATCCTGATATTTGGGGGGGGGGGGGGGGGGTAGTTTATAAAGAGAATATATGGAAGGTCTCCAAAGTGGCATAAAATATGGAAACGTCAGCAAATCCCGCGAGACTTTGCAGCACTGCATGGTACTGGAAATTGAGTAAGCTTTGTATTTATTCTTATTATTATTATTATTATTTATTTTGTGTTCTGTGAACACTCTTGTTTTGATGGTAGAATGGGGATAGAAATGCAGTGGCGTCTTGAGATACGGGTTGAATTCATTCCAAGATGGTGCTCTTAAGTTAACTTTTTTTTTTTTAAGGAAAAAAGCACTTCATAATATTGCACTTATAAAACAGAGTATTAACAAAAACAGAACATATACAATTAAACAGTGTGTGTCGTGACTTCATGTTGCAATGCTGTTGGTTGTGCTGCTCCTTTCTGGCGTGCCTACCTTGGCCACCAGGAGGCAGTATATACAGTACAGATACTTTTTCTACTACTAATGGAAGTGACCCGCTAAAATGCTGTAACATTTGTCATTTTTCCATTCTTGGAGCAATGGTTCGCAAATATTTGACACCAAGTACCACTGGTATCAGTATCGGGCTGACCTGATTTTAAGGTCGAGGTACTCATGGTGTCTGGCACCGGGTAAAGGTTTTCGGCCCTGGAGCCTTTTCTGCTGGATACTGAAGAAGGTCTAATCTATTCAAAATGGTCTCTACTCTCATATTGTCTTGGTCGCCCACCCACGTCTATCTGCACTCTGGCGCACTTATCCGCCGTCCAACTGGATAAGTGCGCCAGAGTGCAGATAGATGGGACGGCGCCAACCCGGGACAGGTCACAGCAACACAACGGCCAAGGTCAAGTCACCTATCTAATCATTAAAAGGCCTAATCTAACAAACTAGAAATAGAAAATTAAATTCATTGTATGCCATTTTAAGGGAAAATGCTATATCGGGATATGTAAGTGTTTCTTTAGAATTATCTGTCATTGTTTTTGGGGGGGAAATTTTATGTATGAAAAGTGGTATATGTACTTGGTATCAGCGACTACTCAAGAGTTGAGTACTTGTGTATAAAAAAAAAAAAATGAAAGTGTTACCGAACATCCCTTAATCGTAAGCCACCGTAGTTTGCAGTTTGAACGTTAACATTTATTTATGTTTATTTTATTTATTAATTTTTTCCTTTTCTTTTTCAGTGGAGGGGGGGGGGGGGCAACAACGCTGCCTTGCGCAGTCATACATTGCACATAAAAGGAGAACAGAATGTATACTGGATAGTGAGCTTTTATTTGGTAGAATCTTGATATAGGATGCAGTTTAAATACAATCGTGAAAAAAAAAAACACAATTGTAGAAACATTTCCAGGAAAATGAGTCTCAAGTGGCAAGAAATCCTCTGCAAATCTTTTCCACTCCACACACTTTTAGCTTTTTCATTTGGCTTGTTTGTCGCCACTACCCAAGGGTACCAAGGATGGAAAAGTGGGGAAGTGCGATGACAACAATAGAAACAGAAATAGAGCTCACCGCATGATGTTAGGACTTGCTATGGGTTGTCATTTATATACAATCTAGAGGAACTAAGGGAAATGTCTCCTAAGTCACAAAACAAACAGTAACGCGCAGTGCGCATCTTGTAAAGCAATACTGCCCGCAAATCAAATCAGCAATAATAAGCAATAAAGGAGAACTCCTCTCTCTCCGTGTATGTCAGTCACATGTAAATGTTACAATGTTCACCTAAAACGTTGCCTGTGCAGTCCATCAAAGCCTAATGATGATGACATTTCAATTTCAATTACTTCCAATGGGAGCAATGTGTCAAAATGGGAACAAATCAGAATACGATTGCACAGACCGCACACCAACAAACAAATTGTCCCGTCGATGGGGGGGCCCGTGATGTGAATGATGAGTGAGAAAATGAAACTGGAAAAGAAATACCCTCACTTGTCAATTAATTAGGCACATCGCAGAGGGGAGGGGGGGAAAAAAAAACGCAACATAATGCAACAGTCCCGCAATAAATCGTCGGCCTTGGTGGGGACTGTGACATTGCGTTTTTATTGGATGCGTTTCAGACAGACGCTGATTTATATTAATTGTCATTTTAATGGCTGTTACATTGCGGCTCTGGTGAACTCCACTAGGTTATGATGCGAGGTGTTCGCCCCCCCTGCACTCGTGTGTGTACAGGATGAGATCGAACAAAACCTTCAGGAAATGCAAATAAATAATATACATGGAAATATGGCGAACCCCCTAGCTTACACACTTGATACGTTCCAATGTGAATGGTGAAAATTTCATTTTTCTTATTTAAGTATTCCTTGTGCCCGACTGCCTGTTCCCACTTTCTAGATCATAGGTGTCAAACTCCGGTCCTGGCTTTGATCCAGATTCTGACATGAAGAGGTTGCTTAAAGCAATGGTAGTAATTACAGAAGTGGCCAGCAGGTGGCACCCGAGTATAAGAGATCAACCAGGGCCATGTTGCAAAAGGCTCTTTCCCCCACTATTTTAAACAGATTTGTGAATAATGATGAAACTTAGCTATATTCTGATGCTAATTGCTGCAAAATGGAAACGGATAGAAATATACTTTTTTTCCTGATGAAAGAAGAGACTCTAATCTTTCTTTCGTTAGGTTCCATGTTTTTATAGCAATAGAACACATTATTCTGTGGACCTTGCAAAATCTGTCAAAATCCAGTAAAACAGCCGGGAGAGTGAAGGGGGTTGCTTCAGTGAGAATGGCTGGGAGTGAATGAGTTAATTATCAGTAAAGCAATTGAGAATTTGTGTGTGTTTTTAACGCAACGTTAACTTGTATGACAGTTAAATTGGTACTTCAAACATGGCCTGCAGAACTTTTATGATGGTGACCTTTTGGACTTATTCATAATACAACTGATCTTAATGGGTTAGCGTTGTGGTCAACCTTGAAAGTATCTTTGTATAAAAAAAAAATAAAAAAACTGAAAAAACACTTTGCTCCATGTTGGTACTACAAACATAACACTCAAGCTCAGGAAAAAGCCTGCTTAAAAGACAAGGAAAGACAAGGTGTACGTGCAAAATAATAAGCGTGAGGTAGAAGTGAAACAAAATCCGCGCAAACACACGATAGCCCGACGCAGATGCACTCTTCTCCACCGGGTGAATAATTCATCTCCGGGTTAGAACGAAGCTCGCCTCCTCCTGCTCTCATCTCTTCATTATTGATAAACAGCAACATCTACACTGTACCTGACCCAGGAGAGACAGCGCAGAGAGACGCACGGGAGGGCGGGCGGGCGGGCTGCGAAAAAACGGCAATAAAGAATAACTGGCTGGAATGAAAGGCTGTAAAAAAAAAACGAACAAGGGAAAAAACAAAGAGGGCCGTATGACAATAGGAGAGTTTAACAAGCTGGCTCTGCCTGCTTTCGGGTCCGTAAAAGTCTTGCAGACGGCGGGAGTTTAGTGTGTCCAGAAAAAGGCAGAGTCCTCCCGAGACGGACAAACACCGCACTGAATAAGTGACTGAATAAGTTGGAGGCTGGACGGCTGACGGACACCCGGCTCCCCCGCGGCTCCTGGATCTGCTTTGTCGGACCCTTCACGTCAGTCTTACCTCCACCGCATCACTTCTTGCCCGCCATTATTTTTATATACACACACACACACACACACACACACACACACACACACACACACACACACACACACACACACACACACACACACCCACAGACAGACAGACTCTCCTCAGTGATGTAGCCTCATCCTGTCTTTTCATTTTGGAACAAATCCGTTTTTATCCCTCTGGCTCATTCTGCTCTCCCTTCGTTTTTCAAGCGGCTGATTCATTTTCTGTCTGGCTTCTTCATACAAGACCGAGTGCCAGCGCGCTTCATGGTAATTGGACTGGCCATGAGTTGATGTTTTTTTTTTTTTTTATTCTTGATAAAATACAGTAGAGCAGAACCCCTTAAAAGGTTGACCTCCATTTTGTGTCAACAAGTCACATTTTTAACAGATACAGGGGGTTCTTGCTCTTTGAGTTCCATTACATGTGACCTCAATTTGTACTATATCACTAACAGATACTTTACGCAGTACTTAAATCGTAATTGCAGTAAATGTGATAAATCATTAAAAAAAAAATTGTATGATGACACTTCAGAACAAAATGGTAGACTCCCTGCGTCTTTTGGGGCATGGCTCCTTAAGCTTTTTTTTTTTGGTGGATCTACTCATGATAGACATGCCTACAAAATTCGTGAAGGCGGTTCAAATTTGGACGCAATAAAGGGTTAGCACCCCAAGAAAAGGAGTCTAAATTGGATGCCTTAAACAAAAATGGCCGACTTCCCGTAGCGTTCTGGGTATTACTTGATTTTTTTTGCGATGGGCATGGGGGGGCGGGGGGTCTACTCATGATAGACAGACCCAGCAAAATTCATGTAGGCATGATGCCTCTTTGAAACAAACTGGACAAAAAGTCAATGCAGGAAAATGACCCTAAATCTTCTCAGGCATGACTTCCTGAGACTTTTGTGAGTCTACTCATAATAGCCATGCCTGCCTAATTTCAAGGTGCTAAGACAAACTGGTTACAGGGGCTGAATTTTGAAACCACTTCGAGGCCATGCGCTACACCAAGCTAGTATTATGCCTTGCAATTCTGATCAATCATTAAATTTTCAGCATGATGAACGCGCCTGAAAAAACTATTATGTTTTTGAGTGAGGTTAACACCTCAAAAGGAATACCATAAATCTCAAACATTGCCTTGCAGTGAAGTATTACAAATTTGATCAAATAGGGGACACAGAGCAAACTACATGTTGCACATTAAATGAGGGCTGCAGCTAACGAATATTACAACTGTTCCATCGATCAATCCAGTAATCAGATCAATAACGTAAGTTAGGGCTGTGCATTTAATCGATATTCAATTACAATTTCAATTATTGCACTCCACAATTACAAAATCAGCATAATCGTAAAAAAAAGGTTAATGCAAATTTTTTTGTTGTTTAAATTTATACATTTGCAAGTTTTTAAAATAATACATTTAATACATTTTGTTTCATCCAAAAGAAACTTGCATAATTATAGTGTTTCAAGAATTTTATTTGTCTTAATATTTTTACACTTGTCTTTACATTTTTACTACAGTGCACATGCTGCCAACATAAATATATACATATATCATAAATATATATTATTATAAATTATATTTGGTCCAAAAGGAACTTACATTATTATAGTATTTCTATTTTCTTGTTTTGTACCAACCAAAATTTCAATTATTGCCAAAATAATCGTGACTATTATTTTTCCCCATAATCGAGCAGCCCTAACTAACGTAAGTATTATTTATGTCCATTTGAGGTTGCCAACTTTTTATTGTAATATCTGTGACAGTGTGTATGGCCTTAAAAGTTGGGTCTGGCCTGGTGAGTGACGTGGGTGTCAGCGACCTAACCTGTAAGCTAGTGTGCAACTCGCGTTTTTTTTTTTTTGTTTGTTCAATATAGTGATTGAACGTGACGGTAAGGTAACATTTCGATCCCAATCGTTTTTCCTCCTTGCTTGCCATCATTGTGCCATCTTAATTCTCCACAAATTAGGGCCTGTGTCTTCAATAACATTAGTCCATGTTGCAAAAACGATTCCTGCAAAGCTTTTGAGAAAGAGATTTAGACTCAAGCTTTTTTTGTAAATGAAGTTATTGGATAAATCTCTGCAGCCTTATGTTCGACATTTCTGTGTACTGCGAGAACAGAGCTGGGGAATGAAATGTGAAAATCAATGTGAGGCTTTGTACAAGCACAGTTCACGGCGGTCTGGGGGTCAGCCCCGTAAGAAAGACGCATCTCCATCGAGCCGCCGTTATTCATACGGAGGCTTTGAGCCTTTTTTCAGGTCAGGCGTGGAGCTTGCCAAAACATCTTTCACACACATCACAACAGGGAGTGTGTTTATGCACGCACACAAAGTTGGAAGTGCTCGCACGTCCGACGCAGTCATGAATTAAAGGCAATGTCACAAGTACACAATCGAAGAACAGTGCCAGGTAATTCGACAAATGTGTGTGTGTGTGTTAATCCATCACTTTGTGTATTGGTGTACACATCCATCCTGGCGGCGTGTTAGCATAATGTGATTATACGTCCTTTTTTTGTGGGTGTGAGTCTGGCAAAGTGTCAGTGGATATTTCGGGGTGGGGGGGGGGGGGCGACGGTTTCTCGGAGTGATCCTTTCTGAGAATTAAAACGTTGCCGCCCCTTAAAGCCAAAGCAATTCCATGACAACGCCGCCTCGGGATCTAAACACAGCTGTGTGATTTTTTCCAGTGTTTTGTTGTTTTTTTTGGTCACCTTTGCTTCACCTTGGGGGAGTGCGGTTCATTTCCCAGCTGCTCCCTCCCCCGGAAGAGTCCGGCCGGCTATAGACGAGGCCCCCCACTATTGGTCAACTGTCAAGTTGACAGCTCGTAATTTGAATTCAATTCGTTAAAGCAAAAACACTCCTGAAGTTGATGCTAACTTCCGGTTAGCATTTGAATGGGATCCTCTCTTCGCTTTAAGCATTAGAGCTAGGTTAGCTAACCAAGCATGTTTTGTATTTAAATATACAGTGGATCTTATTCTTATTGTCATGTGTTTAGTTTTACAGTTAACTCCAATTGGGAAGGCATTAAACAGCTTAAAGGACGCTCAGGGGACAACAGAATAACCAGAATAACATACGCTACACACTTGCTGGTTGCTAATCATGCTACGCAAGCAAAATGGTGCATTCACAGCGTTGGAAACTTCAGGTTTCTTCGATAAAGTTTATAATGTTTTAAGGGGGAAATGATCGGCCATTTGGCCAATTGTTTTGCCAGATGTTTAAAGGGCAATAATCGCCCGATTAAATCGGCGGCCGATTAATCGGTCGGGCCCTACCGTCAACTCATTACTCATTCATCGACGGACAGCGCGAAGAGGACCAATCCACATCACATTAAAGGCTTAAAAAGAAACAGCAGTCGTGTCATATCGACGGAGACGGGGGGGCATTAAGCGTTGTCAGTCTACCAGGGGGATCACACAGCAGGCGAGCAAAATCAATGGCTGCCATATGGGAGACAGAAGGTCAGGCACAACAAGTAAACAAACACAAAAGCAACGGCAAAATATCGCCATAAAGTGAGGATCGCGTCTGCCACAACATCCAGCGACGACCAGCTGGATTGAATTACTGACGAGTGTGTTTGTGTGTGTGAGACAGCGCAGAGAAAGAAATTGAAGCGGGGAATATTGTAGGGACGCAAGGGAAGATTATGTTCCAAACAACTGCTCTACATTAAGTTATTGCGCATGTAAGGACAAAACTTCGCCGTGTCCATGCTGAGAGGCGACGCGCTGGTGCCATTGCGCATTAAAAATAGATCGTCTACAAGTGGAGGTGGGCAAACTTTTCATGCTCAATATTTGAGTTTTAAAACAGACAGATGGGGCAGGACATAAGTAGATCAGGCAACAACAACAAAATTTTATGTATAATTAACCAATCAATAAAATAAACTGCATCGATTCTTTTTTAGTGTTGCTATGCCTTAAATTAGAAAAAAAAAATATGACAAGAGTCATAATATCACAAAGTCCAGAATGAAGAAAAAATATGGGAATACATTTGTAACTTCAGTAAATATGAACAAAATTACATCACAATACTTTCTTTTTTTAATCACCAAAAGTAACCTATTACTCCTTCGTATACAATCAGAAAAAAAATCCATAAAATTTTTCACCACTAAATTCAGTCATAATATTACAGTTTTTAACAAATTATTTACACAAAAATAAGACAAAGTATTAATTTTGTGAGACTAGTCATAGTATTATTCAATAATGATTTCCTCTAAAAATATATATATATATATTATTTTTTAAATAGTGTTCATCGAATTTAAGCTATTAGCATAATAGTGAGGTAAAGAAAAAAAATCATTGAAAAACTTTTAATATTACACGTCTTTAGAGACTAAATTCATAATACTACTTACTACGAGAATAAATCTGAAAAAATAAAATCACCAAGGTTATGCTGTTTGTCAAAAATGAATACCAATACTAATAATATTTTTTTCCGTTTATTAATGTATATAAATCGTTGAACCAAATAGTGGAAGTCCCTTCAAATCATCTAATCAGACTGATATAGTGTCATTCCTATGCAGAAGCTCAAAGCAATTAGCATTTTACATGGGGTTTGCTATAATGTACATAACAGTGATGAAAACAAAACATTACAGTCCACAGTGAATCCCTTTCCCTGGCATGTCAATTATTGTAACGTTATTTTTTGAGCGGTTTAAGCTCATTAATTTAACCTTCTGCACGTTGTCATGTTGATAACGGAAGCCGCCAACAATTAGACGGAAGGAAGGAAGCACGGACGACTGGAATGCGGCACAATAAATAAACCGAGAAGCGGCTACGAGCAGAACGGGTTGAGTTTATTTGAGCGGCCGCATTGTATACATCTCGTTTCCGTCACGCCGGTCCGCAGGGAGGCCGGCGTGGGCGGAGGACAACGGGCCATTGTCTGGAGACTCAATAACGCTCAGGTAAGATGAAACTGCTCTTCAACACTTTGCTATCAGTTCCAGCAAAGGACGGGAAAGGTGATACCATGCTGGAGCAAGGGGGGAGAACGAACGAACGAATGAATGAATGAGTGAGTGAGTGAGTGAGAAAGAACAGGGAAGGGACTGTGGGGGGTTTTTAGCCTCTAATCTGCTACAGTACAGAAGAGTGATGGAGTGCAAGAGTGTTTGATAAAGATCATCTCGTCTTTGTCCTGACTATTAACATCAACTTTGATGCTTCCCTGCAGAGAAGACATAACACGCCGGAGTCATCTTATCTTATCGCCCGTCTGTCTCGAGGAATACAAGCAAATATACTAAATGATAATACAAAGCAAGCAAGGGAGACACTAAATACAGTCCAGACCCCGAGTGCAACTACCGTATAAAAGCGCTCATAAAAAAAAAAAAAAAAAAAATGAATAAAGGCTAAGACAGTGACGGGCTATAAAAAGGAACAAGAAAACGCAAAGCCACTAGATTGTCCTCAAAGTAACTTTGATGCGTGCCATCGTTTAGTCACCTAACGATTGGTTGGTTAGAGGAACAACCATGTCCTTTGCGTTTCATTCCACTAAAACGTCAACGATTGAACATTTGTTCAGCCGGCTTCAGGCCTCTAATGAAAAGGGCTAAGAATAATAAATGTGCCAGCTCCTTAATTGAGAATAATTTACTTTTTGCTCAGGATAGATTTGATTTGGTTTGTTTTGAAGTTGGTACCACTTTTAAACGTCCACCAATGAACACAAAAAAAAAAAAAAAAAACATACGGAAGAAGCTTGGAGTATATTGGACACTAAAGTCAATCCCTGCTGCACTGTGTGCCATTAAAAGTGTGCGTTTGTTGTGTCCACTACTGTGATGGGTCCAACGCAGAGGACAGACCTCATGTACGTGCATGCACATGACAAAAATGATTCTTCTTCAACTCAACTCCACTTTGAGAAGTGTTTTGATAAGAACTGTTCAATTTACAGATGCAAAACAATGACATCTATATTTATAGTCATAATACTAGAGTGTCAACGGCGGCTAAGTTGATACTAACATTACAGGTTCATCGAATACGGGAAATGAAAGCAATAGCATGGGAGACAGCTTTGGTCATTTTTTTTTGCAGACAAGCAGATCACATTTTGACAGTAGCTATAACTTCACTATGATAATTGCATTTTTAGTCTTGAAACGCTTAACGTGCTAATGTCAATTTATCCCTTATTAGTTAAAATAGTAACCGTTAACTGGCTGCTAAGTTGACACGTAGGTTGATATGCTAGCAAGTCTAGCAGAAGTTACTTCTCATTCTGCGTTAAGAAGGGTAACAGGAAAGTATTTTGTTTTTAGCAAATGGCAAAGTTTGTGCGAACATTTCCCACAATTAAGGGAAGAGTTGTGTTTGAGCTAATGCTAGCACTACTATAGTCTACAAGGTCAAAGATGAAGATGGACAAATAACTGGTCAACTAAATAGGCCCACTGTTCCAGAAATTAAAATTGGTAAAATAGCATTATAAATAGAGTAATTTCTGGACTATAAGCCGCTACTTTTTTCACTTGCATTTGACCCTGCGGCTAATACAAAGTTGCGGCTTATCCATCAGATCACAAGGGGGCGCACAATAAAGCAAGCGCAAGAGCGAGCAAACCAAACCAAGTGAGCCCAAATACAGTAGGAGAGAGAGAGAACGACTGCGAGACAATTTGCGCCCTCATTATGGAAAAGAAAGTAGCCGGAACCCGGTGCGGTAACATTAAAACACCTGCAGCTTACAGTCGGGTGCGGCTTATATGTGTAACAAACTCGAGTATTCCCCAAATTCAGCTAGTGCGGCTTATAGTCATGTGTGCCTTATAGTCCAGAAATTACTGTAGGTGAGCATAGCAATGACAAAAAAAAAAACATTAGGGTTAGTTATTGCCCAACGGACAGTAACAATAACAACCAAGGCCCCTGTATGAACTGCGAGGAGGAGGATCCCGTATCAAAGGCATCGCCAGATCTTCAGTTGGCACCAGTGATGAAAAATTAAAAGGTCAGAAAGTCTGATGCCATTTGTTAATACGGCCAGTGGTCTACATGACTCAATACGGCGGAGAGATGGAAAAAACCTAGTCATCTACTCGGGAAATGACCCAACAAATCGATTGATTTTCCTTTTATTGGATGAGTGAATTTATCAATGTGGTGAACTTGATTAAGCAACAATTAGGAGAAACCCTTAAATGAATTGATTTGATTATTATGAATATTTTGAGAAATAAGCATGTGGTAACCCAACATGACAGGTTATGATGTCAGCATTGACAATATATCAATAAATCCATGCAACGCATTTTTTTTTAACGCGGTAAATTCTCAGCAAACAGCATCCGCCCTGTCTTCGAGAATGTTCCAGAAGAATCCTCAGTCAGGACATCATTACACCGGGTTGGCGGGGCTTTTGTTTACCATCAAGCCCCTTGAGGCGGCGTGACAGGCAAAGGATTGTGAGGTGAGCGATAGCTAGAAGGTGCTCTGAACAGAGGAGCAACACCCACCCCCACCCCGCGGCCCCCCGCCATGCTCGACTGGCCAGCTTCAAGGACCCTTCAATAACACAGCCTCTGTGTAATTGTCACACACATAGCAAACAAATCCTCCTATTGGTGCCACATTAAAACGCTGCAGGGATATCTGCCCTCCCCACGCCAGCGCCTTTTTGCCTTGGAGACCCGACGCAAAAGAGGGATTTCTACAGATTTAATTACGTTCATGATTCTGCCATCTTAGGTTGTAATCGCTTAGGGTTGGGGTTAAGTAAATCCCCCTTCCTCGCCAGCCACCCACACCCTTTTGTTGCTTTAAGCTAGGCATACACTGAACAACTTTAGAAGTGTTAGTCTGAAAATCCAACTTGCGCTGTATGACTTAATCACCAAATGCGTTCAGATTGTTTCCGTTCCACAAGGTCTGTAGAGTTAGACAAATCAAAATGACATTTTTGTTTTCCGTGTCAGATTCTCTGAATGCGAATTCTAAAAACTAAATAGAAACAATGTGCTTCTTATAACTGTGAGTGTCTTGATCTTTGAGAAAGCCGAAGAGAGGCAAGCCCCGTACGCCAGACATTCGAAGAAGTCGCCGAACCAGTCTGTCGTCCCTTTTCCAAGAATTTTACTGGCAGGCCAGAACGTAAAAGCGACTTCTTATGGGTGAAATATTAACAGGTTCACAGTCGTTGCTTCTTTTGAGTGCTAAAGTACTTCGTGTTATGGAGCAGCAAGCCGCCGCGTTTGTGCCCTGATGTACGATAGCGCATGTCTGAGGCCACCAAGAGAGTCTCCAAAAGGCTGCGGAAATCTGCCTGCAGAGTGCATGCTTTTGAATCTGTGTGTGTGCGTGTGCGTGTGTGCGTGTGTGTGTTCAGTGCACCTCACAGCCAAATCACAGCACCGGCAGGCAGCCTTTCTAAAGAGAGGGAGACGAGTGAAGCAGATCAAACACAAGCCAACTAATCACAGACGCCGGCTAATTAGCGCAGCCCTCAAAGGGGAACCAGGAATGAGTGATGATTACCCCTTATGAATTTCCCAATGACGCTTGTACCGTATGCCACCACAAATAGTCCCAATTCAGGAAAGCGGAGGGGGTAAAGTGCAGCGAAGCCACCATCTTATCACCAGCGAGCAGCACGGGGGCAACGTGGCGCTCGATATCTCTTATCAGAGTTTCAGTCATGTGCCGGCAACGCACAAACACCAGCGCTGACTTTTAATCTCGCCCTTCACAAATTAGACTGCACGTTGAGTTTTCCCATTAAGGGATTTCTGGAGCGGTTAAAATCCCAAGAGCGCAGACATGCCTGCCTCCGGAGCGTCGAGCGAGGTTGACGTTCCGGAGTGCAGAGTGCGACTGCTGATTAGCGCTCGGATCTGCCACGCTGATCCCAGATTTCCACGAGATCAGAGGCCGAGCTTCCCAGCACGGGCGGCGGCGGCGGCGGAGGCAACCAATTAGAGAGGTGCCGCCTGTCCGCGAACGCCGCTGCTCGAGCTGAAGCCATCAAAGTGACGTGCGCTCCTCCAGCCCAGATCCTCCACATCCTCCTTCACCAAATGCTTGCTCGTCTAATCTCAGTGGAGAGGCACCTGTCAGAAGTGGGCTCAGTTCACCAGCCAACCTCACAAAGTCAAAAGCAAGCGTATAAAAACGCAGAGAGCCAGTAAAAGATCGTACACCAACACTCACTGCCTAAACATTTGACACCTGTTACGTATCCGGCTTCAATAAACGATCTTAATAGTTGAAAGGTGGTAAATCCAGAAAGGATCCACGCTGTAATTAGATGCTTCATAAGTAAACCTGAGCGGCTAAGATTTGACAAAAGTGTTTAAACATCATTTTGCATGCAAGACTTGAGCTGCTGCCAAAAAAACAGGTCGTCACGGGAATGATCTCGGTTCGCAGACGCAATCAGTAACACAAGAATAACTGCTGGGCCTGTTTGTGTTGCCAACCAAAACAGTGCGGAGTCCTACTATTTGCAACAAAAGGCTTCCATGCCCAGCATTAATCATCATATATTAGGTGGAAACAGCATTTAAGTGGTTGGTTCTGAAATGTTGTGTACGTCCATCCCAGGCTGCCTCTGTTTGCCACGAGCCCTTTTAATTTTCAACTCCAACTACACTTGATCGGGAAAGTAGGAGTCTTGAAGAACTTGCCCTACTGATATTAATTAAAACAATATTGGACGATCAAAAGCATGATGCAGACAACGCAAAAAACATGCGGCACATGTCGATATGCTTCAAATGTTAAACATCAGCGCCCATAATCGGCCTGGCCGATGATAGGTCTTTTCTTAGTTTTTGATACATATAGAGATTGCATTTGATATTTGATTGAAAAATAACATTTCAAGTTCATCCTTACTAAAATTCAACTCTTTCAAATAGGAAATTGACTCTTCGGTCTTACTAATTGTACACGAATGAAAAAGATATTATCAAGACTAGAGAGTATCAAGACAAGACCAAGACCTTTGGAGGTCAAGACCGAGACTAGGCCAAAGAAAAATCACCCCAAAAAAAGAACAAAATGACAAGTTTCATTTTTTCTTCATTACGTTTGCAACAAAAAACAAAATCCGCTATGCAATTTTGGAAAACAGTACAATGAATTCCAGCGCAAATATAGGGGGAGACATTAGCATTCTGCATTAGCATTAGCATTACAGTATTGGCCTAATCTCGAATAGTCTTGATAAAAAAATCCAAGCCTGCCCTGTCCAAGACAGGACCAAGTAAAAATGTATTTGATTCCAAAACAAGGCCGACACCCTTAAATAGTTGTCTTAAGACCGGTCTCGAGATCAAGACCAATCCAGAACTACAACACTAGTGTAGAACAAATTCAAAACAAAGTGTATAAAAACAATTAAAAAAAACACTACTTACTTGGTAGCAGTTGGATTAAGCGTGGGTTTGAGCGGGGTGCAGAAATGCCAATCGATTTAATCCAACTGTTACGTGGGTGGAGTGTTTGCATTAAGTGACCAAACCACACACATCTTGGACCACAGAAAATGGCTGGAAATCTTGAGCAATCAATACTCCCACTGCACAGTGAGACCAGCAAGTGTTACATCAGCATTCAAACACAGGATTAAAAAGCACATCGACATGTTGCAAGCAACGTTTGCGGACAATAAAATGTCCGTTGGCCGTTTTTACTCGTCATTGTATGCAACGAAACCACAATCAAGACCAGACTTAAAATTTGTTGTGTTTTGAATACTCTGCTCGTAATAGTAGTTGTACCTTTTACCACATCCGAGAGGTCGAGCAGTTAAATGTAAATGGTAAATTGTTGCCATGTTGAAGTTGGGCAAAATCAACAATCAGCCACTATGGGGGGGATATGTAGCGTAGCTCACATAGCTGATTTTGGTACAGCTGGTGAGTAATCGATTTCCAGTCAGTCACACTGACTGGTAACTGAGCTTGCCTGGGACAGGCTCCGCCTCCTGCCGTAATCGTGAACAGGATAAGTCTACACAGGAGATGTATGGATAGATTTTAATAGAGAAAGAGATGGCGGAAAGGCCACTGATGTTCTAATTACAGCACAGAGCCAATCATTGGACGGATAAATGCTACCAAAACAAACAAGCCTTATTCATCCAACTAATTCCGCCAGATATACAGAGGAACAATACCCTTTGCAAACCTGCCATTTGCCAGTCAGCGTTTTATTTCACAGGATTACAACGTCAGAGTTGGCCTTCATAAGGCAGACAAACAAAAATATCCCAGACTTATTGTGACCCCCCCCAAAAAAAAATCCTAATATGCTTTGGAATTTTAACCACGGTATCAGAAAGCTCAGCAAGTGGAACCAAATTGCCGCGGCTAATCAAAGATAACAAAATACCAGATTTGGGAATAGAATTTAAACTCGGCAATTTACGGTTGAGCGAGCGCGTGACGGGAGGAACAAAGCGCCGTACAGATAAATAAGGACATATTGGATGGGAGGCAGAGTGAGATATGGAAGAGGGGCGCGGGCTGTTGTGTGCGCTGCAAAGCAACAGCTGCTCAGCATCACATCTGCTCCAAGTGGAGTCATCAGCAAACAGACAGACTGGAACCTACCCACCGAGGCAGGCCCCGGGGAAGCAGTGGGGGTAGATGGAGGGATGCATGGAGGAAGTGGAGGAAAGGGGGGGGGGTGGTATGGAGACGAAGACGACGCAATTCGAAAGGAAATGAGGATGAGCCCACACCAACCGTCGAATACAGTACAGATCTTATTTGGAGCGTTTGACAACTTGTTGATAGAACGAGTGACTATTTCAACTCTCTCAGCTTGTTTGGTCAACAGTTAATAATTTATCAAAAAGGGGGATCAAAACTGTTTACTGCCGCTCACTTTGAGTGACTGTCAAGCAAAATAAAGAATTACAACTTGTGTACAGTTTTTAAAACAACCAAACAACGTTGCCTTAAAAAGGGCCCGCCCGATTAATGCTAACATAATAAGAAAATGCTTTAGATATGCTAATGTTAGTGAGGACGGCCCGTGGTTTTAGAGCCACTTAAACAATGGATATTTCATCACAAACTGTGGCGCAACATCTATACTGATAACAACACATGCAAATATGTTTTATCCTCTACACAACATGACTAATATTACAGCATCTTACAGTATTAATAGTAGAAGTACAATTCTTCTTCTTTTGTGTTCCATGACTGCATTATACTGCCTCACGGTGGTCAAGATGGGCAGAGCAGAAGGAACAGCACAATGAGATGAATTGCAGCATTAAATCATGATGCACAAATTGTTTAATTCTTTACTTTCCATTTACTGTTTTTATCCTGCTCCGCAAAGCATCATTTCACGACATTCGTAACCTCGTTGACGAGGACACCCCTTGTACATGCATAAGCTGACAAAAAAAGGGCGTGGCCAATTGTTGTTGTTATTTATTTTTTTTGCATGGAACTAAAATGTGGTTCCTATTCTTCTTGCCTCTTAGCCGCCCTTCCCTCGCATCCTTCCTCTCTAAGACTCAAGTCACTCGCCTTCTTTCTCTGCAGCTACACTGGCAGAACAAGAGAAGCCTGTGAGGGCAAAGATGAAAGACCACTGAAGGGAGGTGTGTGTGTGTGTGTGTGCAGTGAATGAATGAGCACTCTATCCCTCATCCCCCGCCAGGGTCGTCCTGGCCAAATACAATGGTAAGAAAAAACAACACTACAGGGGCAGTCAAGAGGGTCACGCAGCAACTGCCGTGGTTCTCCCGTGTAGGTAGCAAGCAAGAGGTATGAGACGACGACGACGACGACGACCCCCCGGCGTCGCAGGGTGTACACCTCACGATGCCCAAGGAGAGGTGCGCGCACCCGAGAAGATTGCACACCGATCACCCAGCGCCGCATCAGCCGACCCCGCGGCGGAGGACACCTCGTCATTTGGCAGCAAATGAAGGGGAAAGAATTGTAGCAGTTGATGCTAGCCTCTCGCAACGGGCGCCAAGTTAGCAAAAGGACAAAGCGCAGATTGCGCTGACGTTTCGGCGAAACTGGATAGTGTAAAGCGGTGGGTTTTGCGGTCTCCTTGTAAGCTGGCAGTCACCTCACGTCTTATCTGGCCCTCACCCATTGCTGCTTAGAAAGAACAGCACAGCATGTCTGTGTAAAAATATTTACTCAGCGATACAAAAGGCTGCTGCGTGATGTTTTACATTCAAATACAAGCGTAAACATACATAGAATGAGTGCACCTGTTTTGTCTTTGCAAACTACACAATGGCTTGGACCCATCCCGACTCCGAGTATATTAGGGAAGTGTATGTATTACATTTCCCTGCTCAACTATGGAGGTAGCAATACATTTTCCAATATTATTATTGTCTGAATGCAGATCAAAATGTATTTTGCATTATTAACAATACCAACACAAAAGGATTTGTGAGTCATTTATGAACGAAGGAACCCTGATACGGCTGTCACTATGGTTGACAATCGATTAATTGATTGTGTGATTAGGGTGACAAGACGTCCCGATTTTGATGGAAAAATCTCTCCTCTGATCTCGTTTCCATAACCATATAAGTCGTGTACTAAATTCTAGACGATTCTAATGATCAATAAATACAAGAATAATTGATTGATGGCGCGCCAGTGCACTCATTTGCACCCCGTTGTAGTTCTCTTGGAAGGTGATTGATAAGTAAAATTGCCATTAGTTGGAGAACATGTTATTTCTATGAAAAATTGCATTTGGTATGACTTGTGTTGAGCTGAGGTGTTAAAGTGCCTGAAAGGTTTCCGTCGGTTGAATCCAGCAATTCGATTTAATCCAACGGTGCATACACGCCAAGCAAAAGAAGAACACGAAGGCAGAACACCCCCTCCCACTCCACGTCGCCAGCGGCAATGAGCATGTATCTGCCACCAACATCCTAGCGCACGCTTGATTCAATTCCCTCGACGTTGACTTAACACCTTTGCCTCCCCGCGTCACCTTTCCCCTATCTCAATCTCGCACCTTACATTACCCCCCTCGGCCCTCCTTAATCGCTTTGCTCGTCTGCTCTGCTAATTTTCGGCGCAGGATAATCCAACGTTTTCTAGCTTGGGAAAACCACGAGAAGTTCTCCAAGCGTCGGTCGCCCGAGCGTTGCGCGGTTGTCTTTTTGCGCCCGCCTCGATCATTAGCATGTGTTTGACAAGCGAGCAAATGAAATGATCACAGACTATGCTGATCTACAAACGCAGAATTAGCACTTGTGCTCCCACTCAATGTCACTCTTGTTTTGGATGTCTTGCACTCATGACTCTTTAACTAGGCGCTCAAAATAGATGCAAATAGGGAGAGGGAGAGAGAGAGAGAGAGACAGAGAGAGAGACATAGAGAGACAGACAGAGAGAGACAGAGAGAGAGAGAGAGAGAGAGACAGAGAGAGAGACAGAGAGAGAGAGAGAGAGACAGAGAGAGACAGAGAGAGAGAGACAGACAGAGACAGAGAGACAGAGAGGGAGAGAGGGAGAGAGAGAGGGAGAGAGAGAGGGAGAGAGGGAGAGAGAGAGAGCACAACAGAACGAGAGCGAGAGTCAGAAGGCATCCTGAGACTCATCCCCAGGTTGCCAACTGTTTTTGGGTGACTGTTCAAGAACTCCTATCAGGGGTAGGGGGAGGCGTGTTGTGAAGAAATCCTGTTCCATTAACGCTGCGGTCGTTTCTCCACATTTTGGACTACTTTGCTCCCTACCCATCACTCCCCTCTCTATCCACGCATTGCACCTGTGCCTCATTACCACCGCTGATGCTAACGGGCTTCTACCTCCCTTTAGCTACTGCCAACATCCATTTACCTCCAACAGCACGGCCGCCACTCGCCTCGCCGCTCGCCTCGTCCCCCGGCTAGCCATCCCCACGTGATGCCATTTTCCTTCCCCTGTACCCCCCCCCCCCCCCCCCCCAATCACTTCTGCCATTACACACCCGGCTGCAAATCAGCTTTGTCAACCGTCAGGTGATCTAATGATTTTGTGCCACAATGACCCGGGCTTCCAATTTGTCAGCAGCCTGTCCAAGCAGCCGCTGTTTACAGCTGTGCGTTTCTGCTTCTATAGTTAAGACTCAACAACATGGAGGCTCTTTAAAAACACATTTACACACGCCGACTCGTACCCGCTACATTCTTACAGTGCGTAATGCACAGCTTGTGTTTTTATTACCTTAGTGGCTATGCTGAAATAAGCTAGTATGAAGCCAAAATGCTTGAGTGACGTTTTGTCTTTCCTTGAGCACTCAAACAGTATGAAAGCGCTACAGTTATCTGTAGCAATTGTAGAATTTGGCGGCTCACCGAGTAGCATCAGAGGTGGAAAGCTGCGGGAAAGGTAATAGCAAAAAGCCAAGACTGGAGTGTTAAGTTTAACACTGGAAACTCACATCTCTCGTCTCGTTCATAGTGACTGACAAGTAGTTTATACTTCGCCACTTGACGTTGGGACTTGCATCGCCAGGCATCGAATTATCGGATTGGGGGACGCCATGTTGCTGCGTGAAAGTACATGGAGTTCAAGCTTCAATAGCTCACTTTGTTGGTGCCAACTTGTATAAAAGTCAAAGGCTGATAAATGCTGGACATTTTCTTACATCGCTGATCTGTGTAATGACGCCGAATTGGGATTTTAATATGGCCTTCAAATTGGCCAGCTTTAAAAGATTGTATCAGAGGGGAAACGGCAGCTGTAAGATGAAGAATAGTGGCAAGAAGGATCAAGGTTAGGGTACGAAGTTAAACGCCAGACAGACAATTTTATAAGTCGCACCGGAAAATAGGGAAGTCTTAAGGCCTAGATAAACCAATCTGACGTCGGCCAAATGTGACCAACGTCTACCACCTGTGGCGTTGGCACGTCTTGTAGAAAAATGACGTAAATACACACCGCCCCAACCCAATTACGTACCTTCAGCACATGCGCGAGAAGCAATTCCCCTCCATACCATCGGCGGAGGTAGTCATTATTCCCAAAGGCAACCGGAAACCTCTTTACGGGGGCGGGATATAAAAAACGTAAACAATACATACCGGTTATTGTTTCTCTCACGATGTCCTCCCACGTGAATGAAACCCTCCGGCTTTTTGCACAGTATCGTTTATAAAAGCGTCCCCGTGTCATATCTTTGTTGGCATACCCTTTAACGGTAATATCATACAATGCCGGTCTCTCTTGAACCAAAGAGTCAAAGTCATCTTCCCGATCTTCTGTCCAGACAGACATTGTACGTTCAAATGCGGAGGGTACAGCAATGTGACCATGCGCAAAATGAGCGGGGGGGGAAAAATGGTCCAGGCATTCCATCAGTACTGTTTATCCGCATTTGTCGCTTCCTAAGCAGCCAATAACAGTGATCAAATGCCCCAACGCCAATGCGACACAACACAGTTTAATCAAGAAAGATACCTTAAGCCAAATTTCTGATGACACTAATAACTGTCAATATAGCAAATTTTTCAACTTCGGACTGTAGTTTCATATACATTCTTCCCATCCCACTACGGGATGCCTTCAAGTTTAGATATGCGTCATTATTTACAGTCAGGTTTAGAAGTGTTTACCCAGCAGATGAGGTTTCTCTGTGGCAACTTTTCTGACTATTTAGAAAAATATTGCCGGGCATCCATGGCAATCTCATTTCCCCCCGTGTTGTCTCACGACCATCTCATTTTGTGGGCCTAAAATGCGGCTGCCAGGAACATAGTGTAAACGTAGACTTAGAGCCGGATGTCGTGTCGATGTGTGAAAAGCTCACACAGTTGTGGCAATATTTTACTGGTTTTTGTTCTATATGAATGACAGGTGGATAAATGCCACTACTGGATTCAACACCGATTTTAAGTCAGGTGCTATGCAGCAGCTATTATACTGTAGCTGGGCAATTTTCACCAATTTGAAAGCATGCCATCAAAAAAAAAAAAATAATGAGCTGAGAAAGATTTTACTTAAGTCGCCACAACAAATACACGTACAGAGACAAAGACATCAACTGGCCACGGGCTGGCAAAGACGAAGCTTCAAAACTAAATCAATTCGAGTTAATTAATGAACAAGAAGCATTTATGCACTTGGAAATGAACCATTGTTATTGTCTTAAAAAAAAAAAAAAAAAAAAAAAGGTAATGAAATTTAATGAAACGATACAAGAATTTGAATGGCCTTTAATTATGAAGCACATAGCAAGTCTGACTATTTGCCAGCCTGGAAGTCTCATAGGGCTGTAGTCGGTTTAATATCCCTAAATTTTTGATGTAGTCTCACACTGCAAAACGTACAAGCAGCCCGCACTGCTTTTTTACACTGATGGCATATTAAAGCCAAATCTATGTGAGGGAGCCCATGGCATCAAACCATCCCTTTAGTCAGGTACCCCAGACTGGCAGCCACGGCTTGTACTGTAATTACCATCTTGTGAGTGTTAAAAAGATTAAACTCCGCCTTCTGGAGATGTATTCCGCTGCCAAATATTAAACTGCATTCAGCGCGTGTTGATGTAGAGTTTCAACCGACATACGTCTGGAGCTGCTGTTGGAGCAAGACAAGTCAAATCGACCTGACTCGGCACATAACTCAGTCTTAATGTGGCCGAGGATGAAATGCAAGGAGATAAGAGCAGAATGAATCCCCCGCGACCGTCAATTTCATCAAACGCTTGCTACGATCAACTCGGGCCTTTCATTGATTGGATGAAATCTTGAATTATGCATTATATATGTAATCAGAGTGGCTTAACTATTATATCATGGCCACCATCAGATTTTTTTTACGGCCAATTAACCCCTGGGTCAGCAGTAAAGGAGCAAGTGAAAAGTGGAGTACGTCCACTCCAACCTGACAAATGAACGCAAGTACAGTCAGCGAGTGCTAAAATGCAGTCACAGGGGGAAATCGAACCCACCCGCGCGTCCCCCCCCATATTACCCTTGATGGCTTCAAAGATAACCTGCTGGGGATGAGCGGACGCCAAGTGGATATATAAGGCATGAGAGCATCGCGGTCAGGCTACACGCCGCATATTAAGTCTCCTAATGCGGGCAAAGTCAGCTTGTCGCGCGCCGACGCTGCATAATTATGTCATGTGCTCGGGACGACTTTTTGAAAAGGGCAGATGCGCAGCGGAGAGCGAGCGTCATTCCCTGTTCTGAAATGTCACTACATGTGGAAAATGGTGTTACTGTGAGCTCATTAGAAGGGAAATCAAGTTATATATGCCTCGCGCTGAAAAAAATTGTAAAAAATTGTAAAATTTAAATGTATTCATTTTTTGTTAATTTCTCCAACTCATTCACTGCCATTGACGTTTTTATTCGTCGGCTGGAATCTAAACATTTACTGACAACAACTTTTGACTGCCAACAATGAAATCATTCAAGAACATTTTAACGAGTCAGTTACTAGTAATGGTAGTCCATCAATAATAATCGCCAACCATCGTCGAATAAGGTTTAGCATGTTTGTTACTCCCTGATAAATTTGATAAATTCAAATTAATGATGAACAACATTTTTAAATGAGAATGAAATAAAGCATTGTATACAATTGAATTGCTTGTAACAATTAAAATCCGACCCCAATCTAAAATGATTTCGCACAAAAGTTTAGCCATCTTTAATGTAGTCTATACCTGACATCTTGTTATTCTTCAGGCTGCAAACAAGTTGAGACTAAATCAACTGCAGGTGAGCTGGCCACGTGACCCAACACTTTTGCCCATGTGTCCTATTGTCTACCATCGGCGGTCGACGGCAGCGTCCGTCAAGCCAACCGGATCTCCTCTCTCCTGTGGCCCCCGCCATCGGTCAAGCCAAGGCCGACAGCCCCGCCTCAACCTCGCCCCCATTTTTAAATAAACAACAGCAAGGAGAGGAGCACGAGGCAAGGGTGTAGGGAGCGGAGGAGGAAATCAAAGTAGGATACACACACACACAAACGTGAGACGAGGCGGCCATGTCTGTCTCGGGAAAGGAAGCGCCATTTAACAATGTAAAGGAAGAGTGTGCTTGTTGTGAGGATGGAGTGAAATGAAGTGAAGGAAGGAAGAATGGGCTGAGGTGAAGAGGGTCGTGTCCAACTCAGACGAAAATTTGTTTTTGCTTTTCGTGCTCTCCGTTATTCCTCGATTTCAATGGCCGCTGTTCTCGTCATTGATTTTTTTTCTCTTACTTTTCTTTTGTTCATTGCAGAACTCGAACAGGTGTTGTTGGTGCACTCCTTTTGTCCTCGTTTGTGATTTGAAAATTTCTCTATACAACATTGCCATGACGATTTGCATTTGCGACATTTAATCAGACGACAGGTACATTCAGTAAAAATTGGAACAATTTGAAAGTACTGGTGCTTTGATGGATCGGCCACCATTCGTGAGCAGCCAATTTCCGTGGACAAGTACGTGATCGGCATATGACGCGCAACGCATTTCATAGTTGATCACACACACAAAACGATCGCCTGCAGCTCGTACTTTGCAGCCTGCAGCCGTGTTCCTTAAAGCAACATTAAGGAACTTTCAGTTTACGTTGATTATGGCGACACCGTATGGCAAAAGCGGTATAGTTATGTCTGAAGAAAGACCACATTTCCTAGGCGGAAAAGCACATTGTGTTGTTTTTTTAGCTCACTCCAGCGAGTGAAATCCTTGACTGTCCTTTCCATCCACGGTAGCTTTTGACGTATGCCATAAAAGCAGTCATCACATTTGTAGATTTTTGTGTAGCAGTATTCCTACCATCCTCCTCAAAGTTGCTTAGTGCCAGTAAAAATGATACCGACCCCCTCAGGACATGGCAAAGGTACCATTCAACTCCTTTTAAGTCCATGTTTCATCAGAAGAGTTATGAAAATATTTTATGAAGGTTGAAAACGTCCTTAGTGCTACTTTAACATCGCACATCACATACCAACATTTGTTCATTTTCTGCACTCTAAATTTGAAATGATGGATTTTCTTCTTCTTTTTATCAGATTCATCAATCAAAAAATACTTGACAGATTGACTCTTAAAATAATCATCTCTAAATCTCTATCTAAGATCTAAATTTTAAACAAATGTGCCGCTGATCCATGCAATTGGAATACGTCACTCGAAGATGATCGGTAATGGACTCATAGCTAGCTGATCCAATCACACGATCGGAACTCGGGCCAGATTACGTGGTCGCCGATTTGAGCGGAATCGGACATTGTCTCCCAATCAGGACTTGGACAAATATGAGGTTATTTTCATTACTCTGACTCGGGTCCAAAAAAGTGTGATCGGGACATCCCTACAATTAGCAGCATAAAACCCTGATCGGAACAAGCCGGTCCATTGTTGACATGAGCCTTTGGCTGCTTTAGTCCTGAGTTAGAAGCAACAAGTGGAAGATTTGTGACAAATAGGTGTTTTGGTCTTTTGTTATTGATTTTGACTGTCTTTTCTGATTCATTCCGTGGTTCCCCTGCAGGCATTGTTGTCTTTCGTGATTGCTCTTGGCTCTCCCTTTGCTCCTCGTTTACCACTAGGCTCCAAAACAGGTGTTGCTGTTGACTTTTGTCATTGCTTTGCACTCTTTTTCTCCTCGTTTATTTTACTTCCTCAGCGTGTCTTCATCTTTTGTGATTGTTTTTTGGTGCTATATTTTCCCTTTCCTGTTTTGCATTCCATTTTCTTATCGTTTATCACCAGGAACCCCAAACAGGTCCCAGGTGTTGTTTCTGATGTTGGTCTTTATTTTTTCTTCTTAAACTATCCAGCCACATTCCATACGAGCTTATTTGTTAACTTCAATAAAAATACATCAGTCCAGTCATACGTGATGACTAAGCTGTCGAACAGAACAGGTTAAAATAAGAGAAGAAGAGTCGTTTGAGAGAAACAGGGAGGAGGGGGAGTGACTGAGAGGAGAGTGAGAGGAGAGTGAGAAATTCGGGAAGGATAAGAGAAATGGTGGCATCATTAATCCATGTGTTAAGAGTAAGTAACGAAAAAGATAAACAAACGAGAAGGCAAAAGTTGGCCGATGGAGCCCGGGGTATTTCTATTTAAATCCAGAACAATTGTGAACGCTCCTTTTAGTTTAAACAAACGCATCCTTAAAAAGCCCCCCCCCCCCCCCCCCACATCCCCCAGCAGTGTCTATTTTAAATGAGTCTTTTCAAGGAGAGTGTTACATCCCTAATAACGGCTGGCATCACAGCATCCTTCGCCCCCAAAATCATTTCGTTTTTTTTTTTTGCGTCTCTTGGACCGCACACACACTGATGATGCGTGCACCCGGCATGACTGCACCATCGTGTCAGAGATAAATTCATGAATCACTGGTGCACAAATCAGCCGCGAGCTTGTTGGGAGACGAGCAAAGTGGGAGGGGACGGAAAGGACAGGAGTAAGCGGTTCAAGTGATTCACTTTAAAAGCTCTTAAAAAGACGGCGTAATAGCGGCGGGGGTGAGGGGGGGGGGGGGGGTTATGATGGGGGGGCCTCCCGGCAACCTGCGTGAAGAAGAGAGCGCACACCCGCAGGGTCTCGGTGACAAGGACTAGTCAGCAGACTAGACACCCGCCTCTCCCGTTTCCAAACACACCATCTTCCCTGCCGTCTCCTCCTTTCCTTTCCTAAGGCGGCCGAGACAGAAATCCACAACAGCAAGGAGGCGACTAACGTGTGCGTGTACAACGCATGCGTGGGGTAAACATGCAAATCCCCCAAGATCTGGAAAAAGTGCACTTTTGTGCACATGAGAACAATTTCAGTTACACGTGGAGGGAAAACCTGGTCCAATCACTGAGGAACTGCGTGAGTCGCCATTTTGGCGTAGACGATCCAATCATCGCCTGCTGCCGAGCCACTTTCCTCCCCTGTGGGGGAACTACTCAATGACAGGCCTGTGCATTGATACAGGTGTGGCGAGGAAGATGGAGAATCGGACAAAAGATGGCCTTTTCAATGGTGCGCCCCACGTGACCCCCCCCCCCCCCGCTCACCTGGATTAAGGAGAGTAGAGAGGGAAATTTCAAAGAGGGAGGGAGGGGAGGATCTGAGAACAACAGCGTCTTTGTAGTCTGCCACATCTCGTGTATCATTTTGTGTGGAACGATACGGTGCTGCAGTACTTACTGGAACGCCCTCGCAGGTGGGAAAGGGGAGCAACAGTCACAGAAGCACTTTTCTGGCATTTATTGAACAGCAGAAGAGCACAATAAAACACAAATAATGAACTCTCACCCAGACTCGCCGATATACTGTTCCAATTAGGCCCCGCCTCTTAAAGACACATGCATATGCACAAATGCTACAATGCTTACAGTATTTTCTAATTGTTTATTAGTTTCAAACACACAAAGAAAGACACATTTCTCTTTTTACTTGGTTGTTGACGCATAAACAGACTATGAGAGTGCATTTGGGAGGAACACTTGCCAGCCTTCCATGCAGATTACCGCTTGCGTCGTCTGTCAGTCTCGACAAAATAAAAACGACTTTTAAGTCGCGCAAAGCGTATCGACTTGTGCAACATTGTACTTTGGGAATTAACTCTTCAAAAGTAATCCGATTCCAACGTCAGTGTGAGATTCTTGTTGGATGAGTCAGGCTATGTTGGTGGCCTCGTGGCTGCCTGCAGGGGAGATGAGTGTGTGACAGCGCCGAAGCGAGGCCCAGTCAGCCTGATCCCGCCTGAGCCACGCGACAGGTTTACTCAGCGTGCAGCCGCTCTCACTTTTCGCCCGGCTAACGACCCGATCTAACCATCAAATGGAGTCCGACCGCGTGGCGGCATGTGCGGTTTTACCCGCCGCGTGGCGATGAATGTCATTCGACTGAGAGAGGGTGAGATAATCAGGGAACCCGGCAAAGGAAAGAGGCATGGTGTCACAGCAGCTTAACCTTACCAAATAAAAAAAAAATGTTCATCGGTGATAAGAGTGGTAGAAGTGCCAGAAGAGAGAGAGAATAAGAAAGAAGAGTGGGTGAACTAAGAAAGAGGAAATTGTTAAGTTCTGGAGGTGGAAAAACAAATGTCCGCAGGGAGGGCAGGGGCAGATTGCAATTTGGATTATTGTGGAAAGGGTACTGCATGCCTAGGTGGCGCTATTGAGTGTTTTTTTTCATTGGTTAATATTAGTTCCACTTTTCCATCTAAATTAATGGAGGGTACCGCTATTGAGTAAAAAAATAATAATTTTTGCATTTTTTTCCATTGGATATCATTAGTTTTACCACGTTTCCATCTAAATGAATGGAGGGTACTTTCAGATAACACATTTCCATATAAATTCCAACTTGCTTTAAAAATTCACGCATCCCAGGTTCAAGTGTTCTTTTTTTTATTCAATTATCTTTCAACAACAATTAATACTTTGTCATTTATCTTTCAATTTACTTCATAATAGCTTAGCATTCAGCTATTAGCATTCCCACGCAATTTCTAAAGAAATTGCACTTCGTCTAGTCAAGGACAAACTTCGGGGCTGGCGTAGGTAGCGATGGAGGAAAGCGGTGGGTGGCACGGTGGAATCGAGAAAGAGCGCTTGAGGGGGGCTAAAAGGCAGCACAAGAGGATGCAGGGAAGCAACACACGTTCCAATTAGCCTGAGCGGGATGAGGGATTGATGACTCACAAGAAGAGAGGGAGCAAGAAACCGGGCGATAGCACGAGACGCGGCGCTTTAGCGAGCAGATGGATCAATTATGCGGGTCCAAATTACAGCCAGAGGAAGTTTGGAGCATTAGGGAAATAGACGTAAACAGGCAAAGACGACGAGAGGACACAGGAAGAATGAATTGGGAGGGGAAGCCATTGGAGGTAAAACTGTGCGGCCAAATTGCAGGCCGGCCAATCAGTGGAGTCGATAGAAGACAAATTGCCCTAAACAAAGCCGCGCCAGCTGTCTCCTCGGAGACGGCGTCCGACACGCCCCCCTCGGTGACAACATAGCAGATAACGGTGTAAACCTGCTGCCTCCGTTTGACCTTAATGCGGCGGCGGCTTCAGGGGAGGATTTAAATGCCATTTTCAGGCTCGGGGGACCAATGACGGTGGCGGCGCTCGCTTGTTGGCATCACACGGCACAGACGTCATTAAAAACCAACAAGTGTCGCGCTCCATGTGCAGTCATGAAAAATTAAGGCACCGCAACTCGGCTACAGAAAATTCTGCTTCATTATCTCGCGTTTCCAAGCGGATGATGTACAGAGGCACGCCCTGGACTTCATTGCTTTTCTCCAGATACGCCTCAAAAGTAAAAGAAAATGTCAAAGTCAAGCATCAGGTCACGTGATGTCCTACTCGTCCCCGCGAACATGAAGTGTTGTGTTAGCTAGCGTACGACAAAACTGGGATGGAAACTGAAAAGACTACAAGAAAACTGAAGCAGAAAAAAAGAAGTTTATTTGAGCGCACATACTGTAAAAAAAAAAAAATAATTAAAAAAATAATAAAATAAAAAACTTTCCGTCATTATGCCATTATAACTTAAGTGCATAATGTGTTTCACACATCAATACAAGTTTTCAATTGTTAACTAATGTTCATATATGTTCAAATATGAATAACTTCGGCGAGTTGTTCAAACAAAAAGGTACAATTGGAATAGGTGAACTTGACTTAATGTGTTAAGTTTAAAAAGTAGGATCTTGTAGCCACAAAGCCACATCGAAAGTTACATTTATTATATATAGAATATTATATATGGCCTTTAGTGGAGTAAACAAATACTTTTATAAACACTATCATCCTAAAAAGGCTGAGGAACCTTCATCTGAAAAAAAAGGTGGTGAACACACCAGATCAGTTCGCTATCTGCCGCTAATTGCTGGTTGAACATCCACCTGCGTGGCACGAACTCATATAGTTATAATTTATGGACAATTTATAACTTTATTGCCTCATTTGATTAAACATACATATGCAAAGAACTTGGCATCATGGTGAATTTTCAACAAAAATTCATATGTTATCAGCCTAATTCCTTTTTTAATGCGTGTGCGCACTACGCACCAGCTCGAGGCTGCAGTTCTGTTTTGCGTCAGAGGTGGCAGTCGCGAGTAAAAAGTGACAAACTCCGCAATGCAACTTTAACAAATTAATGTTTAAAGAGTGTGGGAGGCGTAGAACTTTTAATGTGTTTTTTTTTTTTATATGGTCTCTATGTTGCAGATTTTCATCTACAGTATTGCGTGTATGTCTAGAATATGGCTGAACACAGTATCACTTTTATGTTACAGTGGTTAGTAGGTTACAGTGCCTGCCAGTTAATAAAAGGTTCTGAATTCATGTTACATCATCCCCGAAGGGAAAATTTGTTTTGAAATGAGAAGCAGCTTAGAAAAACCTCAGAACAGATTGCATTTGACTGTTGAGGTTTGACGACATGTGGAAGGAAAGGATGTTTTCTTTTTTTATGACAGGGTGTAGTTTTACACTCGCCGTCTCCAGGGATCACGGCCGGCCGGGGCAAGCGTGAATTGGAAGCAGTCGGGTCGCGGAGGGAAGGTTTTTTCGCCGCGCATGACAACATCCAGCGACCTGGACGAGGCCCCGTTCACACCAAATTCAATTTCCTGCTCCACAAGCCAGCCCAGCCCCCGCCCCCCGGTGAGCGCGAATTCTGACATGACCTTGTCAACGGCTGATGTGATGAAGACGCGGCACATGTGTGTATTATTAGTTGAGCTTAGTCTGGCTGAGGTGATGCTGTTGACATGTTGTTAAGAAAGGGGGGGAGACGGGGGGGGGGGGGGACAAAATATGGTGACTAAAATAGAGCTGACCGACATAAAAAGTCGGACGGTTTTATGTGTTCCATAAATTATTTTCTGTAACCTTGCGAGGCAGCTCGATGGAAACAAGAATGCAGGTCTGAGATCTTGCTGGGCTTGAGAGCGATACTGTTTGCGAAAAACTGGACACGTCTGCTTCCTTTCAACAGATAAAAGACATCAAGATGATGGCGGCCCTTCAAGTGATCAAGATCCTTCATAAACAGAAGAGCAATCAAGTATTTTCTGAACTATAATGTATTTTCATGCATCTCGACTGGCTTTAAGCAGTACGTGACTCTTCTACTTGATGGCCCCAAAATGAAAACAATAGTCCAGAGTTTCTAGTGGTTGCTAAACAAATGATGCTATAGAAAAAGACCAAATGCACCTTCCTTGGTTTTCTTTGGTCCCCTCGGGTCTCCTGGTGTTCGGTTTAGGTGAACGGTATGAGATTTTTTCTAATAGGTTTTCTGGTGAGCTAACAAATACACGCACGCACGCACGCACGCACGCACGCACATACACATACTCACCCACACACACACACACAAAAAAAAAAATATATATATATATATATATATATAAAAAAAAATAAAAAAAAGAGCAATGATGATGACATTTCCGAATGAACAATACTGAGCTCTTAAAAAAAAAGAAAAAATATTTAAAAAAAAAGAAAGAAAAAAAAGAAAAGAAAAAGACCAAATGTGCCGTCAGGGTGTGGCGACACAATGCTGATACAACATCAGGATAGCAAACCAACTGGTCTAACTGGCTCTTTAAAATGTCTTAGTATTATATATCCTCGTCAGTATCCTACCATCCACTACATGACTGATCAGTGTGTCTTTCTTGTGTTCAACAAATCAAAACGTTTCTTAAAAGCATCTCAACGAGAATCTCCATCAAAACTTGCACCACTGCTTCGGACTGTACTTGACCAATGCTGACAAGATCAAATACAATCGCCGTTTCTTCATTTCTACAAACCAAGTACCGACAGCCACAGGTAATGAAAGGTAAATTTTTGCCGAACCAAGTCGGATTAATCCAAGACAATCATGTAACCATGAAAGTATGCGGACATCAATGTGATGTTTGATATTCTCAGCTTTGTGTCACTTTACCTTGATACTGATACAAAGTTCACACACACAGGTAGTCCACTTTTACAATTCAAAACATTCAACATTGAGGCACACCAAAAAGATGGAACAAAAGCAAAGATATCTTAGTGTTATGAGAGAACTTGGAATGGGTATTTGACAATATTCCCTTGATCAAACATGGGTTGAAACTAATGGTGGGAATTGCCTAGGAGCTTGCGATTTGATCTGTATCACAATTCATTGGTCATGATTCGATACCGATTAATCCCGAGACGAATCTATAAGTCAATTATTGTTTTGTTTTTGTTTTTTTACTCAAATTTAGAAAATACTAATGAGACAAGACATTCACCACACACGTCTGCGGAGCACCAAATCGGTCCGCCTGCGCCTTGATCAAATCTAACAAAATCACATTACACCATCTGCCCCCAACAAGTTAGACCTGGTTTTTGCTCGTCTGAAATCAAGTCTACTTTTCTCTGGGGACTCTGTCTGCCGGAATGCCCAGCGAGGCGTAGCGCGTCTATCAAATTCCCAAACATGCTAAACTGGACTTGCCCTGGCACAAAAATGACGATGCACCAATTTTTACGGCGAGTGTCTGTGTCTACAAAATAAGAGCCTTAAATGTTTATTGATGTGAATGTGAACGGTTGTCCGTCTTTGTCCTGAAATTGACTGGCAACCAGTCCAAGATGAACCCCGCCTCTCGCCCAAAGTCAGCCGCCACCCTAATGAGGACCAGCAGTATTGAAAATGGATGCACGATTCAACAGTGCACTCTATTTTACCTCGACGCCTGATTCATCAACTAGCAATTCCACAAACTCGACAGGATTCTTCCCAATCAATTGAAGCGATTATTCTTCCGCGCCAAGAACAATGAGTAAAGTATAAGAAAAAGCGTAATTTCCCAAAGTGTTCTATGCAAAGAGGACATTGGGAAGGTGATGGAAAGATGTTCCGCGGCGCTGTCATTTCCGCAGCTTTAAATGTTTTCAATATCACGTAAGGGCACTGCATCATTCCCCATTCAATACCCGATCGATAACGCAAACCACCTTCCACCTCGCCGACTACATTTAGACACATTAAAGGTGACTGCTAATGAGAAGCGGTGCATATGGGTGCTCAAAAAAAAAAAAAAAAGTTGGGGCGGGGGAGTACATTAAGGACAATGTCAAGGGCCTTAATTCCATACAGTTGAGCCGACAGCTCCATGGAGGAGATTTGCGAAATGAAAGAATGTGACAAAGAGAGACGTGTGGGGGGGGGGGGGGGGGTGCGCTTGAGAGTAGCGGCCAGGCTGCAGGCTGCAGGCTGTAATAAACGAGAGAAAGGTTAGCGCTCGCAGTCCTTCACACAGTCCACAATGGACGTTTTTTTAGCCATTAAAAATGAGTCTCATGCTTTAAGGGCGAGACGTGCGCACGAGAGCCGCGACTAAATTACAAATGAGCTGATCATCGGCGGCCTCCCCGCTTGGCCGGCTCGCACCGGTGTTCCAGATCCTACTTCATCCCCTCTGCCAAGATGCTTCGGGTGCGGGATTTGAAAACGTCGACATCTTCAACCCCCACTTCACCGAGGTTTTTACTCCGGCAGGGTCGCAGGGAAGCGAGTCTCCCAGGTCCGATTCATTCAAATGCGGCTTGGCTGTTTTTCCCGATGGAAGTGAACACTTGTTCTCCACTATGTTCAGGACGGCGGGGTCTGTTCGGCATAAGGAATTGCACATTTGGCAGAGGGTGTCTCAGCTAATGGTGTGGAAATGTGTGTGGGACCAAAAAAAAAAAAAAGCCTTAACATTTTCATGCAAGATAAGCTGCTGACATACTACTCAAGCTAATAGCACAGTCTTAAAACCATCCATTATGGCGAATCGTGGCTGGTTCGGGCACATTAAGAAAGACTCTCAAGCATGCTGATATAATGTAGTTCTTCCAAAAACATCACCGACTTGTGTTATTGGAAACTCCTCAACCGGCCAATTCTCATTACAGACTTTTGGTGCCATATGTAAGAGCCGCCTCTGGCTTATTTGACTTTGGATCAGAAGGGAACAACTCCAGCAGTCTGGATACCCCCTCGGAGCCAAACACAACTAACCCGCCGGGGGGCTCTCGGTATGACCTCAGCAATTCGGCAGCGAGGTGGGAGGTGGCGGTGGGGGGTGTGGGGGTCTGCCATGGAGCTGTCACCGTTATCTGTTCTGTTTTACTATTTTCAAAAGACCGCTTTAACTAAAAATGAGCGATAGGCATCATAATCAATTAATTGATCACTCCCACAGATGTCAATTATGTGAAATTAACTGCTATTAATCATGTGTTGAGGCAACAGGGGGAAGAGAATTACAGGCTTTTTCACCCGCCAATGAATCTCTTAAAGACTTTTTGTCTAGCTTGTAGAGTGGAGCTATTGGAGTTTTTATGTTTTATGCCGAGTCATCAAGCTTCGCTGCCAGGCTTCGACCCCGCATGCAATGACAAAACCTCAAATTTCTTGCACTTTTGCGTCGCCCATCCGTCTACGTTCAAATTTAGTAGCAATCTTACTTGTCATCCCTTGGTCAAATTCTCGTTTGAAGAACAGATGGAAATGTCCAAATGACCTTAAAACACGTCAAACACAAACATAAGGGTTCTTCAGACGTTGTGGGTCTCATGATTCATATGCCTACCAAATGTCATGTTGGTGATTGAAATTGGGTTCAGGGGTTGAACTTTCACGAAATTCAATTTAAATTTTACAGACAGGGTTAGGTGTCCAAGTGTACCTGAACACAGCACATGTCCCCCGTTAAGTGACTGCTAGCGTAAACAAAAGCTAGATAGATAGAAAGATTCGGAATAATCTGTTGTTAACGTGCACGAGTAGACAGAGTAACATTACTTCTGTATACATGGTAAAGCGCCGCATCTCTGTTTCGCCATTTTTGTTTCTCTCTGCTTGTGTGGTGCGCGAGACGCTGTACATACAGTACAAGTCTTCCTGAACTCAAAAGACCAAGATTCCTTGCGGATAGACCATGCGCGGAACACTAACCAATGATCCTTTAAAATCAAGTATTCCAATCGCATTTATATATGATCAACTATTTTGATTATTCTGGAAGTAACCCAGGTTTTTAAAAACCCAAATAAGAGCACGTTTGGGGTGTTGCGCGTGGTTACAGGGTATTTTTTTTAAATCTGTATATTTCCTAAATTCGTGTTTAAAATGCGTATTGATTGCATGTGGGCGTAGTCACAGAGATGCATGGCGTTATCCACAACAGTTTAATCAGCTCAACACACAAACAACTGCAAATTAGTTCAACACGCAATTTGTGTGTTTCCAAAAATGGCACAATTAGGTATTTGTGCTAAGTTTGGTTTCGAATTAGTGTTTCAAGCAACATTTGTGATAAGCGTTTCCAATACTGAAAATGTTAGTGATTTGGGTGGGTTTCTTTTTCCCCAACATTGCACATAGTAATCGGTCAATCACATGACCAACGTGACCGTTTGTCAAAAAATGTGACGAGAATGGCTTCTCCTTTTTTTTTTTTTTATGGACTCCGTTAAATGAGGAAGCGATTAAAACAGGACTTACTCAGAAGTGATGTCTGCGCAAGATAACACTGCTGCTGATGGGAATGATATACACACACACGCCCGCACTCACACACCCCTTTAGTGAAGGACACGCGAACATGCCTCGTCATCCGGCAACGTGACGCCACCTCTTCCTCGTTATCGGAATGTCATTCGACCTCCAGTATTCATCGGACACCGTTTGTGGTTCAATATCATAAGCTGAAACGCAACAAGCTCATTGACGCCCTTGCAAACCACATCCTCCCCGCCCCCACCCCCCCCTGTCTCATAATATTCCCCAAGTCAACAATAAGCCTGATGGATTCTCTGCGTTTCAAGTTACTGGTAATGAAAAGTCCACAAAGCAAAATGATTTCACCAAAGCTCGTTTATCAAGATATACGAGTACGAAAAGCCTGAAAGGCGTCCTGCGTGTACATCATTGCGGCCAATGGAGCGTCCATATTGGAGAGGGGGGTTAATAATGAAAAGTGCCTGCTGTTGAAATATTTTCAATGCATTTAATAAAAAGAGCTTTTCATCCAGAGCTGAGATTGTTGAGCAGAAAAAAGGTACTCGGTTTCTTGGAAGGTTTTTGCAAGTAAAAACCACACCCAGAAGAGCACATGCACATAAACACACATGACCTTTTCAAAATACTGACATTTATCAGGCTGGAGCTGAATGGGGGAGGACAGCTCATTTAGACTGGCCTAATGATAAGACTTAACTACCGTAATCATTAGCACTAAAATAAACAAATGCAAAAGCCTTCGCCGAGCTGAGTGCTAATGAGATACTAAGCGCTTGCCTGTTCCTTCTTTTATTAGGCAGGGAAAAGGATAAACTCATTGTGATCCATCAATTACATTCCTCTTAATAGAGCCAGCATAATGCTCATTCTGGGCTGCGGTGATGATGAACGGCGGCGGGCTTGGCAGCGCGACAGCGTTCGCAACAGCATTGCTCAGCGTGCAGGGAGACGGTAACGGCTCATAACGCCGGCTCAACAGAAACACAGGTACGACAAACAACACCACGGCGAAACCTACTCATCCACTTTCACCAGAGAAAAGACAGAAAAATAACAATGGTGCGCAATTAATAGAGAGATTGAAGACCTAAAGCTAACATGTATACAAAGTTCATCAATAAATCTGATGAAATCAACACATTCTTGCCTGGGTTTTATCCACTTACAATTGATCAGATCTGCCGATACCGAGTCCAGATCCGATACCTCAGTAACATATTGGGGGTGGGGCACGTTCAAATTGTCTTAATGTATTCACTTTATTTGAACAAAACGACCCCAACACCTTTTATATGGCTATTGGCTAGTGAAGCAATGGTTTAAACCCAGTCAAAATGTTTTGTTTTTGGGTGGCACATCATTTTAAGGTGGCGTATTAAATTTGTTGCGTTAAACGCAGCTCTATCCTTTCCGCCGTGTCAAATGCTCAATACGTTCACATTGCAAGTTGCACCATCTCCGCTTTCCACGTTAAAAAATTCACATGCTGCAGACATTGTCATTGTTACATGACGCTAGCTTCATGTTAGCTTGAATACCAGAACGTTCCCCCAAATTCCAGTGTTTACTTCCACCGTTTCCAGCCGTGTTGCAATGTTATATAGTATAAAACGTATATATTTTTGAAATATCTGTATACTTCGTTCACATGATATGCAAACCAAGCTTCGGCATGTAGCATTAGCATTTTGTCTTCTCTCCGTAAAGGATGGAGGTCATTGTCATTGTTACATGACGCTAGCTTCATGTTAGCTTCCCGCGATGAATACCAGAACGTTCCCCCAAATTCCAGTGTTTACTTCCACCGTTTCCAGCCGTGTTGCAATGTTATATAGTATAAAACGTATATATTTTTGAAATATCTGTATACTTCGTTCACATGATATGCAAACCAAGCTTCGGCATGTAGCATTAGCATTTTGTCTTCTCTCCGTAAAGGATGGAGGTCATTGTCATTGTTACATGACGCTAGCTTCATGTTAGCTTCCCGCGATGAATACCAGAACGTTCCCCCAAATTCCAGTGTTTACTTCCACCGTTTCCAGCCGTGTTGCAATGTTATATAGTATAAAACGTATATATTTTTGAAATATCTGTATACTTCGTTCACATGATATGCAAACCAAGCTTCGGCATGTAGCATTAGCATTTTGTCTTCTCTCCGTAAAGGATGGAGGTCATTGTCATTGTTACATGACGCTAGCTTCATGTTAGCTTCCCGCGATGAATACCAGAACGTTCCCCCAAATTCCAGTGTTTACTTCCACCGTTTCCAGCCGTGTTGCAATGTTATATAGTATAAAACGTATATATTTTTCAAATATCTGTATACTTCGTTCACATGATATGCAAACCAAGCTTCGGCATGTAGCATTAGCATTTTGTCTTCTCTCCGTAAAGGATGGAGGATGCTTTGCTGGCAAAATCAGAGATGGTTTACTGCCGCCCGGTCGAGCGTCAATCCAATTATTCAAGTTATCAAACAAGGCCAACCTTGCTCCATTTTATCCTTCTTAGCACCGTTTCACTCACTACTCCCAATACTGAACATTATTCCCGTTGACATCGTTACGACCAATAAAATGAAGATCGGTCTCAAGTGATTTGTTCCAACATTCTTGTTGGCTCAGATTTTTAAAGAAACCAAATCACGGGGGGAAAGTACAGAGTTTACAAACCCATCAACTGATTTGTACCAGTGAGTCTCAGAGAGGCACCGTGTTCCTAAATTGGGTCTTTCGGGTCTTGCTTGGCGTAGAAGAGCCGGATGAAATCCATGAGCTCAGCTGCAACCATGTTGACAGACCACGTCAGGCTATTGTCGTCCCCCCCCCCCCGCTCGCCACCATGTTGTTCCAGTCATAAACGGCGTGGCCTTGAGTCCGGCGGGGGCAGGGTGAGGATTTGAATACACCAATGACTATCGTCACTCAAACAAAAGCACTGGGCAGGGGGGGGGGGGGTTGGCAAAGATAGGGGGGCATAAAAAGATGAGAACAAGGCCCCTGTCTGTGTGTACTAGACAGCAGAGTAGAGGAGGGGGGACGGGGCGGGATGTAGATTGGCGGGAGGTTTGGAGCGGGGAAAGAGGGGAGGTGGATGTTGGGCGTCGTCTGTCTTAATCGCTTGCCGCCAGTTTGCTTGAAAAAAAATAAAAGGGAGGGGCAGGAAAAAGAAACAAAAACTTGCAATCACTGGAAGGAAGCCAAGTAAATACCATTCAGCATAACTTTGCATCCCAAGTGTTTTTTAGCGGCCTCCGCCAAAAGGTGAAGCAAGTGAGCTGTGATTCATATAAGAGCAGGCGGCCTCCTCCCCCGCGCATGATCCCGCGTGCCCACCAGTTTCTCAGGCAGCCAGCCACCCCCCCTGCACGCATGCAGCTTACTCAGCCATAAAGACAATGCCCCCCCCCCCCCACTACCACCGCTCAAAACTCCCATCCACATAAGCCGAGTCGAGTCCTCTTCAATAAAAACATCACCATGGTAATGGGCCAAGCCTTTCTGACCCACATCTCTTGCTACTTTGACGTGAGAGGGGCGGGGGCATTACACCGGGTTTTTTTTCTGACTTGTGGATAACACTTAACTACTGTAATATTACTGTAAAACAATAGGAAGGGCATAATAATTGCTTAAATTATTCTTTCATATTTGTGACCATTTTGCTCATAGTTGATCAGGGAAATGTTTTAGTCCCTAGTCAGGTCGCAGTCTAGGGTAGACACAAGTTGGAAAAAAAATGAGAAATTAATAAAAACACTCCACCTTTGATAATGAGTGACATCATGTGTATCAGCTTGCTAGCCACGAGCACGAACAGCTAAAGTTACCATCATGTTTACACTAAATATAACACCTGTCAAAAGAGCAATGTAAAACATACAGTATAGTATCATTTATAAAATAAGTGGCAACATATGTAGCTGCCCTAGCTAGCGGCTAGACTGTTTTCCCACTGTCTTAAATGTCACACAAGAGTAAAAATGACCGTAAAGCTTAAAATTGATTCAAGACAGAAAATAACGACACATCATGCAGCTCGCCAATTGGTGGCTAGCTAACTAGCGGCTAGAGCGAGCAACTACCATTGGCAGGCACCACCACCTATTGGACTTCACCATCTTTTTTTTTTACATTCCTAAATGTCACACAAAGGTAACAATATGACCGTGATGTAAAATTCATCTTACACTCTGCCTTTGAGAACAGGTAACAATGCCAGCAGCTAGCATGCAGAGCTAAAATGAGCAATGGCCGCCATTGTTTAGACTTCAACTTTTTTACACTCTTAAAATGTCACACAAGCGTAAATAGACCCGTGTAAAACCTAAAATTGATTGCTACGTTTGAAAACAAGTGATGACATGTCAACGCAGCTAGCCAATCTGTAGATAGCTAACTAGCAGCCAATATTGACAGTCAACGCAACTGCATTTTTTTTTCTTCTTAAATGTCACACAAGGGTATAAGTCCACCATTAATACCACCTTTGATAATAAATGACCACATGTACAGCAGCTAGCCAGTTGGCAGTTCCAGCCACCCCACAAAAAAATATGTTTTCATGTTTATTTAAATAAAAAAGATAAAACATCAAAACACTGCCACCAAATGAGTATAAGGGGTATAGAAAATGGAAGGATGGAAAAAAGAATGCCAGGAAATAAATGGCTTCAAAAAGCGTAGTTGCTGTTCGTATTTTTAATCTTGTGTTAGACATGGGCCTCTAAGGGGCGTGGCTTAGTGAGGGACATCATGAGGTGGAGTCAGAGAAGCTTCTTGAGAGTGTTCTCATTTTGTATTTGTGTTTTTGGCTGTTTGTCCGGCACTGAAAGCGGATTGACATCAGTGGCTCTCCTTGCCCACTTGTGTGGGCATTACAGTCGCTCCATTCTTTTTTCCAAGTAGCAGTGACGGCTTGGAATTTGACAAACTCGTAAGTCAAGGTACAAACATGCAGTCCATTTAACCACAAAGGTCAACTTTAAATAAAATTGCATCAGCTCACTTAAACGCCGCATGAAACTTTCTAAAGTGGGTAAAAATTCAATCAGCCGCTCGGAAAGAGAGGCTGGCCGGCTAAGTGGTTGCTGTCAAAGCACAACAGGTACGAGAAGCGCACCGGCACGCAGCCGTTGCGTCGTCCTAAGTTGCACAAATAAAATGATTTAAATGCAAGAAAACTCAAAAGGAATGTTTCTGCCGGTACTATTTAAGCTTTGCAATTGCATCGCTCTCCACTCATAAATATGGAAAAGCTTTTGTTTTGTACCGGCCCTACTCCGCCACCACCGCCAGAGTACTCCTTGCTCCGCGCAATCAAAGTGAACATAAAAAGGTCCGCCGCATGAATAAGTCACCAGCGTGCATGCACGGTCAATGGTGAACATTTAGAATAGACCGTCGGGTGCGAGAGCGGTGGCTGCAGCAGCCCTACATACTTGCCCTAATTACTGCACAAAAACAAACAGCCGAGGCGCAGAGGAAGCTGAGAAAATGTTCAACTGGTTTTCACGGCGCTCGCATTCATATGTTAATAAGTTAGCTGCATGCCACGGATGCTTGCTCTACTGACTGCCGCGCTCCCAGTAGCCTCTCACCTGTTCTTCCCACAGACCCCAGAGGAAAAAAATACGCATTTTCTGAGCCGGACGTGGCATTACGCTCGTCTACAGGTGAACGGCAGGCAGAAGGTTTATTCTTGTGCGCCACCCTTTTTGGTGAGCGGCATGGAAATCAATGTTTGGCGCTTTTTGCATAATCACGCAGAGGAACAAGCATATCAGATTGCGTGAAGGACGTATTCATATACAGTGGTGCCTTACAACAGTGGTCCCCAACCAAAGAGTACAATTTAGGCTAACAAGCTCGTTAATGCTATTGATGAGCCTCGAGTGAAGATGGTTTTGTTTGTTGTATAATTTAAACACTATACAGTTGTTTATGTAGCATGGGTTTATAATGCGTACATGCTAGCGACATGGTATTGATGTTGGATGATCCTCTTCATTTTAACTCATTTGCTCCCAAAAACGTTCTAGTTTAAATATTGCCATGGTCCCCAAAAACGTATTTATATGGTTTATACTAGAGCATACAGAAGGCTTTGATGCAGCCTCTAACCTGAAGAGGTCGCTTAAAGCAATGGTAGTTATTACAAAAAAAACGGCCAGCAGGTGGTAGCAGAGTATAAGAGATCAACCAGGGCCATGTTGCAAAAAGATCTTTTCCCCAGTGTTTTCAACAGGTTTGTGAATAATGATGAAACTTAGCTATAATCTAATGCTAATTGCTGCCAAACCGAAACAGATACAAATATACTTTTTATTTCTTGGTGAAAGAAGAGACTCTAATCTTTCTTTTGGTAGGGTCCATGTTTTTATAGCAATAGAACACAATATTCTGTGAGCCGGATGCGAAGAGAGTTGCTTCGGTGAAAATGGCTGGGAGTGAACGAGTTAAGTGCTTTGCCGCCATCTTGAGACATTATTCAGCAATTTGGGCTAATTATACCAGGGCTAGCACTTTTCCCGCGAGGATTTACAATGTATCATCATTCGCTTCCCCGCTGTGCTACAATGATTAATCGATTAACCAACAACAATCAACTATCAAATTAACCGATAGTCGATTAATCGTTTAGATTAGACTTTTAATTTAAGATTGTCAAAATCTTCCAAATTTCAGCTTCTCGCCAGTAAATATTCTCCAATTTATGTATTCTTCAATGAAAGTAGACCGATCATCTTTGTGTTAGAACCGAAATAAAACATTTGCTTTTACTTTGGCCTATTTTATGATTTGCTACAGATCAAACCAGTAACCAAATCATAATTTATGTTTGTGCATTTCTGTACTGACAATTTTTTTTTTTAATAAAGTGATGGAATTTAAAACATTTTTAAAATCCGATTAATCAACAACGAAAATAATCATTAGTTGCAGCACCATACTTTTTTAAGCAGTAAACTTACCGCAATGCCATGGCATGTGGGAGAGGAAAGGATTTCAGATGTTTATTGAACAGTGGGAAAACGATAATGAGCACATTAGCACACTCACGCAAAAAGCTTCTGCTGACCACAGCTCACACTCACACGCAGCCTCGCCCACGTCATAAAACTGATTTTCGCCCAGTTTAGGTGGTCAGGAATGTACCCCCCATTACAGTTGCCACCACTGCCAATAACGATCTGAAGGGTCAAAGTTCAACTGCCGGACCTTTCTTTCGCTCTACTGTTTGCAGTCAAGCCTGCCGACTATCAGCTGGTGGCCAAACTAGCTTCTCCTTACGCCTACTACGCCTGGGCGGCATCTTAGGCAGTTATACAGAGAAATGTATGCGGATCAGTGCATTTTTGCAGCAAATTTGCCAGTAGGCGAGGGTTTACTGTCGACATCACGGGAAAGGATGTCAAAACGATTGCTCAGTGACTAAGACTCACAGTGGAATGTTATGGGGGACAAAAAGGAGAGGAAAAAAAAGTTGCACCTAAGCAAAATAAACACAACAAATTGTTCGGGTTCCCACTTTGCTATTCTCTCGAGTACATTAAGAGCAAGTTGGCAGGGCCTGCCAGTCAAGTGGAACTAATAGAGGTTGATGTGTGGAAGAAAGCGAGCATGGCGAGGGGAGACGGGTGGTTTTGGGACAAGGCACCAAGGACACAAAAGCGTGTGTAGCCGGAGTGTGTGCAGAAGTGCGTTTTGTGTGTATTGTGGCGGACGCAGCTGCCAATCACCTCCAATCAGACACCTTGCAGCCCCGCGTAGCCACACCTTAAAACAGGCACTACGTCACTCACCGAAACTCGGGTCATGGGAGGGCGAAAACGCGATAAGAACACGAAACTCACATACACGCCGCTTTGGTAAGTAAGCAAAGTGAGGTAAATTAATCCTCAATTGATATTGATATCCAATTAAAACGGCGGTATGAGAGGCACCTGGTGGGACTTCCGCGTCCTCTTGCAGCCGTGACAGGTGGTCAAGGTGTTATCGAAACTGCTTAATGGACGAAAGTAGTTTGGAAATTCTCTTACCGTGTGGTGAAAGTGTCGAGGCGAGCAGCAAAAGCAGCACTTTAACGCAGTCTTGTCGACTTGGTAGGGGGGTTTGTCCGGCCATGGTCGCTCCGAAATGTTTCGGGGGGGCGACAGCAGGTTCACTTCGCCGGGAAGGCAGACGGAAGGGCGGGGGGGGGGGAAAAAAAGTCCGACGTGATGTAAAATCTCGCTTTTAAAAAGTCGCCTCCAGGTGAATTCCGTGATAGCACACACAGGTAAACGTTTCCCCTCTTTTACTCCCGGCGGGCTGACTCACTCTTGACTGCTGCTGTATGTGTGTGGCTGAGTGTGTGTATGTGTTGCTGCGCTGCTTGCGCTTCAACAAATAGTCCCTCTTCTCGTCGGTCGGAGCGGGCGAGCGAGCGAGCGAGCGGGCGGGCGGGGTGACGTCATCCGGCGGAGGAGGCGTCACAGTCCCGCCCCCGCCCCCCCCAACCTTCCCAACTTCAAGTCCCAGGGAGAGCGGGCTCGCCTGGACCGGGTTCAGTTTCCGTTTTACTTGAGTTCGGTGGGAGTGTTTATGTGTACAACTTGTTGCAATAGCCCAAAGCAGTTTAATCCTCTGGGGTTGGAAAAATAACACACTTTATAGAGTATATTTGCAATAGTTGCACTAGTGAGTCACTCAGTGTGTGCAGAAGAAGAGTACTTAAAAGAAAAAGTTGGATTTGTATTGAATATATGCGATAATCCAAGAGACAACCCAAGAAGTGCCACCGGTTCAATGATTGCGCAATGGATGGGAGTCAGTGTAGAGGCTTCTAGCGCCCTCTAGTGTTTTGTATCAAATAGAAAAACCTTTGCAGAGCCAAGGCACATCATTTAAATGAGAAAAAAATCACATTACACCAAATGTCATATAAAGTACATACAATAAATAATGATTATTTCATCTCTAAAAGACTGGAGTCACCAACCTTTTTGAAACGATTTAGATATTTCTTGGGTACGTAATGCAAAGAGCTTGCCAATTTGATATACGCATCCAGAATACAAGAATTGCTCAAATTACCTTTTTTTTTTTTATGCTGCTAATTATAGTATGGTGACCCACAAGGACGGCACATTTACCATAAATCTCTCATTGTCTTCTAACAACAATAATAATAATAATAATAATAATTTGACAAAGTGCAATTTCTGGAGAAATTGTGTGGGAATGCAAGATAAATTATGTGAAAATACAAATTATTTATTGTAGTCGAATGATAAATGAATGTCTAAGGTGGGATTCGAATCATTGCCTTATGCTTACTGAGTCAAAGATCCGCCGCACTACCCACTTGTGGTGGACGGTGGCTCAGGGTCGTCCAGTAACCAGAAGGTCGGCTGTTCGATCCCCGCTCTCCCCAAGTCATGTGTCGCTGTGACCTTGGGCAAGGCACCTCACAAACATTGCCTCCAGTGCTACTCACACTGGTGTATGGAAGGTGCGAATGTTTGGTTGGGGTCGGAGGGGCCGTAGGTGCACACTGGCAGCCACGCTTCCGTCAGCCTGCCCCAGAGCAGCTGTGGCTGCTTAAATTGCTTACCGCCACCACAGTGTGAATGTGTGAGTGCATGAATAATGCGGGATTCGATGAATTGTTTGTTTATTATTTCACTTACTACTAATTCCTCGTACATTGCATAGGAATAATGACATCACAAGTCATTTTCAAAATAAGAGAAAGTATGAAATTGATTAAAGATCAAATACGATAAAATATAACAATCCAGAGGGGAAATAACATTCATATTACAAAACCCAGATACATACAAGAACAAAAAAAAAATACTCGTAACTCTTGGTTTATAGCACGACAATCAGTTCATATTAAAATGTCTTTCTTGGACTTCTTACTGCTTGCACGCCTCACATCACAACTCTTGCTACCTGTTTTCCGACTTGCTCCGCATGCAAAACTGATCTATAGTAAACAAGCCCTTTGATTGCGCGTACGTCTACTGCCAAAATGGCCGTCAAAGTTGTGCTCATTATATAACTGTATGTAAGTCTGATGCTAAGGCCAACAGACAATATGACATCTGAGAAGCTCCTCATCTATGTGCAGGCTTGTTTTGGTGAACCTCCTTTTTTTCTCTTTCAGGACAACTTAAACAGTTTGTTTTATTTTTGCTCTGAATGCAAGAGCACACGAGAACATCCAAGGCTTTATCCAGTCTAGATCTAATCCCTAAACCCAAGCGTCTTGCAGCCAGCATAATTACATCTTCGGAAGTCGTGCGGTTCAACACCGGCTTTCTTCATTTCGCTTCCATTTCCACAAGTGTCAACATCTCATTTAGCGGATTCGCCGAGGTGCGAATTGTGAAGGCAACGATAACTATCAGAGGTCAGGCAATAGCGTGCATGCCAGAAAAACAAATTATACCATATTATGCCCTTTCTTTTACTTTTACAGAGAGATTTCATTTTCCCACGGATGCTTGGTCAAGCAAAGAGAGGCGCTGCGGATTTTAAATGCCAACGGAGTTTACCTTGCTTTTATTATTATTATTGTTTGAAATCGTTTTGTTTTTTTGTGGAGCACCATTCTGCTCAGTGAAGGTTTCCCACAGGGCAACACCCCCCCCCCCCTCCCTCATATAGCTGCTGCTATTCATATGCATGCATATTAACTTGAATAAAATGCTTCAAGAGTTGTCAGACTGTTTTGATTCATCCATTTTATGTCATGCTTGTCCTCATTGGTGTCACTCCCCCCCCCCCTAATTTTTGCATTTTGTGTATTTTTTATGTTTGCTGGTGTAATGCCTGTCTTTTAATGCCATTGAATTGCCCCTCGTTAAAAATAAAACGTTATTGAGTTGAATTGCCGTTTGTCAAACTCCCAAACACAGGGAGGCCAGAGCTGAGATTTGAACCCTGAACCCCAGAACGTCGAGGCAGAAATGCTAAGCACTAGCACACCATGCTGCCCAACTCAAAATGGCTGTGGTTCCAACTTTCAAGCATTCCTGAGAGGTGAGTGAGTGTCTTCACAAAACACAGACTAAAGCTGACGTTCTAGCGTCCTTTTATTTTGTTATCATCTTCGAGTTAGTCACTTTACTGTACTGAGCAACTTTAGTAGTTGTAAGCGCCACTTTCAGTTTACAGTGGTCCTAACTGCCGCTAACTACTAATGTTGGTTAAGAAAAGTGGAGTTGAGTACATTTTAAACAGTGCTATCTTTTGCTGTGTTTGAAAGGAAGCCCTTTTTTTTTTAATTTCACTTTAGCTGCTAGCTTTAGCTACTAGCAGCTAGTTAGTGTTAGAGTAGACAATATTAAGTATTGTACTCTTTGCGTGTTCAATTAACTGAATGGTGAGATTCTGTTGAAGAAGTTCCTTTGCAAAGGTTTTAATACCAGAAGCTTCTGATTCACATAAGACCAGTCACCCAAGCAGTGCTCCGTTCAAATGTGAATCAGAAGCTTCTGGTATTAAAACCTTTGCAAAGGAACTTCTTCAACAGAATCTCACCATTCAGTTAATTGAACACGCAAAGAGTACAATACTTAATATTGTCTACTCTAACAAATGGTGACCGCCGACGCTGAATTATAACGAATGGTCTCCTCCGTTGAACCAAACGGATGGTGTTATTCTGACGTGGAACAAGCTGCGGCGTTCAAGGACGGGCGGAACTTCTAGGCCTAAATAAATAAAGTACGGTAAGTGGAGACTGTTATCCACGTAGAAGAGGTTGTGTCTGTCTGGTCCGCTGCAGCTGGTTTTTTCGTCTTCCAAATTATCTAAATTTTAAAAGAGATCTATGTGAACAAGTTAAAGTTTGATGTCGTTAGAGAGTTGATAATTCCGACGATCTTGAACTAAACACGTCGTGGAGTGGTGCATTTGAAGGTGACGTGATGCAGACTCGAAGTGATGAAGCTTTTTTTGTACAGGAAGAAATAGCGGTTAATTTTTTGATTTGTTTTGTTTTTCGTCAACGCTATGAAGAATCCTTAGACCATAATATATATTGAAGATTATGGTATGCGCTCTGCTTTTTAAGCAGTTTTAGCCGATTTGGGGACGAGTATCATATTTGTTCATGGCTCTTATTGAAAAAGTCCTATTTACACGTAATATGTTTTTTAAAAAAAAGCGCCTGTTTGAAATTGAACAGAAAGGGGTCCAGGTTGATTACAGCGATGATTGGATTTTGTATCACTGTATTTGCAATCGAGAGATTACGTGATTTATTTTATTTTGTTGGCGCTTCTACAATATGTAGTTTTGAGGTCAGGATTCCCGTTTGAATTCCTTTTGTTCCACGGTTGAGTTCGTTAGTGCGTGACAATTTCTTAAGAAAATGAGCGCCTTGCAGAAATTTTGCAAAATATGGAGAACAGTTTAGCTCAGCGGGATTGGGTAACCGCTGTGTATAAACGAGAGGTCACGTAATTCTTATGTCTGTCTGTGTGTGGCCATATGTGTTAACATATTGAACTATTAATATTAAAAGTGAGACGTCACTGTATTAAAACCTTTGCAAAGGAACTTCTTCAACAGAATCTCACCATTCAATTAATTGAACACGCAAAGAGTACAATACTTAATATTGTCTACTCTAACATTAGCTATTTATCGATTGGCGAGCTGCGTTGATGTGTCATCACTTGCTGTCAAAGGTAGCGATCTTCATCAATTTGAGGTTTTATCTCAAGCGGCTTGAAGGTTAGGAGATTTGACTGTCTGAAAAGGCCTTCAGCGTTGCCTTCTTAGCGATTTTTGAGAACTTCACAAACGCAACAACGGAATCACTCGCGCTGAACATTGCCACAAAGATGTGGTTGCCATCTTGCAAAAGCAGTCATGGTGGAAACTGCGCTTCCAAGTTGTGAAAGATTTACCAAGGTCGACTTGCCTCACCTGGACATCTACATAAGAAAAGAGCGTGGGAGAGCTGGCAACAGACCAACGACAACATCCAGGCAGTTTGGCAGCTCATTTTATTATGTTAAATTGTGGAACATTTTAATTGTTGATTTACTCGGGACTTTTGAGGACACACTTATTTTCACATAATTATCATTAAATATACATTCTTGTTTATTTCTGTGGAACTTTACGCAAGTAAATGCTAGGAAAACATTGTTTTAAAGCTAATTGCAGAAGATAAAAAAATATATAAAAAATTCGGTGAGTGTCAGTGTCATTAGCTTTTTTTTATTAGCAAAATTGGGGAGAAATTGATTAAAATAGTCAAATGGATTTGTGTGTGGGGGGAGGGGGGGTTATTTTTAGGGCATACCTTTTTAATTTTGTACGTTTTATCCCGCATTTTCCCAACGTCCTGATTGATTATTGTTGTATTGGGTGACCTCATGCATGACGCCGATTAGAATTCGAAAGGTTTATCATTGTGTTGTTTTTTTTTTCTTCTTTTCGTTCATCCCCACAGCAAATCCACTTTTCACACGTTCCCCCCCCCCAATTGAACACAATTTAATGAGCATTTAAACCAAATTGTATTAAACCGCCAGTAAATAAAACCATCTGTTAAACAAAACAACAACAAAAACAGACTACAAGTGATATTAGCAAACAGAAAGAGGTGGATAACCCAAGAAAAATGCTGGGGGAGAAAGAAAATGAACATTAGCGAGGGCGCCATTATGTAAATAATACGATGTGGCCTGCGATGAAAATAAGTTTGGCTTTCTTGGACAAGTGTGAGGCTGTTTTAAGCAAATTATACTGAGCAGCCAGGACAGATGCACGTGTACGACTTTCCTACGCAGGCAAAAAGTTCTCCGCTTCTTTGTTGCTGTCTAAGTGCCAATGCGAAAAGTTAAGATTATCAGGCTTGCACACGCTCTGTTTCCTGTATCCTGTTGGGTGGGAAGACCCAAAAAAGGGCAAATTTTGTCCTCGGATGGTTTCCTTGTCTTCAAATGTGCGATGGCGTGTGTTTTCATCACCATTCTCCTCGTTGCCTCCGCGTTTGAGCTCGGCGCCACAGGTAGTCAAGCTTTACCGAGAAATGTTCTCAATGTTGTGACGTAAGCTGTCGGCCTGCGTCTCGGGCTTGGGGAAGTTGTGTGCTTTTACCTGACGCTGGCTGTTTGCAGGCGCCGGCGCCGGCGCCAACTGGGATGAAATTGTGGTGGCAAGGCCGGAGCAAGCCGCCACCTTGCAGTGCGTCCACGCGGAAGTGAGGGCCGGCGTGAACATTAACTGGATGGTCAAGCCGCTCGGTACGAACGACTGGAAGCTGGCGCTCTCGGCCAGCGAGCGCGACGAGTTCTCCGGCGGCGCCTTTCAGCCTTCCATGCGCCTGGCCGACCCTGACTTTCGACGCGCGGGCGATTTCTCGCTGCACCTTCAACCCGCCAAGCAGGACGCTGGCTTCTACAAGTGCTTGATTGAGCAGCAAGGGAAGACGATCAAGGAGAAGATCATCCTTTTAGCCATCACCACTGGTAGGACAAAACAAAATGCAATCTTCACTCAGTTTGAATTTACACAATGTAATGTTCATACTGAGGTCCAATTCCTTGCCCCCCCCAGTATTGTAGTCTCGCGCCAGTACTCGTGATAGGACCATATGGCCTTACATTAAAATTTCGGATTCATTTTATTTTTGCTTTCCAATTGTAATAGATTTTCTCCTTAGCAAATAGAAAAATTAGATTTACAGACGCGGCATCATCAAAGGCCACCCCCCGCCAGGCCCCGCCTCTGAAAGGCACATGCAAAGTGGACTCGGCATACTTGCAATTTGGAACCCTTGTATTCATATATTAACATGCACCCAATATTTTATTTTTGCCAATGCGTTTCTGTGGGCATAACTTATACACAGACAAGGGCTGGGTATTGATTCTAATTTCTTCAATCGATTTGATTTCAATTCAAGAGTTCAGTCCGATTCGATTTCGTTTTTTTTTTTTTCCCAGAGTCAATTTGATTTGCTTCAATTCCATCCGATATTGATTACTTATGGCACATGAATTCTTCTTAAATGTGAGGGACATGATTTAAAACTCCACAAACATTAAATTCCAACTTAAATTTTGCGGCGGCAGTAACTGGTTCAATGATTTAGTTTATTAATGAAAGTAACACAAACATTGACATCAGCAGGGATGAGATGAAAACGTTCTCATAATTCAAATTCAATCGTTGTAAATACAAATTAAAAAGATTCTGAATTGTCATAAAGTGCAATAAGTTATGTCTTTCATAGATGTAAGAAAATAATTTTAAGTTTATGTGAACAGTACATTTTAAGAAAACAGTAAAAAAAAAAAAAGGCCTTTAAAATTCTATTTGCTTATGATTTTATGGAGAAAAGAGATATTAAAAATAATCGATTCATGGTTTTATGAATCAATATCAGGCTTGAACAGGAAAATCGATTCAACATCAATTATTTGAATTTTTAAACACAAGCCTACACGGACAAAGTAATTCCTTTATTTATGTATTTATTTTAAACTCTTAAGTATAGTGATGAAGCAGTCAGACCTTGCTGTTCTATAATACAACATGACTCGAACTGAAATTGCCGTTAAGTATTTATTTAAGAAATAAATGCCACAATAATCACACAAAATTGTCACTAGTGTTACATTTTAAAATATTGATTTAACTGTGAAAGGGAATTAGATTGATTGGAAATTTATATATATATAAAAGTCATAATGGTATTTATTAATTTGAACAACAACAGCAACCGTGTTCAACCATAAATGCTGCGTTCTGTGTTATCGTTTAACCTGAGATGCTAGGCAAGGTTTGTTGCGTTGCCACAACTCATTACCGCTTTCCCACAAACATCACAAATTCCCGTCATGGCTGTTTAGGGCTGAAATAGCTCCACACATGACTCTTCTTTACGCACTGAGATAGTGAAATTGTACAGAGTCAGACTGATTGACTGGCTGAGCTTACGCATTACGCATTCAAGGAGAATAAAGAGTAGTTCCCACCAACTGTGTATCACTTAAGATGGCAGTAGTTTAGTTACCTTTCACTTTCTTTCTGTCCAATTGTACATTACCACTGGAATGTCTGACGTATCCAAAGTTGATTTTTATATTTGAAAATCAACTTTAGAGTATAAAGATTATCAACGTTTCATAAGTGTTGATCCATACATTATTGTCCAGAGTTTTTGCTATATGTGAGAAAGTTACAAGTCAAGTCTTAAAAAGCGTGGGGGGGTGGAAAAAACCAGTTCTGTTTTCCTCTTTTTCAGTCACCAGCATCCCCGCATCCCCCATCCCTCGGAACAGCACCCTGCGTCTGATCGCCAAGGTCACTCCAGAGCTCGCCTGTGACCGGATCTCCTGGCAATCTCCGGACGGCGCCTCCTTAAAGACTGTCCTCAAGCCCATCGCGGGATTCGTGACCAAACTCCCCCAGGTCACGCGCGACGACGCCGGCTCCTACGAGTGCGCGGTCCACACCCCGGGGAGCGAGAACCACAACCACACCGTATTCACGTTTGGCGTGAACATCACTGTTGACGGTGAGAAGGGAAGCCAAACATGACGGCGCTGATGATGAGTGAACCCGAAAGCCCATCAACGGCATTATTTATTTACGCGTCCTCTGGCTATACTGCTCTTCAGTGTATTTATTTTATGGAGCAATTTCAAGATTCCAAACTTCCACTGTAAGATCTACACAGCAAAAAGTCTGCCGTTCCTGTGGGTATAACACTCACTGTATGTATTATTTATCATTTGGCTAACACCCTCCCGCCTTTTTCCCCCTCCCTCTCTCCGCAGCCGTCAGCGTGGCCTCCTTCACCAGGGTGCCGCATGGTGAGTGACGCCTGCAGGAAGTCTTGTGTCAGCATTTGGCTAATCAGACAGAGCAGAACGCAACAAGACATAATCCCTATTGTTGCGGGGGATGTTGTACCCCATCTGCACTCCCATCTGTGCTTCATCTTCCTTTTTGTGTATCGCTCAACCTCTAAGGTTGAGCGCAATCTGTTCCAGAACACCGTTGGACTGCCGATTGTTCGCATTTTCAATACGCCCGAACCACAATCTCGCGGACTAATAGAGGGGAGGGGCCTGTCTGTTCAGTTGAAGTACTTTTTCATGGCCTAAACATGCTCAGTATAATTAAATAAATAAATGGAGTATAAAAAAACTTTTAATTTTATTCAAGCTTACCGCAATGTTGGTGCACTTCCTTTTTTCACATCCACTCTGATTGGATTCTATAGATAAGGGCTTGACAAAAAAAAACAACACCATACTTGATCAAAAATAGCATGTTTGGGCGACGTGACGAGAACTCGCTCCGGTAAACAACAGTCATAGATATGAATAGGTAGACGCGCTCCTTTTGAGCTGCTGGCGATGCTTTCCATTACCTTTTGATAAGGGACAGTTGCCCCTGCAAACATGGCTACCACATGCCTTTGCGAAAGTTGCCCCTACCAACATGGCAATCGGAAACAAAAATAAAAGTACTAATTTTCAGTTGTTTAAATGTGTATATTTGCAATTTAATAAATCTTGTTTGGTCCAAAAGATACTTGCAAAATGATAGTGTTTCAAAGAAATGTATTTGTCTTCTTAATATATATATATATATATATATTTTTTTTTTAAGAGCTCAGTATTGTTCATTCGGAAATGTCATCATCATTGCTCTTTTATTATTATTATTTTTTATATATTTTTTTATATATATATATATATATATTTTTTTTTTATGTGTGTGTGTGTGGGTAAGTATGTGTATGTGCGTGCGTGCGTGCGTGCGTGCGTGCGTGCATGTATTTGTTAGCTCACCAGAAAACCTATTAGAAAAAATCTCATACCGTTCACCTAAACCGAACGCCAGGAGACCCGAGGGGACCAAAGAAAACCAAGGAAGGTGAAATCCAGCACCGACCAGACACCCCCCACCAGAACTCCTCCCCAGCCCAAGAAACATCCAGACCCCAACAAATCCAAAAAACATAAAATCAGGGAGGCCTCAAGAGACCACAGGAGAGACCGAGAAAAGGAAGGAAGGACAGACGAAGCCGCGTGAGGTCTTCTTAATATTTTTTATCTTTAAACAGTTTCTTGTTTAACACCAAAAAACGAATGACTGTTCTAATCGTTATTTCACTTCTTACCAAATTAATTCTGATTAATATTTTCTTCAAAATGGAGCAGCCCTGTCCTCTTATTTATAATGTCCTGTTTATAAGCCAGCAGCAACAAGAGCCCAATTTTTATTGAAGTCGTCGTCGAAGCTCGTTGTAATCTATCACCAGCCTACGTAATCCCTGTTTTAGTCTTTCAAGTGCAAAAAATGGTGAAACACTGTTACCAGTTGTGCTTGTTACTTGCAAAAGATGCCACGACTCACAAAAAAAAAATAGGTATTCCGAGTTTTGGGTGGAATTCCAGGATGAAACAAACTAATCTGATTAATATTGCGATTGTGGAATTTAAATCAATCGACAACATCCAACCGTCTTTATCCATCCTGACCGGGCTGATCTGATCACATCAACATTGCTATGCTAACCTTTGCAGGTCCACCCATCTTCACCGCCACTCAAGCCAGGACATCCTTCCCCCTGACCTGTCCCAGTGTCCAAGGGGACGGCGTCTTCCTCTACTGGCAAGGCCCCAAGTCCAACGAGAGCAAGCTGGTGTACCAACACGACCGCTGGAGGGGCAACACGTGGCCCAGCGCGGAAAACCAGAAGCTCCAGCTGGCCGGCTCACCCTACAACGCCGACGCCGGAAGCTTCTCCTTTGTCCGCACACCGGGCCTCAAAGACGGCGGCTTTTACGTCTGCGACGTGCTTCTCAACGATCACGTCTTCAGCCAGGGGACCCTGCTGAGCGTGTTAAAAGGTAAGCGTCAGAGTCAGCAACAAGGTGGGAGACACGGAGGAGGTGTTAATTAAAAAAAAAAAGGTCAGGGTTTGGTTTCCATGGTACAAATGCTGCCGTTTGAATAATAACGGAATAATTGTGGTTTACACCAGTGTAGTGCGGCCAAGTGCCCCCGAACCAGCGCAATGCATTTCTAATTGAAGAAAAAAAGAGGGAAAAAACGAGTGCTTGTGCCATCATTGTCTGATTTATTAAACTTTGGAACTCTGTTTGTATTTATGTGGTCTCTTGAACTATTTGGAAATAAAAAGAGATAACTAATAAAATAAATAAATACATACATAGATAAATAAATAGTTAAATAAATAATTTTATTGTAAATAAAGATTTGTGCACATACAGATTATTATCAACATAAAGTGTCATCATGGGATCAAAGTAAAGCTCTGTTCTCAAAAATAAACTACATTTCAAATAAAATTTTCAAGTGATTGACAGGTGATTCTTGGTGGCATATGACAAGTTGGGTCAAACCATTATGGTATGGGGGAGATGCTGTTTTTTTTAGGTTACTGAAATTGAATAGCCTACTGAATATAAAATTCATTTTATGAACGTATATTGTACTGAAATATTTACATATACTTTTAAAATATATTTTAAAATCTCAACGTACCCCCTGGAGGCCCCATTTGAGAACCACTGGTTTACACCATCCATCTTGGGGAAATTTCCTGTTCATTAATAAATAATTTCATATTTGTATGATGAACATGATTAAATCAAGTACAAATTGAATGAAACCTGGTCGACTACATATGAAAAGGTAAACAAAATGACCGTGCCCATATTTGGAAGTGCTGACGTAGCAGACTACCAGGAATTAAAAACGGAGATTATTATTATTTTTGTTTTTTCAAAAAAAAAATGTTTTAAACGAAGATTATTTCCGCTGATTAGACCGCACCTCGACACGATATATCTTTCATTGGAATTGTTGCAGAAAGAAAGCCCTGGTTTTGCTCTAAGAAGAAGAAGGAGGAGGAGGAGGAGCAGACGAGAAAAATGAATGGCTCAGTGGCTGGTGGAATACTTGAAAATTCGCTGTTTGCAGCAGCAGTGCTGTTTGTGTGACTGGTTAGCACGTCTGCCTCACAGTTGTGAGGTCATGGGTTTAAATCCGGGATCCCGCCTTGCTGTGTGGAGTTAGCATGTTCTCCCTATAGGTGGGAATTTTACCTCGGTTAGTTTTAATTGACCAAACCTAAGCTGTACTACTCTAAATAAATTAAGTTGATTGAAATTCAGTTGGACCCAATCCTAATAATTTACCCAACTTTATTTATAAAGCACTTTAAAACAACTATCGTGGCATACATAGTGCTGACCTGGAGTAAAAATCAGTCATGCAAAAGAGACAGGTAAAACAAAATAAATGTATTATATCATATATGATATCATAAGAAGGTAAGTAAAAAAATTACGAAATGAATAACACAAAATACAGCAGGCCCTTTAAAACACTCAAAAGCCAAAGAATAAAGACAAGTTTTAAAGTGCTGAGAGGGATTGCGTAATATTTCACGGAAGGTCGTTCCGAAGGGAGGGAGCGTCAACTGAAAAGGATTCGATCCCCTCTGAGCCTCTCTGCTTATGCAAACAGCAGGGGCCCAAGAATAGAACCCTGTGGAACACCATACGGCCACTTAGAGCCAAGGCTAACACAGAAGGTTTTAAAACAAATACCAATTTTAGTTATATATACCCAAATTTAGATAAATGAAACTTAATAAACGATGTTGCCTTAACTCAAGTACATTACACATTTGCTTAATGCTTAAAGAAATCCATTTAATTATATGAAAAATTTGTTTTATGATTTGCTTTAATTTCATAGAAATAACTTTTTTTTTTCAGTTTACAAGTCCTGTAATTTGCCAAAATGGCCGTTTGAAACCAAAATGGCGGCACTCAGTTTGGTGCACGTGTCTCTGAGATTTTTTTGTGTGAGTGTTGTGGTGATCGACATGCTCACCCAATTTCATGTCAGTGGCTGAATCTGTGTCCAAGGCTGATTTTCTAGCTTTCTCGGGGAAGCCGCTAAGTGGCTTTTGGGCCCGTAGTGATCAAGATCCCGAGAATTTCGCCCCAATTTGACTAGGATGCACATGGCTAACCACAGTGAGCTCCACCGGTCTGATCAGCATCATTCTTTCAAAAGTGGAAGATGATGTATGGAAGCGGCGGTGGCGCGGAGGACCAAATCCCCCGCTTCGGCGTTCAGCCGGGCCGAGATCCGATGAGTGTGAAGGCCGCATCTCATGACTCATTTCTGCGCTCCGCCGGGAAGCATGGCCGGAATGAAAGCTCGTGTGTGTTCATTATGTTTCAAGCAGCCCCCGTTTCATCATGTTTTTTTTTTCCCTCTCTTGTTTGCTACTTGTCTAAAGCTTGTTCAGTGGAATGGTCTGACATTTTGGAAGAAAAAGCGTCTCATTACGTCCCCGCTGAGAGTTAGATGAGAGGAGTTAGTCAGCTTTAGAGGCAGACATCTAACTTCATATGCTATATGTCAAGTAGTTGTTATGCTTTTAAACCTTTGATATTTTCTTTTCCAATTAAAAAAAAAAAACATGTCAAGATTCACTCGAACAGCCATTTTGTATAGCACTTGTCCTCATGGAGGTTACGGGTGAACTGGAACCTATCCAAGCTAACATTAAAAGGTAAAACAGGATCAACATAACCCAACCTAAAATATGCTAAACCAAAAGTACGCTGTGTATTTAAGTACAAGTACAGATACTGGTAAAAGTAGAAGTACTGACTAACTACTTTAAATGACTCTCTATAGTATTGTACTTTATGAAAACGTTAAAATGTGGTGCCCTAAGATACAAGTGACGTGACAACAATTTTTCAAGATACAAGCCATTTGATTTAAAGTGTAAACTTGAGGTAGGGGCGGTGAAAAAAAAAAGTCTCAAAGCCATTTATTGCCACTCTTAGTTGAAGGTTACTGTCAAACAACCGCGTAGCCTCCGCTACCTTAATGCTAACATACAATGGGAATCTCTTGGCACACGGGCTAAAAATGTTGCATCTATGTGGCAGTGATCTGAAGACAAACAGCAACACATGCAGCCTGATCATTTAACAATGCTCACAGTTATATATATTTTTTTTTAATCCCCTGTGAAGATTGTCTTACTCAAGAGCGTTACGGCGCCAGACAGATGCTATACGTTAGTTTGTCTATGGCGTTTCCCATTATCTGTTAGCATTAAGCTATCTTACAGGCAAAGTTATCCGTTTTAGATGCACAACTTGAAATTCTCTTTATTTCTCAAGAAGAAGAAAAAAATAATAATAATAATATGAAATTCTCTTTATATCGTAAATTGGGTCACTTGTATCTCAAGGCACCACTACCAACAAATAAATACTCAAGTAAAGTACAGATACCAGAGAAATCTGTTTAAGTACATCAACAAAGTATTTGCACTTGGTTACATCCCGTCGCTGATAACCAATAAATTGAAACAGCTGAGGACAAGAGCAGGACATTGAGTGCCATCAGAATGAGTTTTTGTATTTTTAAGGGCAAATTATTATTGCCGCTTGAAGCGCTGCACTTCCCTGCTCGGCTCTCGTCGGAGCGGTTGCCCGGCAACATCATTGTCATTCTGCCGCTGCCGCTGCACCTGGTTGGAGTGAGAGCGTACCCAAAATAAAATTGAATCAAAAGCAGAAATGACTGCTTTTCTCGTTCTGTTGGAACACCCTGTCGTGAAATTAGAACTTTTTATACGATAAGCTCTGCAGCTTGTTTTTGGCTGAGGCCCCATTGAGCCGTTTCTCCTCCAATTTCGCATTTTACGCTGGGCCGGAGACAAGCAACTTGCTAATTATCACACAGAAATGAAGTTGGGGGGAAAAATCCCACCACTCAAAGTCTCCCCTGGAAGGAAATTGAATATGAATATAATCACAAGTGTTGAAGTCTTCCATTAAAGTGAAGCAGGTAAAAAAAAAAAAAAATGTGTTTCTAAAGGCTACTGTCGTGTGTTTGAGCGGGATTTGCTTTTCAGTCTTCGCACAACCTGCCAGTAGCGTCAGCCATTGGAGTGAGAATAACAACAGTTATGCTTCAACACGCTCCAAGTAAAACTTGAAAAGCGAATGTAATTCGAGATAGAATTGTGATGCAACAATTCAGAGGTTGTGATGGTCGCTCAAACGTGCCAAGTTACGGCTGAGCTCATTGCCATAATTTTAGATGGTAAGATTCCTGCATTTTGTTACAAATACAAGCTCTACTCCACTCTAAAAACAGTTGGGTCAAAAGTAACGCAATGATGGAGCAAAAATGGACCGACATACTTTCTGGGTTGTTTTATACAAAATGACCCAAATTTTTGACCCAAGTAAAGGATCTGAACAATATTTAAAGTTAAAGTACCACTGATTGTCACACCCACCTAAGTGGGGTGAAATTCGCTCTCCGCATTTGACCCGTCCCCTGAGGGAGTGGTGAGCAGCAGCAGGGGCTGAGCTCGGGAATCATTTGGTGATCTAACACCCCCCGCCACCCACCCCAATTGCAACTCTGAGTTGTTTTACATTAAAAGACCCATTTCTCACTCGAACTTTGGTCAAATAGACCCAAGTAGAGGACCCATTTTTGACTCATAGTTGGGTTATTTTTGACCCAACTGTTTTTAGAGTGTACTGTAGTCAATTTTACACAACAAAAGAAAAGTGTAAAAATTGAACAAATGCTTCATATTATTTATTATATATATTCATCTCATGAAATATTTTTTAAATAAAATTTCTTTTTTTTCCTGAAAAAATTAAACTTTTGTCAAACAAAATCAAAAATATAAAAATGACTTAAGTCCTGTGAGATTATAGATGTATTACTTATGAGATTGTTAAAAAAAAAATACTTAAAAGTATGACTAAATTCCTACTTTTTTACTAATAAAAGTTGAATTTTATTTTTGATTTGCTGAAAATTTTACTTTTTCCCTGAAAAAATACGACAAAAACTACTTTTTGGGGGGAATGCAACTTTTTTGTCAATTTGTTTATTCTTGTAAGATGACAATTTTTTTTCTCAGATATGAAATTATTGTCATTAGTTTAGTTACTTATTTTGTTCTTTTTTTAAATTGCTACATTAAAACAGTATTTTTGAGCGAGAAAAAATCCAAAACATTTATTTGTGCTCTGAAAATGTTTTTTCCCCAAAATGTTTTTTCCCCCCCAAAAAATATACTGTATCCATCCAACTGCCTATGTAACATTCCTATGATGGATATGGTTACCATCATATCCTGTGTTTAATTATGATTTTGTTCTGAAAGAAAAATGCTACTTTTTCTTGAAAAAAAAGAAAAAAATATTCTAAGATGTAACTATATACTGTATATGTATTATGTATAGTATGGTTATGTATACTATGTATGGATATCTGTAGTTTGTTTCTTGAAGAAAAATACGACTCTGTTCCTTCAACAACAACAAAACAACTTTATTCTCATTCTAGTGTTGTTGTTTTTTTGTTGCTGTTGGTTCTATTTCTTGTGGCCCTAATCTATTGATCTCCATGAATGGGCCTTATTTCACGCTTTACAACATCCACGCCGACACAATAGCGTCCCTTCACGGGCGTAAACAGAACAAATGCGTCCCAGTGTTGGTGGCCTTGGAAGAGTTTACTAATCACAGTCCCCGGCGGCATCCATCACAGCTGCCCAGACATGACGAGCCGATCAGTCACTGTCACACGTTTTCAGCCCCTCTCCGCACGCGCACGTGCGCGCGCGCGCACACACGTGCACCCACACGGCAATCATGTGACACATATATTTTTACCCCACCTCATTATGAGTATCATTATGTATGATTATACCTGCCGGCCTCCCACGGAGGCTGCAGGTGGCCCACGCTGATCACACTAATCAACGCTGAAATATGTGTGTTTTTACGTGACGCACGGGGTGGGGGGGTTCTTGAGGGGTCCGCGGAGCTTGATTACGCCCAGATGGATTCTCATTTCGCTTTGATGAGACACTAAGCATCAGTCACAGTCAAGTGGCGCATTAGCAGCAAATCACTTTAATGAATATATATTATTGTGACCTCTCCATGGATGGTGCTCTGTTGTTTTTTTTTTGTTCTCCTCTCACGTGGCCGTCCCCTTTAGCCCATCACTCCTTATTCGTCCTTGGCCTTTTCTGCAATCACGCCAGCCATTAAGTCACTTTCTCATCCCGCCTCGCTCTTTTGCCTCCCCTCCTTGTCTGCCGTTTTCGCAGCCTCATTCTCGTCTCCTGATTTTTATCCATTTGTTTATGCGGTCACCTTTTTTTTTGCACCGCTGGCTGGTTTTGTGTAAAACAAATAACTGGTGCCTTGGGATACGAGTGACCCGACTTGTGAGGTTTTGTTTTAACTTGTGAGTGGCAGCTACTTAAGATACGAGCACCAGCATGCGACCTTACTCAGTAGTTTTGCAGATATAATTGGTCATTTGTCTTCCAAAAAAGGTTTCCAGCTGTTGAATTCAATTCCCAGTTGAAGTTTACTGTCAAACTTAAGATTTACATATTGTTTATTTCAAAGAACTACAGAGCCTCAGCTAGCTTAATGCCAACATACAGAAACAGGATGTGGACTAACACACAGGTGACCGCAAGCAAACTGGAAATGGACTTTTGTCTGTGAGGCAGACATGCTAAGTTGCTAACCACTCGAGCACCCTGCTGCCCTCTGTTTGTTCAATTGCCCTGTCAACTTGTTCCCTTTGTTTTTTTCCGCCTCTGCTGGCTCCGCAGTGATGGGCCGACGTTGGGGTCCCGAGCTGCTGCTGGAGTGCCTTTACAGCGGGGTTTCCCAAGTCCAGGAGGCCAGGTGGGAATATGAAAATAAGAGTCGGCGGTTGCCCGTGACGACAGAGGAGCCCGGCAGCGTCACCACCGCTCTGCCCTTGCCCGTCACCTCCGACACGGCCGGCAACTACACGTGCACCTTGAGGCTAAGAAACGGCCAGACTATCAGCGCCACGCACACCGTCAAGCATCAAGGTAATGCAAACATGGGTTTTAGTGTCACAAATACGAGAGTTGCTAGCCTCACGTATCTGTGCCTGCATACTGTAGCTGTGACTCTGGTCAGTGCCTGGACCCCCCCCCCCCCCCAAAGTAGTGCTGATGTAAAATGGTGTCCCCCTTCTATCCTTTAAGTTGCTGGCCTTGAAATTAGTACGTCTGCCTCACACTTATGAGGCTTGGGGAACAAATTTCAGCTCTGCTTGCTTCCCACATTCTTCTACAAATATGCATGTCAACCAGGTTCATTGTAGACTCTAAATGATCAGAAAACAAAAAAAGTTGAGTTGTTTTTCTATACAATATGTGCACCGATATTTACTGGCCAGCAGTCCTCTTGCCTAACCGAAGAAAATCAAGTTTCAAATTGTCACCACCAATCACATGAAAGTGAGACATTTCTCTCTTTTGGGGTCAATTAGCCTAAAAAAAAAGGAGGGGGGGAAATAGAGAGATAGAGAAGGGGGGGAGGGGAAGAGAGAGGAAGGGATGAAGGGAAGGATGAAGTGGGGGACAGAAAAGGAGAGAGGTATAGAGGGGAAGAGAGATAGGGAGGGAGGGACGGAGAGTAAGATAAAGAGAGGGACGGAGGGAGAGAGAGAAAGCGAGAGAGAGAGAGAGGGGGACGGGAAGAGATGGAGTAAGAGAGAGAGAAATTGAGGAAAAGGGAGGGAAAGAGAGGGAGAGATGAAGGGGGGATGAAGGGAGGGAGGGATAGAGGGGAAAAGAGATAGGGAGGGAGGGAGAGAGACATGGGGACGGGGGAGAGAGAGGGGGGGTGGTCAGACTGAGAGACCGATGTACAGGTTCAACCAAAGACATTCTGCTATAAATTCTATGATTTTCTCTGGATCTCCAACAAAATAAAATGTGTTCTTCCCTGGCCAACGTGCCACTAATCAACTTTTAAAATCTAAATCTAAATCATCAATACTAGCCCTTTTGTTTTTGTAATCAAAAAAATAAAAACCGTAAATATTCCAAATGCTTAACTTAACGTTTTTATGAGACATAAAGGTCACCGTTTTTCCGTATCATGCTGGTCTCGCTGAAACGCGAATATAAGAAGACAGAACCGCGGGACATATCGTCTAACAATAACTAAATAATTCAGCCTTATTGTGTCGCCGGTTGAGAACAGGAGGATGTGACAGCTAAATGGATCCCCCCCCTGTTGAGATAAGTCCAATGCATCACTCGGACCGCGGGGCCCAGGGCTCATCATAATGCAAGCCGCCGCCCGCCACTACTGCAGCTATGGGAGTAATGGATACTCACAGACTGCGATGAAGACCAGGGAGCCATTCTTATCAGAGGGGAGGCATCCTGAGATGGAGGGCGGGATAATGGCGAGATTTTTATGGCTTTTATGGGAAGACAACATTTTTTATTACTTCCACCAAGGAGGTTCTTGTTTGTTTGTTTCTTGGCAGGATAAGGGCAAAACTGCTTGTAGATACAGTAAATATAATAAGTCCACACACCCCTGTTCAAATGCCATGCTTTTGTCACATAAAAAATGCACCAAGATACATCCTTTCAAAAAAGTCACCTAAAACTTTTTGTCATTTATTTTTTTACATATTTTCAAGAAAGTCAGAAGAGCTTGCATGGAAAAGTGCGGATCGGAACCCTCAACGTGCCGAAACCGTGTCTACTGTCAAGTCTCATTCAGTAGCTCTTGCTAGGGCAATGCTGCACAATCGTATATGACAGAATAAAGGCCTATATGATCAAATAAGAGTGACTAATACCGGACCATAGCAACTTCATCATAAGGGACATAGAAACTACATAAAACTAGACGTAACTGAGAGTGGCTAATAATATCATCATCATCATCATCATTGAACATTATCATCATAAGGAACATAGTAACTGCATAGCTAATGATAATCATCAGCATCATAACACAATGACCCCCCCCCCCTCATGACGACCCAACCCAAATCACGGTCCAAAATTTTTTTTAGTAGCTTTTTTTTTTATCTTGCACTTGACAAATACTCCATTAAAAAAAACTACTAAAACTAATTGTTACTAATACTAGTTTATAATTTTTTTTATATAATATTTTTTTTAAATAATTAATTAATTTTTTTAATAATATTTTTTTTATTTTTTTATTTTATTTCTTGCACTCGACAAATACTCCATATTTTTAAAATAAAACTACTAAAACTAATTGTTCCTACTAATAGTTTATTATTATTTTTAATATTTGGAGTATTTGTCGAGTGCACTCATTGACCTTTTAAAAAAAATAAATAAATCTTGTATTTGACAAATACTCCATATAAACTACTAAACTTTTTTTTATTATATGAATTATTTGTCGAGTGCAAGATAAAATAAAAAAGGTCAATTAGTATTTTGTAATAAAGTAAATAAACTGCAATTCAACAAAAGTTTGACCTTCCGTCTTCTTTACGGACGTATATGGAAGTAAATTAATTTCGAATGATTCCTGAATGCTCATTTTTACTTATAATCATAGTTTTAGTTCTATAAATGTAGTACTTATTTTTCATATATTTAAAAAATGAAAATTATTTAATTTAAATTTTAGCCTCAGTTATTTTGTTACTTATAATAACAACCTTGAAGGGTGTTTAATGTTGCAATTCCTGCTTTAAATCAAACAATGCTACTCGAGTTGCAGAAACAACACTTTTTTTTCTTCTTTTTTTCAGCAGCATTGTGAAATTCCTTCCCCAGCTGTTGTTTTTCATCCAAGTGCATAATTTCCCTCGGAAGCCATATGGTATAAGATTGTGTGAAGTCGAACCTCTTTGGTGTGCCACCCACTTCCCCGCGCTCGCGTCCCGCGCACCCCCCGACCCGCCGCCTCCTCATTTGAGATTGAAGCATTGCAATGGAGGTAAGGAAAAGGTGAGAAGATGAGGGTTCCAAGTGAGGCAGACAGATCAAGCCTCTATGCTTGGCTTCGCTCTGCACTCACTTACTTTACGGTAATTCATGTGTTGGGTTTGGCACGGGTCACCGGCGCCTTCCATTAGCAATGCCCCGGCACATAGTCACCAATCAATTAGGGCTCACGCACGCATGTGATGATTGATGGCTTAGAGGGGCCGGCTAATGGCCCTGACACCAGGGCCCTAGGGGGCGCCGGCGGGTCATTTCTTTTACAAACAAAATTTGTCAGAGGCGCTTGAGTGGACAGAACTTGGGCCGGGTTCCCGACCTGCTGCATACATTGTGTATTCATGAGCATAATTATGCATAAGTCAGATTGAAGGCTCTTTTTTTTGGGAAATCCAGAGGTGGAAAGAGTCATAAAATATTTCGTATATTAAAGTACAATTTCAGTGGTGCCTTTTTGGGTTGTGTTTTTAAATTAGGAAAGTAGCACTCTAGAATATTGGACTTCATAAAAATTAAGTAGAATGTAAAGTATTAGACAGTTTTAGTTAGTGTTAATTCATAGCAACTCCTTCTGGTGTGTGCAACTTTGCCACCAGGGAGCAGTATAATACTGTCATGCAGAGGATAAAGAATATATGTTAGTGAGTATTGTTCAAATACCCGCTGCTTAAATTATTATAAAATTGTCACATTGGTGCTGTTTGTTAACCCGTTTATGGCGTTTCCAAGTGTTAGCATTAAGCTAGTGAACTCAACGTTATCCGGTATTTACCATAGTTATTTGCACCTATTTTGAGTCCTCAATAAAGCTATCATGCATGTTTTTTTTAGAATTTTGGAACCAGAGCCGGGATTCGAACACACCAAACCTCAGAACTGTGAGGCAGACATGCTAACTGCCCTAATCAAGCCACGCAAAGCTGTTTCTGTAGAATCCAGGCCTGAGTTCTTCCAAAGCCATGCCATGGCCATTATGCAAATGCAAACATAATGGGCAATATCTCACACTGAATGACGCTACAACTCTGTGTGTGCGTGTGTGTGTGTGGGTGTGCATGAGTGTGTGTGCGTGTTATTGTGTTCTGGCATGCATGTAATAAACATGCTGTGTTGCCATGCTGTTTACACGTACACGCACACACACAGCTCGCCCCCGCATGAGTCTCATCTGTCTCACGACTTCCTTAACCACTGGCTGAAGTAGTCGTACTCCGTACTTATAGGGATGGGCAACTTACTGTAAATGCTGGAGGGGGTCCAGAATTTTTCATCAGTGCTACTGAGGGGCCACAAAGGACCACCCACTTTCTAACCAGACGGATGACAAAAATGCTCTTTTAAATATGGACAACATGTGTAGATATCTGCAAAATATGTGCTCTTAACATATTCCATTTTTGATAACATGTTTTTTTCAATGCATGCATAAAAGATCCACTACTTTGAAGTAAACAACAAAATATATAACCACGTAACCGTACTAATTTGACTCTTTTAGTAAGAATAAAAAAGTATATACTGTAAATATGTACTTAAATACAAAAACTCTCGGCACACATAATAGTTCCCCTACCACCGCTCTGCAATATTCTACTTTATACAAACATAGTAATAACATAATTAAATGGACTGTAAAGAATTGAACAATTTGTGCACCATGATTAATTATGGCTCCCTTTGTTGTGAGCGACTTGGCCACCGGGGGCAGTATAATGCAGACATGCAAACAAATGAAGAAGAGTTGATGTGGTAAGATCACTGACATGAATATATGACTGGGTAGCCGTTGAAGTCACAGGGCGGCCATCTTGCTCCTCCCACCTCGCGAGCAGATTACTGTATACGCTATACGTACAGAAACATAAACAAGAGGGCTTCAGACATTTTACAACTTGCCTTAAATGTATAAATTATATGCTTAATGATGTTTCCAGGAGGAAACTTGTATATTTTTTATTAAAGATTTATAACTGTAATTCAACAAAAGATGCCTCTGCCAAATCTAATATTGGGGTCTAAGGAACTGAGTGATAAAAGAAAAAGGGGGTCTTCAAAGCCGCACATTCTGTCCACTTGTTAATTTTTATTTTTTACTTAAATAGTGAGCACCTTGCCACAAATCCCCCACCCCGCCCCCGGCCTTATACTAACTGTCTACGAGCTGTATCTGTCTCATCTGTACGTATACCGTATAGTTTATACAGTAGTCTGCTCGCGAGGTGGGAGGAGCAAGATGGCCGCCCTGTGACTTCAACAGCTTGCACCGGCGTAAATGGGCTATCAGCTATCCAGTTATATATTCAGGTCAGTGAATGTTACTCATTCTTGCAGATGTTAGAGAATATATGACTTTGAGTTATTTTTGGATATTACATGATGTTTGTGCCCAAATATAGGGTGACAAAAAAACAGAACTTTTTTAAAAATCCAATAAAACCAAGAGTGATGGAAGGAAAATATTTCATTCATAGTAATTGAAACTTCACTTTAAAACATGCCATTTAAGAAACAATGTTGGAATTTTCTTTTTTTTTCTTTTTTCTTTTTATGATGTCCTGTTGATGACATCCTCCTGCACGAGTCCATTGAAATCTGCTGTTGAGCTTCCTCATTGACCACTACAACGTCTCAGCTGGGATTCCATCATTGTTTAATTGTAAATGGCACGTTTTAAGGTTTCAATTGCTATGAATAAAAGATTTTTCATCCTTCACTCTTGGTTTTATTGGATTGTTAAAAAAGTTCCCGTTTTATTGGTCACCTTGTGTAGCCATTGCTTAAAACACTGCGACTATCAATGCTAATTGTTCCCCAGTCAATGGTGTTTCCCATTTAGTGTTAGCATTAAGCTAGCGCGGCATTACTAAGGCACAGTTGTTCAGCTGTAAGAATAGCATTTTGTGTATTTCAATTTTTCCATGTGAAGTTTGACAGTAAACTTAAACTTGAAATGTCTTTTTTTGAAGAATTGTTTGCCATATCTGCTAAAGTACTGCTTGTTGCTAAGTGAGTATTTTTGTATTTCACGACTTTCCACGACTGCTCAGCTGTAATACAAGGGGGCGTCGCTAAAGTTTGCTGTGATGCCAACTCCTTAATAGTGTTGATTTTTTTCTGGTGACATCGCCGAGCGTGTGTGTGTGTGCGTGCGTGTCAGATGGATGTCTGACAGCGCCTTCATCCTCCAGTGCGCCCATTGTGCGCGTGAGTGACAGCTACATGATGAAAATGCACGTTACATGCCTGGAAGGCAGGTGGAGACGCTGCGTCTTTCATATGAAGTTCAACTGCGTCCCCGACCCGCCGCCGTCTTCGCCATTGGCAGATGCAACAACTTGTCAGCTCCCAAGAAATTAAAGTTTTTCTCTCATTTTTCTCTGTGGCAGAGAGCGCCGTGGCGCCCTCGTTGCACTCTTTTTCCCCCCACCACCTCCTGGCTTTATTACTTCTGGTGCCCCTGGTTGCCGCCACTGTGGTTGTGTTGCTATGGCGACAGAAGCGCATCTCCAGTCGAGGTGAGGTTACAGACGGGGTTTTTTTTCCCCTTCCCTCTGACGGATGCGGCCCGGAACATCCTCTGGGGTTGTTGTAATGAATCTGACCCTATCTCTTCCTATGTGTGTGCGCGTGCAGGTATTGAGCAGTCTCTGTCCGTCCACTCTGGCGAGACGGAGAACATCTACGAGAATCCCGAAGATGTCAGACAGGTGATAAAACTTGGCCATTTTCCCCCCCTGATGAATTGTCCTCTTTTTTTTTTTTTTTTTTCATCTTTTCCTACTTTCTACTTCCCAGCCTCACTCACTTGTTGCTCATTAAAGCTGTTTTGCTTTCCTTCCCGACAGGCTGTTCCGCAAGGGTCCGTTTATATGGTGAGTTACTGCGCAGCACACTCACACAGGGAGAATGCTTTTTGTGTATGAAAACTTGTAATCCAGCTAACACGCTACGTGAAAATCCGCGATATAGAGCAATCTTACAAAATTATTTTGACCCATGCTAAAGTATTTTTTTCTGTCTGTTCTCACTGTTTCACTATCAAGAAAATGGCAGACAGAATTGCTTTCAGTTTTTCAATAAGAGGCAAAAAAAAAAGCTATTTGTCATTCCAATTTGAAGTTTACTGTCAATTTGACGACAATGTGTATATTTAAATATCAAGCTGCTTATCCAAAATACATAACAATGAAAGTCTGCTAGCTTAATGCTAACATGTCATGTGCAACGCCATAGATGCGCTTACAGATATTAGCATATATGATACAGTATTTACAAACAACAACATTAACAACAGAAGACAATTAAACATTGTATAATGTCTACAGTACTTTCCTTCATTTCTATACTAGCAATTAGCCATTTTTGTGTGTTCAAACATATTTACAGTGTGCTTAAAAAATGTGTTGTGATAAGTTCATATGTCTCTTTCTCAGGGTTTCCTGCTATTTTTGGGTGATCGAACCCGAGCCCTGCTGCGAATAGCAAATTTCTTTGAGCTAATGGCACCCCTTAAAAGGTTTATAACGACATGTATGCTACACGATCGCAACAAAGCAGATTTTACCCCCCATTTTTTATAGCCTATTATTTTGCGTTTTTTTTTTTTAAACAGAGGCTCATAAAGCATCAACATCTAGATTGTACACAGTCATAAAACTCATGTCACATAAAAAACTGCTGAGTAAAAGTAAAATTATTCAACACAAGCAAAACACCATTACATGAGGCTCATCAATAGTAATAGCTAGCATGCTAGCCTAAGTAAATAAATGGATAGGTGAATTGGCCAAAATGTGGTGAAACGCTGTATTACATGGAAGCATGGAACAAACAATGAGAAACACTTTTGACTAAGCTATGTCATTCGAATGTACTGCAAAGTCATTTGAACGTATCGATAAAGTCGTACGCCAAATGCTAAAAACATAGCATTTTTTACCCATAATGCCCGGGGTAATGTCACAATTGCACATAGAAAAGGAAATAATGCTATGTTTTTTTAGCATTTAGCCTATGTTTTGCCAATACGTTTGAATGACTTTATCAATACGTTTGAATGACTTTGCAGTACATTAAAACAACATAGCCCAGTCAAAACTGTTTACTCCACATTGGCAATTCCACAATCCCGTAATATTAAATAATTGACAGGAAAAAAATCATTTGTAATTGTACTCGAGTATATTTTTTACTTTTTTCCAATGACTTCAGAGGGAAATCAGTACTTTTACCACTATTCATTTTAACACAAGTATCTGAGTGTGAGTACTTTTGTCACCTGTACAGCTAACAATGTTTTTTTTTTTTTTAAATCCTTTTGCCCTCCAGGATTTAAAGCCAAGACATGACGACGTCTACAAGGAACTGGAGCGCTAAGCGAAGAAAAGCATGACATCACCTGTGTGTGTGTGTGTGTGTGTGTCTTTGCATGTAGTGTGTGTGTGCGTGTGTGTGTCTTTGCATGTAGTATGTGTGTTGGCGACATCGCCCTGTCATTCTTCTCACACAGGCTGCACATCACGTTGACAGTGTGGCGCAATATGGCGTCACGCGCTGACAGGCAACGCTCCGCCGCCTGTGCTGTTGTTTGCGTTGCGTGGCCTGTCTGTACGCGTGTGCGTTTGTGTGTGGCCAAAGCCGAATAACGCTTTTATTTTTTCAGTAGAGGTAGTGAGTTGGTCTTTCCAGCGGCAGAAGTGATCAGCTACATGCACGTTACCCTCATGCTGCTGTCACATCTGGTGGTGGGTGGGGGGCCGGGGGGGGCTTTTATGAGGAGCACAGTAACTGGATTTTATAATTGGCTCTTGAGTAGACTTGGAAATGGCACTCAAGTGTGTAAATGTTCTCAAGAGCGATGCTTATTTGTTTGTATGTCATTACAGTATTAGCGGTGATGAAAGAGGGGATTATTTTTTGCAGAAATAGAAACACTGGATGTTGAAGAAGCTTTTTCGTTTTGATTTTCACCTACAATTGAAAGCAGTTATTGTGTTTTCATATGTACGTGACATGCAATTGTAATGATAATAATTGCTTTGCTGAATTAAGCCAGTGGATTGTACTGTATCACTCTTATTAAAGCATAAAAGCATAGCGTGATGGTCAAGGGAGAAGCGGGTTTGCTACAATGACATTTTGAGAAGCTGCCTTCCCGCCATTCGCTAACTGCACCTGACGCTACGTACATCGCTTGCATTTTGGTCAGAGTTGTAAACTTTATTTCATCAACAGGTTCATATGAAATTATAAATATAGTTGAGTATTACTCTGGTTAACAAATGTTTCAAAAACAATTTAATCAGTTGTTTTTCTCTACCACGTCAGGTTTTAATAATAATCATCATATAAAATGTAATATAATAATATATGTAGTTATAGTAGTAGTAACATACATCATATACTAGTGTACATTAGTAATTTACTAGTATATTTATGAATTAGGAGTTAGGTTCAGCAACAATTGGAATTTTGTTGTGCAAACTTTTGTAGGTCGAACTTAAAAATAAATGTATGTTTTGGACTACAGGTGATGATGAAGTTTCTGCTTAATCTAGTGCAAGCATCTTGTCTTATGATTTTGATTCTGTCAATAAACGTTCTTTTACAAATGGTTAATTCTTGTCGGTAGATTGGTAATGTTTGTATTTTGGAAAATCGGCACATTCTGCTCTTACCTCTGACAAACAAATAATTAAACCATTACGACGCAATGACCGAGTTTTCGCATTCGGGAAAGTTTGTCCATCGCGCGCTTCCGTCGTTATCCAGGAAGTATGGCCGCCTGGTTGTGGTTTCGCTGTGTTTTCGGGCCTCACCTGCAACGAATTCATCGCCACCCGCAACCGACTTGGCCCCAGGGACGAGTCGTCAGGACGGTAGGAGCATGCACGTCATTTCTCGTTCATTTCGACGCGGCTCACTCCACAATCGGAAGCGTTTTGGTGGCTGTTAGCCGAACATGTCGCTCCCAGGAGCTACATGCGGAAGTGTCAAATGTTTATCAATGAGCATAGTTAACATTAAAAGTGATGAATGCAACGAATGACATGCAGCATTATCCTTGTTTGTATTTGATGTTTTACTGGTTGTCACCGTTTAAATTCGCCAGCGTTCTCAACGGTACCCATCAGCTAATGCTAACGTTAGCATGATGTGCAGTTTCAATTTGATAACCTGACATAGATAAGTAGATAGTTATGCAGTGAGTTCACTTTATTCAGGTAACACTTTTTAGGGGAATGACTCGCAAACTGCTTTAAATGGTTAAATGCATATATAAAATACGGGAAAAATGAATTCAATGAAACAAGCTGTAATTCTCGCCTAATTGATTGCAGTAATTTAGATCAAATTGGAAAATGTTCGAATGTTGATTAAATGGCGTGTCCCCTGACTTTGTACAGGGATGGAACTACCAGCCAGGGAGTTTGGAGAAACACACACACAGCATCCTGGGTTGGGTCAGTATTAGGTGTACTGTATTGTCAGATTATACAGTTTCAGATCTTTGAATTTAATGTCAGAGTGTAATTTCTTTCCATTGAGGCAAATGATGATGATGATGATGATGATGATTCATGTGTCTTTGTGTCTTTCCTGCAGGCTTCCGCTGTGTGGTATCTGTCCTATTGCAGCTCTCCTTTACTGCTATGCTATCTGTATGGAAAAGGTCAGAAAACAAGACTTATAGAAATGAACATTCATGTTCTTAAATACTTGTGATTTGTAACGGAATCATTGAATGAATTGCTGATGATTCGGAGCGATATTCGTCGTGTGTGTGTGTGTTTTTAGGATATATCTGCAGCAGCAAGTTGGCGCCGGTGAGTCAATACGTGGCTACGATGCTTCTGTGTCTCCTCGGCGTGGCGTGTCTCCGAGGTGAGGTCACGCAAATCGACCGTTTGCATGATATGCTCGAAAAGCAGCGTGATAGCTCGCCGTTAAAAAAAAGATGTCGTACCATTCCTGCAAAAAATGATTTAGGCTGGGGAAGATGGAAGAACGCTCAATATCTGGAGTTTGTTTCCATTTTGGAGGAGACGAAGAAGAATCCCTCGCCAGACAACAAGGTGCGCTCGCTTTCGCTTTCGCTTTCAGCCAGCAATCGGCGAAGGGATTGGGAGTCAAATGTTCTTGTTTCCGTTTCTTGCAGAATAAGTTGCGATGCTACAACTTTGACTTCTCTCATTGGCCTGCGGATTTCAGCTGGACCGAAGTCAGCCATCCGTAAGCTTTGGTTGTTATTTTGCCGTCTTCGTGTACTATTTGTAGACCGATGCTCAATTGTAATCATTTATCTTTGTGCATTTTCTGCATTTGTCAATTTGAAGTCATGTTTTGTTATTTTAGTAACACAATTTAAAAAATCTGATTCTGACAAATTAATCAACCGATGAATTGATTTATTAGGATCATTGTTAGTTGCAGCGCTGGTTCCCACCACTTGTGGGTGTAGTAGAAAGGGGGCCATTATCTCATGCGCTCACAGCCATTTTGACTGAAGTAACCCCCTTCGCTCTTGGCTGTTTTACTGGATTTCGCCTGATTTTGGAAAAAGCTGACAGAATATTGTGTTCTATTCCTATAAAAACATGGAACCTACAAAACTAAAGATTAGAGTCTCTTCTTTCATCAGAAAAAAAGTATATTGTTTCCGTTTTGCAGCATTTAGCATTAGAATATGGCAAAGTTTCATCATTATTCACAAATCTGTTGAAAACACGAGAGCTTGTTGCAACATGGCCCGGGTTGATCTCTTATACTCTGCTGCCACCTGCTGGCCGTTTCTGTAATTACTACCATTGCTCGAAGCCGCTTCTTCATGTCAGAAGCTGCATCAAAGCCTTCTGTATGCTCTCGCATAAAAAACATAAAAAAGGTATGAATACGTTTTGGGGAGTGAAGGAGTTACTCTGGTCCACGGGTCCGCCCGCCAGTGTGACTCGGGGCCAAACGTTTCTTCAGCTCCTCGTTTTGATTTCCCCGATTTTGTGCGACAGGAAGTTGACCAAAGCCGGCGTGTCCCTGCTGAAGCGCGAGCCCCGGCCGAGAGGGACGGCGGACGCCATGCTGCACTCGGTGCGCACTCTGCCCTGCCACGTCATCAGGTGTTGTTTTTTTCGCTTCACTTGCCGATTTTTGGTATCGCCGCTGCGCCGCATGCTCACCATTTTGTTTCGTTGCAGTTTCCTGGTCGTGCACTCCTTCGGGAGGCGGATGCTGTATCCGGGCTCGGTGGGATTGCTGCAGAAAGCCATGAGGCCCATGCTGGAGGAAGGCCAGGCCAAACTTATAGAAGAGGTAAACACGCACATGAAGCTGTTATTATGACTTTTTTTTTCTTTTCTTTTCTTTTTTACTCATTCACTGCCATTGACGACTATAGACGTAAAAAATTAATGCGAACTATTTCTCTTAGTTTAACTTTTTTTTTTTTTCATTTTTTATGAAAACCTATTAAAAAATAATAATATTGTACATTTATATCATATAACATTTGTAATTAATCGTGAGTCAACTATTGAAGTCATGAGATTAATTATGAATACAAATTTTATTCGTCTGACGCCCCTTATTTAAAAATATTTGTAAAATAAATTTTGGGTGGCAAATTTGGAGGTTTATCTGCATTTTTTGAAGAATTTTTATTTGGGTTTTCATTTGGGCAGCCATTTTGTCACTTTTAGTTGACTGAAAATGACATCACAGTTGCTCAGGTAACGACCAATCACAGATCAGCTTGATTATTATTATTTTTCCTTTACTACAGTGGAACCCCAAACACAATTTTGGCTCTTCACCTGTAGATTCACTTATTCACAATTATTTTTCTAGCTCAGTTTTTTTTTTTTTTTTGTGTGTGGCAATTTTGGAGGTTTATCTGCATTTTTTGGAAGAATTTTTATTTGGGTTTTCAACAGAAAAAAAGTTTCCCAATGCATTTCAATTGGCAATTTGGCATCAATTCTATGCGGATTTTCGTTTTTCGCGGGCCGAATTGGAGCAACAAAATCCTTTTCGGGGCAGCCATTTTGTCACTTGCTGTCGACTGAAAATTACATCACGGCTGCTCTGACCAATCGAAGCTCAGCTTGTAAATGTCACATGACCAAACTCAGAAAAAAGGTGATTGGTCGTTTGAGCCCTGATCAGCTGTGATGTCATTTTCAGTCGACAGTCGACCCCCCCTCGTGAGAAAAGCAATTGTATTTTGCTGCTTAACTCGTATATTTCACAAATGCTATGCCGTGTTGAGACTCGTTTAGATGCACAGAACATATTACTGAATAACAAATTTTAACCCAAACATAATCATTTTCAAATCGACTCTTATCAGCCGAAAATCCTGTGACTAAATCAGGTCAAACCTTCGCTTAAAAACCAAGTGAAAAATCTTCCTTCCAGTTTGACGGCCAAAGGAACAAGCTAACGGCCTGCGACGGCAACGAGATCGACACCATGTTTGTGGACCGCAGGGGCCGCGGCGGAGACAAGGGCCGCACGCTGGTAAGTCACTGAGTGTGTGTGCGTCGCGGGTGCGTCGCGGGTGCGTCGCGGGTGCGTCACACGTGCGTCTTCTTGGCGCCCCAGGTCATCTGCTGCGAGGGCAACGCGGGCTTCTACGAGGTGGGGTGCATGAACACGCCGCTGGAGGGTGAGAACTCGTCCTCGCTGGCGTCCGTCATTCAGCATTTCCTCTTTTGAATTACGTTCCGTTCGATGCGCTCCGCAGGCGGCTATTCGGTCCTGGGCTGGAACCATCCGGGCTTCGGAGGCAGCACGGTAAGTAAACCCAGTGGCTTCGTGTGAAACAAACGTCGACGGCTGATTGCCACCCGAGGGAATGAAATGAAAGCAAAGCGACGTTCTGCATGGAGAAAACTGCCAAAATTGAAAATAAATTAATTACTGAAAGTGAAATTAAAAATGGATATAAAAAATATAATTAAAAAATGGAAATAAAAACAACAGAAATATATATCCCTAAATAAATAAATAAAATAAAAAAGGAGATTAAAAAAATTTATATAAAAATAAATATCGAAATAAATACACAAATAAATAAATATGAATGGAAATAATAATAATAATTATATATATATATATATCCCTAAATAAAATAAAAAGTAAAAATAAAAGATTAAAAAATGTAATTAATAAATATCGAAATAAATACATAAATAAATATATAAATCAATAAAAACGCTCTGCTCATTTATTTCATGCTGCAGACGCTCTGTCAAGTCGAAAAATTATTCATTTATTCAAATAAATAAATGTGAGAGCAGAACTTATTCATTTATTCATTGATATTTAATTCTCAAATTATTTGTGTATTTATATCATTTATTTTTTAAATTTAATTTTTATTTTTAAATACATTTTTACTTTTATTTATTTAGGGATATATATATTTTTTTGTTGGTTTTATTTCCATTTATATTTATTTTTGTGGTATTTAATTTTTGAATTATTTTTTTATATCCATTTTAATTTTCGATTTTAGTCATTAATTAATTTATTTAAAAATGTTGTCAGTTTTGGATCAGATGTTGAATGCTTGTGTGTGTTTTTGTGGCAGGGGGTTCCCTTCCCTCAGAATGAGGCCAACGCCATGGACGTGGTCATCCAGTTTGCCATGCACAAGCTGCACTTTCAGCTCAGCGACATCGTCATTTACGCGTGGTCCATCGGCGGGTTCACAGGTTTTGTCATACGGATTTTTACCATGCGTTGCCATTTATAGCTATGATACTTCACACACACAAAATAGTCCAACTCTTGTTTGGAATCAGCGGGGAAAAAAATCATCTCTAAATTTCATTATTATTCACAAGCCTGTTTAAAACGGTGTGTTTTTGCAACATGGCCCTAGTTGATCTCTTCTACTCTGCTGCCACCTGCTGGACGTTTTTGTAATAATTACCATTGCTTTAAACATTCTCTTCAGTCCAGAGGCTGCATCAAAGCCTTCTGTATGCTCTAGCATAAAAACAACAACATATAAATACGTCTTTGGGAGCACGGTAATATTTAAAATAGAACGTATTTATATGTTTTTGGGAGCAAATGCGTTTTAAGGGAAAAAATGTGGCAAACAATAAACTGTGATTAACAAATGCATTCTCATTTGTGTGCAGCCAGTTGGGCGGTGATGTCATACCCCGAGATCCAATCAGTCGTGCTGGACGCGTCTTTCGATGACCTTCTACCTTTGGCCCTCAAAGTCATGCCCGAAAGCTGGAGTGAGTTCTTCCTTCCACTTGCCTTTAGCATTAGCATGTGCCGATGATCGGCGGCGATATTTGGCATTTTGACAAATCTCGAATGCTTGCGAGCGTCGCGAATTTTGGGTATTTTTTTTAAAAATCGGGTAATATTTTCTCTTTTGCTGCAAAAGAATATCGGCATGAAGTATCGGTTATCGGCCTCCTTGACGACTAATCATCGGTATCGGCCCTGAAAAAAAACACATGTTAGTGCTAACCCGTTTGTGCTTTGTGTGTCAGGGCCGCTGGTTCAGTATACGGTGCGACAGTACATAAACCTCAACGTTTCCGAGCAGCTTCTCAAGTGAGTCCCGGCAAAGCCGTGTTATTCAAGTGCAGATGGGGGAAGGCATCTATTTGGCTGGTGTGACGTCTGTGCTTGCCTCCGGTCAGGTACCAGGGACCCGTGTTGCTCGTGCGCAGAACCCGGGATGAGATCATCACCACATCGTAAATCGCACACGCAGCATTCCCTCATTTGTTTTTGTTTTTATCCTCATATACAGTGACATTTTACGGTTTACAATTTTTATGAAAAAATTAAAAAAACAAAGAAACTTTACTATACATAATAGCTTTTTTTTAATAATAAAAAAAAAAAAGCCTTATCATCATGGATTTTTCATTTAAAAAATAAATAGAAGCCTTACTTTTAAGGTGAAACTTTTTTTTTTTTAAATAAAAAGAAGCCTTACCTTGCCTAATCGTGTATTTTAGATTTGTTATTGTTAAAGCCTTACTATATATACATCATGGTTTAAAATAAATAAAAAAATAAAAATAAAAACTTCACTATAAATGTTTTTTTAATAATAAAAAGAAGCCTTATAGCTTTTATATAATAATAAAAAAAAGCCTTACTATATATACATCATGGCTTTATTTATAAAAATAAATAAAAGACTTACTATAAATCATGTTTTTTTTATTAAGAAGCCTTACATCATCATGGCTTTTATATGAAAACATTATTTTTTTTAAAGCCTTACTATATATATCTTGGCTTTGTTTTGTTTACAAATAGTAAATAAAAGCCTTACTATATATATCATGGCTTTTTCAATAATAAAAAGAAGCCTTACATCATGGCTTTTATTTCTATATATTTATTTATTTTATTCGTTACTATATACATCATGTTTTTTTTTTTATAAAAATAAAAGCCTTACCGAAAAATCATGGATTTTTTTTTTTTTTTACGCCTTACTACACTTCTTTTTTTTTTTAAATAAAAAAAACGTACTAAATGGCTTTCATTGCAAGGACATTTTAATTGTTGTCGTTTTTCTGTGCAGGAGTTCCGATGACGTCATGTCCAACCGAGGAAACGAGCTCCTGCTCAATCTGCTGCAGTTCAGGTCAGCGGCGATGCGCGTTTGCCGCGTTTCCAGTTGCGCGCACAAGTTGACATCATGTGCGTGACCTCGGCAGGTATCCCAAAATAATGAGCAAGGACGGGGTGCAGGTGGTCCGCCAATGGCTGGGGGCCTCCAATCACGTGGAGGAAGGTAATGAGCAGCTTTCACTTGGGACTTGGATTTCACTTTGAAGTGACGCTGCAATCAAACAGTTTGGGGGAAAATGGCAAACTTTCAACTATTTGGTTGCCACGCAGCATCCGTCTACAGCGGCTACCAGGTGGACGACGACTGGTGCACGTCCGTGTTGCTGTCGTACGAGAGCGACGCCGACGTCAAGTTTCCCTGGAATGTCGGTAAGAGCGTCTTCGTCGTCCTCCTCGTCGTCATCCTCGTCGTCGCAGTCAGGTGAGACTCTCTCTCCCATGTTTCCCCAGGTGAGGACATGACCGTCGAAGGGAAGCAACAGCTGGCTCTCTTCCTGGTAAGGACATCGTGTGTGCCTTTTAGGGGCGTGGCCTACTGAGTGATTTGGCTCTTTGTCCACTCGCATATTAAAAAAAACATTTTGCTTACAACGCAAAGCCAAAAAAATGCTTATACCTGAAAACTCTTAAGTTGGAGCACTCGTAAGTCAAGGTGCTCGTGTGGTTGCACTGGAGCAGGCGTACCTAATAAAGTGTCTGCTGCATCTCGAGATAATTCTACAGTTAAAATGGAGCAGCCTTTCTTTTCTTCTTTTAAATCGCATCGCTGTCGCCATGGCAACCATGTCACCTGTGCTCCGGGCCCTCCTGACTGCTGTAATGTATTTCCTCGGCAGCCTGGCCTGGCTTATTGAAGTCATTTAACATGAAAGGAGCGGCGTGCCATCAATTACAGCGCATGCAACGCTTCCTCTCCATCCGTTCACCTCCAGTAGAAAAAAAAAAGAACAAGAAGTGGAAAATAATTTGGGTTTTTTTCCCCCCCCTTTTCCGTCCCGGAAGGCTCGCAAGCACATGAGGAACTTCGAGACGACGCACTGCACGCCGCTGCCCGCCTCCGAGTTTCAACCCCCGTGGAAGCTGTAGAGAAAAGAGGGCCGATGGAAATGGCGTCACCCTCGGCACGATGTCGTGACTTGATGCGTTTTTTTTTTTGTTTTGTTTTTTTAAGTGTAGTGCTTCATTGCTGATAGGCCACAAAATAAATTATTACAGTTGTTTTTTTTAAGAAATGCACATTTTTTTCCATCCTCAGCTACCTCTTGGGGAAAAAAAAAATAATTCTTCCATTCTGTTATCCAGTCTGAATTGTGAAATATGGCGAATAAAGTCTTTCAATAAGGGTCTCTGCTGTTTTGTGGTTTGGGGGGGTTAAAAAGTTATTCAAACACATTTCGAGAAAAGACAAGTGTTGCAAAGTATCACATCCCATAATAGCACCTTTGAGGCATAGAATACAACAATAGAAAGATATTAAAGATATTCCTTTTAAACTGGCGAACTTTTAGTCACTGAATGTTTGTAGTATCTTGCATTTTCGTCTCTTTTGAGAATTTTTATTTCAACAGTTCATCTTCACCCCCGAGAAATCTTTACTTGTCGCGATCGTTAAATGGCGCCTCTCCTGTACTGTCATTGGCTGGTTTAGAACAGTAAAAAAATACGTACTTTATCTCAATGATAGAATCTCTTTTCTGCTTATTAAAACAACATTTCTCAGAACTTAACTTTTTAATGTGCTTGTTTCTCAAAATTATGCAACTTTCACTCCAAAATCTGACTTTTTCTTGAAAATGCTACTTCTGGAGAAAAAAAAAAGACTTGTGGAAATATTACTTTTTCTTGAAAATAAGTTTCTCCAAAAAAAAATTCTTCAAAATTGAATAATTTCTCCTGAAAGTATTACTGGAAATGTTTTTTTCTTGAAAATAAATGACTGAACACTTTTTCATTCACATTTGAGGAAAAAAAAGTTTAATGATCATTTTTCTGAAAGTACTTTATCCTTGAAAATATACTTCTAAAAAATGAGACTTCCTTTGAAAAAAAAATTAAATCAAAATGTGCAACATTGCTAAAATGAACAAATTGATCTTAAAGTTTTGCCACAAAATCATGACTTACCAAATAAACAAAAAAAACACTTTTTCTAAAAAATAACAAAAATAAAATTACAACTAATTCCTGTCATTTGGTTCCTTTGTAGCATGTGGGGAGAGTTGTTTAAAACATTTAAAAATAAAAAGACTACATCAACCACTGTTTTTCTTTTTTTTATCCAATTTCTTTTTGACATGATCCACTTTGAACAAAAACTAAAAATCTAAGCTCATAATGATGCATTACATCATCTTGTTAAAGTTGTCCATGGCTTCTTTAACTTTGTCCAACTCTGTCTGACTCTGTCGCAGCTGAAACGAAAGCGACATAACGAGCACTTGTTAGCGGCTAACACATGAAAGTGCCCAAAAAACAAAACAAAAAAAACACCACGTTGCCATGGTCACCTTTTCGCCGTCCTGCTGCTGCACCTTGAGCGGCACCTTGTCCCTGTAGTCGCTCTTGGCCATCTTGTCGTGCAGCTTTTCCATCAGCTTGTCCAACTCGCCTTTCTTGGCCTGCAGCTTGGACAACTCCTTGTCCACGTCGATCAGACCCTGACGTCACCGCGGCAACAAAAGCGTCACTTTGGTGGACCAAAAGGCAAACGGCACGAGGGCGTGCACGCGCGCGCGGCCGCTAGCGTCACCTTGATCATGAGGTTGACGGTGCATCGGTCCGACGCGATGGCCACGGCGCAGCCGGCCGGCACGACCTGCCCGGCGCTCAGGGGAATCACGGCCTGGCAGTAGGACAGCGTCTGGATCTGCACGTTGGACGTCTGCACCAGGGACACCGTGGCCGAGTCCGCGCACTGGAGGTAGCCTAACACGCAAAAAGTGTGTGCGTGCGTGTTCATAAGCGGACTGCGATTTCTTTACTTACAGTCCGCCCGCGTCTTGGTCAGGTTGTAGTCGGCCCGGAGCGAGCGGATGGTCTTGACCACGTTCATGACGAAGTCCATGTTGCGGTCCACCTCGTCGCTGTTCCAGCAGAACTGCAAACACAACGTGGTCATTGGCGTCAAGGAAGTAAGCGCGAGTGGCATCTCAATGAGAGGCAAAAAAAAAACTTGGAATGTTGGGGAGGAGCCAAGTTGAAGGCGGGTTTTTGGCGGAAGCCATAGAGAGACTTTTCAGGCAATTTTTCAGGAGGCGAGTACGAAATGGTGCAACACAAAAATTAAGAAATGGACAGTTTTGTTGAATAACGAGTTGTCTGATCTCATCAGTACGAGTCATTCTTCGCAGAGGATAAAGAAAATCTGACGGTGAGTACAGTTAGATCATCTGATTATGTGTTTCCGCACCGTTTGTGTTCAAGTCATTCTTGAAAGAGTTTAAGCGCCGCCAAAATGGACGCTAGTTAGCATTAGCGTGCTAAAAAAGCGGTATGCGGTTCTTTTTAGCACAACTGGTAATCGGGCTGCTTGATTATGGAATAAATAACAATCACAATTATTTTGCCAATGATTGAAATCACGATTATACAAACAATTATTTATTTTGGGGTACAATAAGCATTTAAAAAAATATTAAGACCAATAAAAAAACTAGAAACACTACAATTATTATGAATTTATATTTTATTTATTTTTATTTTTATTTATTTTAAATAAATATATATTTATTTAGCTGTGCAGTAGGACAAAACAAGAACAAATCAAAAATATTACGACCATTTTTTTTTTGAAACATTAATTATGCAAGTTCATTTGAGATTAAACTAAATGTATTAAATTAGTTATTTAAATTTTTTTAAAAAGGTGCAAATGTATCAATTTAAACAACTCAGAAATGAGTATTAATAACGATTATGCAGATTTTGTCATTGTGTAATAATTGAAATTGAATTCCCGACGACTTGCGCAGCCCTAAACATCTTGAAGCTTCTATTTTGAGTTGGCGCGCCGTTCTCGCTCACCTCCTGCGCGTCGGGGTACGGCGTGACGGAGACGCTGGGGGCGTCCAGCTGAGGCCGTCGCCGCGGCAACCTCTGGTAGAGCTCCTCGCCGACGAAGGGCATGATGGGCGCGAGCAGGCGCAGGCCCGCGTCCAAGCACGTGTACAAGGTCTGCCTGCACACGCCGGCTCGTTTCTCGCCGCCCTCCTTGCCCAAGACGGGTTTCACGCTCTCCTGCCGCGAGAAAGAAAAAGGTGACGACGAGGGAAAGGTGACGATTGAGGGGGAAAAGGTCAACGCGGCTACCAGGTAGACGTCGCACAGCTCGTACAGCCACAAGTTGTAGATGGCGGTGGTGACGGCGGGGAAGTCGTACGCCCTGAAGCCGGCGTCGCACAGGCAGACGGCGGCGCTCAGCCTGGAGAGAATCCAGCGGTCCGGGACGCTCTCCTCGCCGCACAGCTTTTGAAAAATACATTGGAAATTAAATACACGTCTGCACTTGCGCATTTGCATTTGCATTTAGAAGTTCTTTGGGAAATTAAAAAAAACTGAAAATAAATACAAATACTCTTTCCACTGAACCCACTTGGGCTTTCTCTGAAGGTACAAAGTTGTCGCCGAGCGTCTTCATGGCAAACTTGACGGCGTTCCACAGCTTGTTGCAGAAGTGACGGTAACCCAGGATGCGATTCACATCCAGGTTGATGTCCCTGCCTGGGGGGGGGGGGGGACACACACAAACGATAGTGATTTTGTGCTAATGAGGTCAACGTGACAACATTAATGTGCAAAGTACTTGAAATCCGATTCACTATTCGTGTTGACGTTGCAAAAATAAAGACGTTGCAGTCCTACAAATAATTAAAATCCAATTCGATCAAATAGACATAAGACCACCCACTAATGCTATGTTAAATATAGACAAAAGTTATAGACTCTTAATATATTTCATTTTTGTTCCAATACATTTTTCAATGCACGTGTAAAAGTTCCATTAACCAAATAATATAATTTATAATACAATATTTTATATATATATATATATATATAAAATTTGTTATTTATTTTATATTATTTTATTATATTTTTCCCCATTTATTATATAATGACGTTGAACAAACTTACTGTTGAATGCATATTCGCTGTTCTCAGATAAAAAATTTTTTAAAAAAACATTTTATTTTAATATGATTTGTTATCTATTTATATTTTTATAATTTGTTATTTTATATTATTTTATTATATTTTCCCTCCATTTATTATGATAAAAAGATGTTGAACTTAAAACTACTGTTGAATGCATATTCGCTGTTCTCAGATTAAAAAAACAATGGTAAAATATTTTTTTTATTTTAATATGATTTTTTATTTATTTATATTTTTATAATTTGTTATTTATTTTATATTATTTTATTATATTTTTCCCCATTTATTATGATATGATGTTGAACTTAAATCTACTGTTGAATGCATATTTGCTGTACTCAGATTTTTATATATATATATATATATATTTTTTTTTTTTTTTAAATATGTTATTATATATTTTTATATATTTTATATTATCATTTTATTCAATTTTTCCCCATTTACACCCATGGAAAACGTATCCAAAATGTTCATCGGCACTTTCTGAAGAACTTCTCGGGCTTCTAAAAATAAACCCAGATTTGGTGCCGCGTCCATCAAAACGTTTGCGGCACGCGTTCACCTTGGCTGGTGTATGCGCACAGGGCGAATCGGAGGGCGTCGGTGCCGCACTCCGGGATGCCGTTGGGGTAGTCCGACTTCTGACCCTGCTTGGCTCGCTCCACCTCCACCGGGTCCAAGTTGCTGTGCGCGAGCTGCGCGTGCAGACCCTGGAGGAGTAAAATAAAGAAATAAAGGCGCTTAAGCGACGACGACAACAGCAAGCTGGCGCGCGACAAGCGCTCCGCTGCCCCCTGGTGGCCTGCTCTGTCAACAACAGTCCTCCAGGCTGGTAAATTCATGACGGATGGCTTCAATAAAAGCTCTTTGGTTGCTTCATAAAGCTTCGAGAAGAGGACGCTTCCCGAAGGCCGCCGCCGCGCGTGTGTGCGTGGCACGCATCGAGGAGAGATTAGGATTCACCTCCAGGGAGATCCCGGTAATGACATCAAGAGGGTCGATGACGTTGCCGAGAGATTTGCTCATCTTCCTTCCGTGGGCGTCCCTCACCACGGCGTGCAGGTAAACCTGCCCACAGCGACGACATGACTCCGAGTTGTTGTCGCGCTCGTCATCGGGGCGGACGGGCGTCGGGCGGCGGGCGGCGGTGGCCTCGCTCACCTCTTTGAAGGGCAGCTTGCCCGTCAGTTCGAGGCCCATCATCACCATGCGAGCCACCCAGAAGAACAGGATGTCGTGGCCCGTCTCCAGCAAGGTGCCCGGGTAGAAAACGCTCAAGTCCTGAGTCTTGAAAAACACAAAAACACAGATGACGCAAATTCGAAAAATGATGGCAAACTTTCAGGCCTTTTGAGTTGATTCGCAACTTGAGTTAATTATCGTCACCTTCCCTAAAAGAATGGCTTCTTTTTTTCAGAAAACATCAAATACTGGTTAGTTATCTTTTACTTACTAATAATTTTACTCCAGGGAGAGAATTGAATGATCCGTTTAACTCGCCGCAATATGATTGGCTACTAGCAAAGATCAGTCAACAAGCTGCCTCTGTTAACTCATTCACTGCCATTGACGGCTATAGACGTCAAAAATTCATTTGAACTATTTCTGTAAGTTGAACATTTTTGCCCCACTTTTTGTTAACAAGAGTATGAAAACTTAGGGAACATTTTTATTGTACATTTCGAACAGATATAAAATTTGTTAACTGGTGAAGTCATGCGATTAATTATTATTTTAAAAAAATTATTACCTGGGTTTTATTTAAAAAAAAATATTTGTATTTTTATTACAATTACTTTAAAAAAAAGAAGAAGAAAAGACTATTTAAAATTCAGGAGTCAGGCGATTACATTTTTTCATAATTAATCGCGTGACTTCACTAGTTAAATCTCGATTAATCACAAATGTTGTATCCTAAATGTACAATATATTTTTTTTCTAGGTTTTCATACTCTTGTTAACAAAAGTGGGGCAAAAATGTTAAACTAAAAGAATTAGTTCAAATGAATTTTTGACGTCTATAGCCGTCAATGGCAGTGAATGAGTTAATTATGAGAGGCCAGTCAATTTTTCCCCTTAACTGAGAAGAGAGGGGAGGAGTGAGCAGTTACTTTGCAAACAAAGGTGAGCGGGCAGGGAGAGAGAGAGGGAGGAAGAAAAAAAGCCTTGGTGCCAGCAGGTACTAATTAACCCCAAGGACGACATGAGTATTCCATAGGTTTGTTCTTAAAAATAAAAAAAAAAGCTCACCATCTTGGAACAGAAAATTTTCAATATTTATTAATTTAAACTTAACATGGTGCATGTTTCTTAATGTACCAAATATTCTATATTTTCTTAAAAAATAAAATGCATTTAAAATATAGTTAAATAATATTATTTGACTAATCATTCATTAATAATATTAATTAATAATGTAATTTCGAATTGTTCATGTCAAGGTCTGCTCCAGGACAATGCATGTTTCTGTCATAGGCCAAGATACTGCACATGCATGTTGCCGCGTCTCTCCGGCAAAACGGTGGAGAAGAAAACGCTCTTTAAACAAGGGAAGGTGTAAACGTGGAGGCGTTTTAAATGGAAATGAAAATGACATTTCCACTTCGTTTTGTGACTCAGATGAGCCCTTAAGCTTGTTCCCGCTGAGCCCAGTTGCTGTTTGTACCTCATTAGGCCAGCCGAAGATGGAGAAGGGGAAAATGCCAGATGAGAACCACGTGTCCAGAACGTCCTCATCTGAAACACAACAACAACTTATTAAATATTAAAGAGGATTTAAGCAGCTTGTTCAGCCATTCGTTTATTTTCTCGCGCTTGTCCTCGTTAGGGTTGCGGCTAGCTAGCTTTGGATAAAAGGCGAGCTACGCCAATTGCAGGGCACAAACAAAGACGGACAACGGGCGGATTCCGAGCCAGAACCGCTGACTGGATTATTTCCAATGGGAAATCACCGGGAAAAAAAGGTCCACTAGATTTCAATACAGTAGATTAAAAAGTGACCTTGTCTGAGCGTCACTTTGTCAGGCGTCACATTGAAGCGCTTTGCCGCCTTCTCTTTGGCCTCCTCCACGGTTCTGCCGCTCACCCAGTAATGGCCGTCAACATCCTGCAAAAGGGACAGACGCAAGAAATACGCAATCATGGCAATGCAAATGAATGACCTGTCGGCCATCTTACCTTTCCTGCTTTCACGGACGCGTCGTTGACGGTGATGAAGTAAGCGGGGATGCGATGACCCCACCACAGTTGCCGCGAGATGCACCAATCCCTGAGAGGAGCGCAAGGGGGACGCATGACCGGCAATTGGCTTTCGTAATTGGAACAAACCTTGGTTGTCATGGTGACAACATGTACCGTTGCTATAAAATAGGCAGGTGGTGTTAAATTCGCACCTTATGTTGTCCATCCAGTTGAACCAGGTTTTCAGGTGGTGGTCGGGGATGATTTTCAGGCGACCCTCTCGGACGGCGTCCGCCGCCTGCTTGCCCATGTCGGCGCAATTCACGTACCACTGCGGCTTCAACAGCGGCTCCACGATGTCCTTCGAACGACTACACGCACACACACACACAAGCAAACACGTTGGCACCCGCGCAAAACACACACAAAATACAAAAAGGCATACACACTTAAAAACCCAATATTAAAAAAAATTATATATATATATATTAGAGGTTCGATTAAGAACGATTTTTGCTTCAAAATGATTTGATTAACAATGATTTTTGCTTCAATCTATAGATGTGCAAGGAATTGTAATGATCTACTCCAGTCTGACTTGCTAATGCTAATTAGCGCGCCACTCGCGGGAACTTTTATCACTCAAAAGAACGGCTCCACGCAGCAAAAAAAAAAAAAAAAAAACTTTTATTGGAATAACTTGATCGTGACTTTTTCCTTCTACTCTCTAATGTGGCTACAACTTAACAGTGTATTAGACCGCGTGGAACCACACTGCCCCTAAGTGGCCAAATCGGGTACAACATGAACAGCGCTCCCAATAAGGGCACACACAAACAAAGGGAAGACAGTATAAAATAATTTAAAGAAAATCAATCTTGGGACATTTAAAATCAATTCTGAATACTAAATACTAAATGAGAATCGCAATTCTTATGAAAATTGATTTTTTTGGCACACCCCTAATTATATATATATATATATATATATATATATATATATATATATATATATATATATATATATATATATATATATATATATATATATATATATATATATATATATATATATATATATATATATATATATATATATATACCAAATGTGCAGACAAAAACAAATAAACCAAACACACGACATACAAAAAAAGAGACAAAAATGCAAATAAAACCCCCCCAAAAATACATAGACAAAAAACCGGCAAAAAACAAAACAACAACAACAAACAAACGCACTCAAAACAAAGACCATACAAAAACAGAAAACACTCAAATCAAAGACACACAAAAACCAAACAAAAAAGCAAAAAAACAAATCAACACACACACACAAATAAACATCAACGCAACCACCAGCGACTATCAGCCTCCTGACCTGCAGACGGGCACCACCATGGGGTTGTCTTTGACCTCTTTGAAGTGTCCTCTGTCCTTGAGCGCCTCCAACACGGCTTTCCTGGCCTCAAAGCGCTTCATGCCCTACATCAGAACAAAAAAAGTTTGGCATAAAAATTGCCCGAGCAAGCACAGCGGGGAACGGCAGCTTCTAACGAGGGGGTACCAGGAAGGGAGGGGGCACGTTAACGAGCAGGCCGTTCTCGTCCAGGATGTTGACGAAGGGCAAGCCGTGCCGCACGCCCACCTCGTAGTCGTTATGGTCGTGAGCCGGCGTGATTTTCACGGCACCTGAAGGGCAAATGTTGCAAACGGAGATGAGGAGGCACTCAGCTGAGGAGGACCAAAATGAATGAAAGTGAAAATAAAAACGGATATAAAAAATGCAATTAAAAAAATAATAATTATATATATATATATATATATATATATATATATATATATATATATATATATATATATATATATATATATATATATATATATATATATAATAAATTGAAATAAAAACAAGAACAAAAATATATATTCCTAAATAAAGTAAAAAATAAAAACAAAAATATAAAAATAAATGTTGAAATAAATACAAAAATAAATTAAAATTTAAATTAAATATCGATTCATAAATAAAGCTCCGCTCTCACATTTATTTAATGCTAGACACGCTTAAGACCGCCTCCTCATTTGAATTTTGACCTGACAGAGCGTCTGCAGCATGAAATAAATAAATGTGCGAGCAGAGCGTTTATATTTATTGACCGATATTTAATTCTATTTGTATATTTATTTTTGTATTTACTGTATTTCGACATTCATGTTTATATTAATTTTTATTTATTTAGGGATGTATATATATATATATATATATATATATATATATATATATATATATATATATATATATATATATATATATATAGTTTTGTTTCTTTGTTTGTATTTCCATTTATTTATTTTATTTAATTTTTGTATTATATTTTTGATATCAGTTTATTTTCACTTTTTTTTAAATTTTATTTAGCTATTTATTTTTAATTTTGGCCGTTTTGGTCCTTCATACTCAACCAATTCTTCACTCATTGGAAATATTGCCAGATTTTTGTTTTTGTGTCCTTTCTGAAACACCCAAAGACGGCGATCAAGCATAAAAGTAGTGCTTAGGCGTCATCTCGTGGCACTAAGACAGTTAGAAACCATTTTATGTGCCATGTGATGGTGTTTTTTTTTTTTCCCGCTATTCTTGGCGCCTTTACAATCAACGTGTGTAAATTCTCTTACCCGTTCCAAAGCTCATGTCCACAAAGTCGTCAAAAACAACCGGCATCTTGCGGTCGCAGAAGGGATGCAAAACCATCTTGCCCTTCAGGTGCTGGTATCTGGAGTCACTGGGGTGCACGGCCACCGCCGTGTCGCCCAGCATGGTCTCGATACGAGTGGTCGCTACGATCACTTCCTCGTCTGATGATGAAGATCGTCAGCGTGTCAACTTCAACTTCAGCTTCAGCTTGACGGCAATCGTGCTGCAGTACCTGAGCCGTCCACTTTGTAGGCGAAGGACACCAAGACCCCAAACTCCACTTTGTCTTTGTAGCCTGGCACGGGCAGCAACGTTCTGCCCGTCAGCTCCTTCTTGTCCACCTGGAAAAGCAAGCAGCAAGTTGATTAATTGCCAAGAACGACTTCAGCCGTTCATTATATCAAAACATTCAGTGCCGAAATCATGTATTTTGGTAAAATAGAAAACTTGAATTTAAAAAAGGTGGTAAGACTACATAATGTTGGGAATTGTGCTTTTAGCATGCAAAAAGGCAATAAACAGAAGATGGCAAAGTGATTTCGCGCTTTAAGTGGAGGAATGGATAGATGTAATGTTAGCTATTTATAATATGGAGAATGGAAGTTGAGAAATGCAAAAAGATTTGGATTTTTATGAGGTCATTAGGTTGTATTTGACCTTTTGTAATATCAAACCATTTTAATTTCCCATGCTTTGCAAGTCACCTCGATATCGGAGATGGCGGAGTTGAGCGAGCAGGACCAGTTGACCAGCCTCTTGCTTCTGTAGATCACCCCCTTGTCGTGCATGCGGATGAAAGCCTCCTGCACTGCGTAGGAAAGTTTCTAGGAAAACACAAAAGAACCAATTAGGAAGGACGTGGTGCAAGCTTTTGGTGAAATGACTTGAAAGGTGCTGACAGGATCCATTGTGAAACACGCTCGGTCCCAGTCCAGAGAGGATCCCAGTTTCCTCAGCTGGTGGTAGATGCGATCTCCTTTTCTGTCAAAACAAGAAATAAGGCAAAAGTTTCCACGCATCAAAACATCTCACTCCTTCATTTCCACTCACTCGTTCTTCCACTTCCACACTTCCTCGATGAACTTGTCCCTGCCCAGGTCGTGGCGGCTCATGCCCTTGTCCCTCATCAGCTTCTTCTCCACCACCACCTGGGTGGCGATGCCGGCGTGGTCGCAGCCCGGGTTCCACAGGGTCGTCTCGCCGCGCATTCTGTGCCTGCGCGACAGACGGGAAGCGGATCAACATCCAACTGTTGCGCGAGCGGCGGGGCAGCCTGCGAACGCAACTCGTTGTTACCATCGGGTCAGGCAATCCTGGATGGCGTTGGTGAGGGCGTGACCCAGGTGGAGCGATCCCGTCACGTTGGGTGGGGGGATGCACAGCATGAACATGCCGCTGGGGTTTGGAGCGCTAATATTTTGCCTCTGTTTAAAATGAGCAAATAGTCAGCGATGTATTTTTATATAATCACAGTCCATTTTGTGGTCGTGAGTCCCCAGCAGAGGGGCTTAGGGAATTATTTGGCAAAATCTTGAATGCAATTTTTGAAGGAATTAATAAAAGGACAGTCAACCCTGGCTATTCGTGGGGAACAGGGCCAGAGACCTGACCTAAATACAGAAAAATCTAAAGTAATTGACGCTCACAAAAAAGGCTTGTAATTGCCTTTGGATGTCACAAGATGTTTTTTTTCCCCCTAAAAGATAAAGCTGGCCTGGCCACATGAGGTTCCTACTTTCAGGTCAACGTAGCTGCTTGGCACCAGGATGCCACTAGATGTCGCTAAAGCAAGATGTTTGTATGCAGGAGTGGCAGAAATACGTTGCAATAATAACAAATGAACTAAGCATTTTCTTATTTGTAAACTAAAACGATTTCTACAAATACATTTTGTTACAATAACTAATACTGTATACTTAAATTAAAATAATAAAAAAAAATTTTGGTTCTCTTTTTTCCAAAATTAATCATAAAACCAGAATTTGCATTTTGCTATTTTCTTTTTGAGGATTGTTAAATGTTTAGCATGTCAAAACAGGAAGGTTATAAAAGTATTTTACAATTTGTGACAAGTGAAAGTAATTCAAATTTAACTACTAAATTTAATGTAGGAGTTTAAAACAAATTAAAAACTTTTTTAAAAAAACAGTTACAGGACCCCAAAAAACTGAACGCAAGATGTTGGTCACTATCACACTGGGAACTCATTTACAACATCGGCGAAACAGACGGTAAAACACATGAACATGCATTGATCTCGCCGTTTCAAGTAGCAAATGGCTTCAGCAGTTAACGTCTTCGTGTCTATTAAGCAAATTCCAATTACACTCCAGAGTGGCAAAAAAAAAAAAAAAAAAAAAAGCATCAATTTGGAGAAAGAGGCTCCCAGATGGTGCGTTCTTGAGATGTGAAGCCACTACATGAGCATATGCAAGGCCCTTACCCCGTATTCTGGCTTGAAAAATCCCTGCTTCTCCCACCAGGGGTACCAAGCGGACTCCACATATTGAGGGCTGTACGAGTCAGGCAGCGGACTGATGACATCTGGCAGCACAGAGAACAGGTTGAAATGTTCACTTGAGGCTAAAAAATGTCATTCGCATTCTTCACGCCATACGACGACTCCTCGCTCGCAGGCTAAACGGAGGAATGTAAGTACAGTGAAGCCTTGACTCGACAGTATTCTTCTACTCTATAAAAGACATACATGAATAACAATTAAATAGAATATAAAGGCAAACCGTACAGCATTGTGATTTCATGCTTGAGTGACCGTTGACATTGTGCTGACCCTGTACATTCAGTTTCATGAAAACAACAACTGTTTTTTTTTTTTAACTCACCTTTTTTCTCCCCAGCGGGAGTTGGAATGTCGTATGTGATGATCCCCAACTCCTTTTTCTCAGGTTTGGCCTTTTTCTAAAATAAAAAAATTAAATGAATTAAAAAGCGCACTCCTTTGATATTATCATTATTATTGTTAACAATGTACATTGCATTAATTTTACAGAGTTAATATAAATGTATTTTTGTTTCAATTTATGTCATTAAATAAATAGGAAAGAGATTTATTGGTTATAATAAAAATATAAATATTCATAAAAACAATTTTGCGAGTAACATCGATTTATGAGTATTTCGTAAAAATGATCATTAGAACCATTTCACATTACACATTTTAACATCCATCCCATCTACAAATGGGCCGACCCACCAGTTTGTATAAACAAAAACATCAAACGTGGCCTTTGAGCAGAAAAGCTTGCGCATCCTTTTTTCCACACTCTAAAAAGTGACTTTAGCGAAGTTGTACCTCCGTGGCCGGCAGCGTCTTTTTCTTCGCCTCCATCTCCTTCTTCTGTTGGAACTTCTCCAGCTTTTCTCTCTTCTTTGCCTCCTTCTTCAGCTGCGCTTCAGTCTTTACCGGTCCTGGAACAGTCAACATTCAGTCCCAAAACAACAATACCAAACATACAAAATGTTATTTACCGACCGTTGAGCGCATCGTGTGCCATGTCGCCAGCAGCGTTGTTAGCAGCAGCAGGAGGAGGACTAGCACAAACTCTGGCCTCTGCGTTGGTGTTCACCGGCGCCATCTTCTCACACAGAGTGACTTTCCCAAGCACTTTGATGAAGTGAGGCTGGTTGATGCAGGTGGTGAACCATCTCGTCAGGTTGGTCAATGCGTTCCTGTCGGACGGCTCCAGCGCCTACAGGAGCGGTAAGAGGAACCAGAGTGAGGATTCCGCCCAACAGGGAGCGGCAGACATGAGAATACGCACGTATTTGAAGGGCAGAAGAAGAGCCGAGGCCACGGCCATGTCGGCGAGGGTGACGCTCTCCCCCACCAGGTACGTTCTTGGCTCCAGCGTCTTATCCAGAATCTTTAGCATGCGGAACAGCTCAGCACGGGACGTCTGCTGGAGCTGACGCGTAAAAACCGCACACGTCAGCAACACGTGAAAAAAAAATAAGAGCCCTAAAAACGTTTCTATTCGACTACAACATGAAACTCTTCCTCCTCACTTCAACATAGTTCCTGGGCTCAAAGACGGCATCTAAATCTAAGATGCATACTAGGGCTGGGACAAAGTCAATTAAGCCGACCAAAAAAATAATTTAAAAAAGTGTCGACACGAAATTTGGACTCCCTCACCTTCTTGTCCAGCGTCACCCCCATGAGGGGAAAGACGACAGCGCAGGACGGCGGGATGAGCTCGTTGTCGGCGAAGCTGAGCCATTGCCACACCTCGCTCTGCTGCTTAACACCCACGCCGGCCCTCTTCGCCTGCACGGCCAGGTACCAGGCCACAGCGTTGGCCCCGCTCAGCACTTCCCCTGCGCCCAACACCAACGAGGGAGTGGAGCGGGCCAAGAGAGTGGCGGGGGGGTCGTCAGTGACAGTCTTGACGCCAGAGGAGCGCCACGCCTCGGCGGCGAGGAGAGCCAGGATGCTACGAAAGTCATCGGGGTGGGGGGACACATACAGAGTGGCCATTCCTGATGGAGAGACATAAAAATAAAAATAAAAAGTCATTAATCAATCAATAATTTTGTGATCCAACTATAGTGCTTCATTGAAAATGTTGAACTTGAAGTTGGAACCTAAACAAAAATGCAAAAATTCACACTAAACTCTGCATAATGGACACGAGGCCATGCAAACGCCACATAAGCATAAGAGATTCAAACACAGAACTTCTAGACAACTTAGTTGACATGTCAACCACTAAGCATCACTTTTACATTTTGATTGTTTCATTACAAAGTCAGTGTGATGGTGTATTAACTTAGTTCCAAATATTTGAATGCAGAGTGTATTTGGCACAATCGGTAACGAGTTTCTATGAATTGTATGTGTTTTGTTGAAGTTGAAAGCCAAACAGTATGAAGAAGAGCCGAGCAACATAGTGATCGTCGCCACCTGTCAAAAGCTGACTCGAGTCAATGCTAAGTTAGCTTTCGCTTTTATTAAACAAAGTCAAACACGAGTTTTAGCAACAATTATGTGCTTTATTCGCGAGGTAAGACATTGGTTAAAAGTGTTCCCGTGTTTGGTACGCGCGTGTCCACATGTGTGTTGCTCCTACCTCAGAAAGAAACAATAAGAAACGTCAGCCGATCAAGACGCTGCTCCCTGCATGGGTTCTCTCACGCCACACTCAGCAGTCTGATGCAATGGGACACTTCCGGGGTTCAGCCGTCACTTCCGCCCCAGCACGGAAGTCTCGAAATTTTACAAATCTAAAAATTCGTTCAAATTTAAATTTTTTATTGTTTTTGTTTATTGAAACGCGGCTAAAACACACATTGTATCGTCGAACAAAATAGTCGTTGAAGACAGTCAATTTATTATTTGCAATGTAGAACATTAATCGTTACTATAACTTTATAATATTGTACTGTAATAATGGGGCAAGCCAAAAGGAAAACAAAAAAATTTCAGTCCTTGTTTGACGTTCACTTTATTAATGGCTTTGATTTTTTATTTTTTATTAATCTATTATGGCAAACTTCTTCCTGTAATATCCTATGAATGTTGTAGAAGTGATTATTTGAAAACGTAGACACTTTTGCAGAGATTTATTTAAATATGTCGCATATTGATATTTATGTTTCTGACCTTGATAAATCATTAATTGTTGTGAGAACTTTATAAGACATGATCGGTGTCTACACTACCAGTTTGAAAAAACTTTATTGTGATTGAATGACATAATGTACAAACTATTCACTGGTAGTGAAGATACATAAAATTAATTACAAACGATGATTGAAAGTTGTTGTTTTTTTGTACATTTGTTTTTTCTGATGTACGTACCAATTAGCTGGTCACAGTGCCTAAGAAGAAATTGAGATTGAACAATGACATAAGCCACAATTGTCTTTATTTAAACATAAAACACAAACACATCCAATCATTATTACAATGATTATAAAAACAAAGGCACATTCAGTGTCATCAAGCAGTTCTTCCCTTTACCACACTTCAGAGGTCATTTGCAAAAAAACAAAAAAAAAACATTTTAAATGGTTAGCAGTGACATACTGGTCTTTTTTTTTTTTTAACAACTGTTCCCAAATGTCTTAACATGTCAGTGACAGTGATTTGTCAAAAATAAACCGATGGATCAACAATAATAAACGGTACACTGCAAATACTATTTGTTTGTGCTGCTGAAGAGGGCAACTGATGCGAGTGAGCAACTTAACAACGGCAAATCTGCCTTTTGCTACATTGACCACCAGGGGGCAGAGGACTGAGCCTTTGCTACAGGAGCAACAAGTGTCTCTACAGGAGTGGCCCCCACAAAGACAATACAACTATTTTCCCTCATGGAGGCAGCACTTGAGTGCATGTTTCGCATTGACGTCACCAAACACAAATACCCACACTCACCGCCACCAATTTCACACAGCAATTATGTTTGTGTGTGTGTGTGTCACTTATCAGAAGCTAACGCTAATCTGTGCGTCCAACAAAACTCAATGCAGCTCTGCTTACCTTTTGGCTTTGACGTGGCATCATAATAGTTGCGGATGAGTTTGTTTCACGACAGTCAAACTTAAAAACCTAGTGGCCATCGCCGATCCACCGCCAATTAAGCAACAAAATGTCTACTTCATTTCAATTCTTTTTTTATAAAGTCTGAACTGGAATTGAATTTTCTTCCTTTACTTCACTTTCACAGTCATAACAGCCCTCTGAGTGGAACCTTCACTTCAATGTGGCCCATAATGAACATGACTTATTTTCAACGGTTACTTGAAAGTGGTAGTGGATCTTCACCCAGCCAGCTATTTGTATAAAGGCCATTAAAATGTCAAATTTTCACATCATATCCCTTTTAATAGAATAATTATTTTTCCGTTTGTTGTTAATCCCTAAAATAATGTTTCGTAAAGTAAGTTTCAGCGCAAGTAAAACAAAAGCACTCCAAAACGTTCCTACTCAGCCTCCGACAAATCAGTGTAAATGGGCGTGGCTTCCCTCTGCTGCCCAAAACCCTCCGTGAAGGCCCCGAACACCACATCCACCACCCCGACGACGATACTCCCCCCCCCCACGAACATATTGAAGACCCCGGCTACGCTCCTCCACGTCAGCAGTCCCGTCCCCCCGCCCACGGCCAGCGCCTGGTCCCCCATCTCCACCGCCACCGCGCCGGCGTAGTCCCCGCTCTGCTTCAGAAGGCGCCCTCCGAAGAACTTGCTTACCCGCCAGGTCTTGCCCAGGGCGCCCCCGAATATCCCGAGCGTGTCGCCGGCCAGCGTCCCCACGCCGGCGACGCCCGTGCAGCAGCTGTTCAGCAGCGCCGCCAGCATGGAGGCGACGCAGTAGTAGAGGTTGTAGACGCCGTTCAGCAGGAAGTCCAGCAGCGTTTCGACGCCCCAGCGTATCCATGACAACAAGTCAGACGTCAAGAGGTAGAAGAGGGAGCAGGTGTCTCCTGGGAGAGCGGCGAGGACGCCGAGGTCTTCCTGGAGAACGTATGCCACCTGCATCAAGAGACACAACATCTAATTAGAGAACTGTAGAGTTGGATTGAGTATCGGCTGATCTCTCAAAATGAGAATAGAAAATTGACATTCATTTCATGCAATTTGAAGGGAAAATGCTATATTGGGAAATATAGGTGTTTCTTTAAAATGATCTGTCATTGCTTTTTTTTTTTTCGACTGGAAAAAAGTGGTATTAAACATGCTTAGTATTTAGGTCAGCTATGGAGACAGAATTCAATAATGCTGAAATAAATAAATAAAAATTGCTTCAGATGTAGTTCCGGATGTTGTATTGACTTAAGATGTCCAAGAGTGAGAAAAACAAAAACTATTTTTAAAAAAAATCTATAAAACAACAATCTTTTTCAGATTATGTCGATCGGCTCAGGAAATATGACAAATCTTAAAATGAGGGGAAATTTGTCAAATAAAATAAAACTGGTTATCTTAGATGGCATAAATAACTAATGAATTTCAGGTTATCATTCTTTAAAAATCCTAATCTGAGATTGCTGACATGCGTAAACTGATGCGATTTAGAAATACAATTAAAATGTTGAATAATTAAAATAAAATAAAATTTGAATAATTTAAATGATAATGAATTTCAGGTTTAAAAAAAAAAGTGTTTGGGAAAATTAAGAAATTTGCTTTAATATGCAAAAAAAAAAAAGTGAATAAAGGTGGATTTTGAAAAAATATATATATATATTCTGGTTAATTCTCATGGGATTTGTAAAAAATCTTGTAAAAATGTTACAGTAAATAGATCTGAAATGGGAGTAAGCAAAAAAAACAACAAAAAACAAAAGTAGCCCTTAAGCACACAATCAAGCAGATCTTTCACCTGGCCGGGGAATTGTGTGATTCTGGAGAAGATTGGCCTGAGCGGCGCTTTAAGGATGGACAAAGCGGTGGAGATGATGGAGACCACGATGCTGCTGGAATTGTTGTCTGCCTTGTCCTCCTGTTCAGCGACACCTTCAACAAAACGCGTCTCGTCAGCCTCCTGGACGCTGCGGCTCTCCGTCTCCACTGAAGACTCGTCTGTCACATCCGCTTCGCTCGCGTGCGATTTGCTCGCATCCGATTCGCTCGCGTGCGATTTGCTCGCATCCGATTTGCTCGCATCCGATTTGCTCGCATCCGATTTGCTCGCATCCGATTTGCTCGCATCCGATTTGCTCGCATCCGATTCGCTCACATCCGATTCGCTCGCCTCCGATTCGCTCGCCTCCGATTCGCTCGCATCCGATTTGCTCGCATCAGACTCGCTCGTACCCGAGTCGCTTGCATCGTGAGTGTCTTCTTCAAGCCCCTCTTGTGCGCGGCCCTCGGTTTGAAGACCTAACGTGGCACCAGCCGACCCCGCCCCAGTCCCCTCGCATCCTCCATAGAACAGCTCGTCCACTCCCAGCCTCTCCTGCAGCTCCTTGACGCTCACTCGCCGCACGCCGTCGCCGTCGTCATCATCATCGACCGTCTCGCTGATGAAGCCCACGCCGAAGCCGCCCTCGCCGGCCGGGACGGAGCAACACGCCGCGGACCACAGCGGCCCCGCCTGACACCCCTCGGCCCCGATTAGGATGTAGAGATCCCCGTCGAGAGCGCTGCACTGCGGGGCGACGCTGGAGCGGACCAGCGTGGCGACGATCCAATCCCAGCGTCGGAGGGGCGAGTCTGCAGGTGGAGACTCGGGGTCGCCACCTCGGAGAAGAGCTGGAATGAAAACTTGGACTCCGTCTTCTTCTATAGCCTGTGTGGCACGAGAAGAACGTCAATTTGTGCTTACAGTATGTGTGTGTGGATGTTTTTGATTTGTTTTGTCTAGACGTCAGCTTCTATCTGTTGCCATGTCCTGCCAATGGAACGATATTAGCAATGGGACTGTTTCTTTAACCAATCAGATTCACCACATGGGCAATTTTCAGGACTTTGATTGGTTGGTCAGAGCAAAACCTCGACTAGCAAAAATATGCCTTAATTTTTTTCTCTAGCAGATCAGGTTTTCATAATAATAATAATAATATGTAATATACTAATATAATTAGTTTGAGGTGGAATTTATTTTCTGAAACATCATAGCTATAAATTATAACACGTTAAATTACGTATTTTGCAAGCTCTTATTGGTCCAACTTTAAAATAATAATAAATGTAATTTGTAATGCACTTTACATTTCAAAGAAATCTCAGTGCTACAGATGAGGGTTAAAGCAAATTATAGTAAGTACAGTAAGTAAAATAAAATAAAATTATAATATAATAACATTATAATTATTTATCAAAGTACAGTATTTATTTAAAAATTAAAATATCTAAAAAAAAACTGATGTGCTCGATTAAAAAAATGTGTTTTCCTTTTTCTTTAATCAGCGTCAAAAAGACTTGAAGGGACACAATAAGGCTATCCGATTAAAAAACACGTGTAATTTCAGCCTCTTATTGGTAAATATTGCCTGATTTGTGTCATCCTTCATGAAAGCACACCGACTGTCTTTTTTGTTTAATCAAATCAAGACATTTGCAAGCATTTGCTTTGACTTTGGGAAAAGAATGACTAACAAACTCGCCAACAGATATTACAGACCAAACCAGTAAATCGAGTCAATAATTTGAAATAATGTCCTATTGCAGAAAGGGATTTTTTTTTAATCCAATATTTGATAAATTAATTAATTTGACAGATTAATCAATTATTAAAATAATTGTTAGTTGCAGTTTCAGATGCTGTATGATGATGATTCTTGGAGAGACACGTCTTTGTCTTTTTTAGGTATTGCTTCGTTTAAAAACGTAAGAGAATCCCTGCACTCCAACATGCACAGTATTTGAAAGTGACAGCCGTGCCCTTACCACAATCTCTTCTGCCTTTTGTCCCCGCGTCCATCCGGGGCCGAGACGGAAGGCCAAGACGACAGCCGTGTCACAGTCCGGCCCGTGCAGGGCGGCGAAGTGGCGGCCGCCGGGCGTCTCGTGACACCGAGGGCTCGGCGCCGAGCCCCCCCGCCGAGGAAGTGTCTGCCCGCGGAAGCAGGGGCCGCATCGGAGGTTCGGCTCGGCGTGCTCGTCAGCCGGCGGTGACAGGCCCCAGCCTCGCGCCGGGGCCAACAGGGCCATCAGCCACACAGCGACAGTCAGCATGTTGGTGGGCGGCCAGCTCAGCAAATCTCTCTCACAAAGCCATGCAGTGTGTGTTTGTTGAGGGTTACAAATATTCAGAGTGTCTTCCTGTATCCCTCGCTGGCTGCTCGCTCCAAAAATCAGGTTGCAAGTCAGCAAATGAACGACTAATGCAGGCTCTATCTTGCTCGCATTCCCCCCCACCACCACCACCACCACCACAGCCGTGGCCACTCCCCCTTTTTATGGTCTCCATGGCGACACCTTTTACTACACGAGCCGTGCTCACACCCTCCGTAACCTGCTGCTTACCTGTAAGTCAGCATTCCCAAACAGGTTGACAAGCAAACGACTTTTCTAACTTGGTGTATCGTTTTGAATACTTATTTGATTAAAAACTCATTCACTGCCATTGACGGCTATAGACGTCAAAAATTCACTTGAACTATTTAAAAAAAGATTGAAAGAGAATGAAATTTTTTTTATTGTACATTTAGACCAGATATAAAATTTGTGATTAATCATGAGCTAACTATTGAAGTCATGCGATTAATTACAAATAAAAAAATAATAATCGCCTGACGCCCTAATTGTAATAATATTTTCTTTTTTTGAAAAAATATTATTTAAAAAAAAGAAAATATTATTAAAAATTTGGTTTTTGAAAAAAATATTTAAAAAAAAGAAAATAAATTATTATTATAAACTAGGTCATCAAGCGATTAAACTTTTTAATTGTAATTAATCACATGACTTCAATAGTTAACTCACGATTAATCACAAATTTTATATCTGTTCTAAATGTACAATAAAAACTTTTTTTCTAGGTTTTCATACTCTTGTTAAAAGTGGAAACAATTTTAATCTAACAGAAAAAGTTCTAATGAATTTTTGAGTGATTGGGTTAAGTAATGTGGCAGTTATTGTGATTTGTAAGCCACCTATTGTAAGCAAGCATGAGCACACTCTAAAAAGACAATTGTTGACCAACATAAAAAAAATAATCACTTCAATCGGTAACACACAATTTAATTAAATGAGTCCAAAGTGAATATGAAGTCATATTTCATTCAACTTAATATTTTGGATTGGAGTCACTTTGGATTAACTTAATTCAGGTGAATATCATTCATTAAACTTAATTTTGACCTACTTTAATTCAATTGTGTGTTACCGATTGAAGCGGTTTTTTGTTTGTTTGTTTTTTAAGTTGGTCAGCAATTCAATTTGTAATCTTAAATTGGTTCAACAATTCTCCTTTTAGAGTGCAGGGGAAATTGAGTGCACGTCAACTCTCGCACACTCGCCATATGTTACAAAGTTGAAGTGTCAAGTGGGCTCAAGTGGGTTTGGGAAAAACACACACACACCTAAAATCATTTCATTAGATGTTGTTGATGCTAGCTTGAGCTGACGGTTTAGAATGGTCGAGTGCAAGTCTCAGATTTATTGTAAAAATTTGGAAGTTTTCATTACAGGTCATTTTTATTTCATTTTGACTTTGTTTTTCAAATTCAGATAGATTTGGATCGGGATTGTTATTGTTTTTTTAAATAGTCTATTTAGTTTTAATAGTTTTGCTTCTTTTCTTTTTTTTTTTATCATATGCAGCATTTTTCGAGCGCAGGACATTTCTGCCATACAGTGGGAAAGTAATAGAGAAATAAATACATAAATAAAATGTAAAATCCACCTTGAAAGCTCTTATATTTAATTAATTGACAAACTAAGGCAAAAACTTAATTAGCTGTATTTATAGCTAGCGGTAGTTTATATAAAAACAATTGTTTGTTAGCTTAAAGCAATCTTTTTTTTTTTTTTACTGAAGCATTTTTTTTTTGCATAGATTTAATTATTAATTTGCATTATAATAACCTTGGTGAGTATACACCCTTAAATATTTTTGGCCAATAATTTTTTTTTTTTTTTTTTTTTTTAAAGTATTACATCTACTGGGGCGCTGCATTGGAAAACCTGTGACCCTGTATCGGGTTTTGAGGCTTCACATACACGTACTGCATTATTGTTTGTTGAACCACAAAAACATGGTGCAATTGTCAACGAAGAACAAAGACAGGAAACAAGCAGTAAAAGAGGCTGCTAGCAAGGAGCGATTGCCACATTCACTCAATGAACCTTTGTAGTTTGCCAACAGACTCTCCACGCTTTGTTTTCTAGGCACACGTAAACATGAAATAATAAATACTGTAGTTGAGTATTCTTGTAAAACAGACATATATATTGTATCCGCAACTTTTTTTTTTGTGAAAGCGCAATGTCATTTTTCTGACAGGCTGTTACTTCTGCAAAAAAAAAGTCTACATCTTAACATTATTGTATATTTGTCAAAATGTCCAAAGGTCCAGCTATTATCCAACTAGAGACGTATGAAGGATCACAACGTCCCAACCCTGTCAATTGTCTCTCGTATGTCTGAGTCACATTCTTGAAAGTCAAGTAAAACAGGTGCTTCCATTCTGAACAAGAAATGTCCCTCTTTAAAACATGTCATGTTGTTGCCGTCTCATCCAGACTGCAGCTGACGAATAAAATAAAATAAAAATGCGCATTCAGACCGTGTTTTATACTTTGTTGCAAATAAAGCGGCATATCTCTGTGTGCATGTGTCATACAAACAGTCTGCTCACTGTTCTCTTCCTAGTGGAATCCAGCCAAGCCAAGCTGCCTTCATGCTGCAGCAAACACACCCCTCTGCTTCACCATTAAGATTCCTTTTCTTTTCTTTTTTTACTACTATATATGCCATAGTAAAACATGACATTGACATCTAAATCACAGTTAACGTCTGCAGTGTGTGAATAGCGAATGAGTCGCAGGGTGCGATGATGAAGGTGCGGCGCTAAAAAAAAAATCAATGATCAACTTGGAATCAAAAGTGACACGCCGGCGTTGAAAGCTGCAAAAATAGATTCCGACAATAAAGCCGCCACAATATTATTTTAAAAGGGGCCCAGAGGCTATTTATTAAACCATGTTTGAAACGCTGTAACCAATACGATCAAAGTCACTTTGTCGCTCTCTTAAAAGCTTTTGGCACACACAAAACATCCTCATAAAAGGTTGACAAGCTGATTCCTTTACATGGGAGGTTGTTTGAAAAGTCACGTTGCAGTTTACAAACAGTCCACACGGTGGAGCCCTTATAACTGACGTGTGGAAAGGGCGGTTTGGCACAGTTATAAATTGGAAGATGTCTTAAAAATTCTATGTAGGTTTTGAGATTTTAGTAATATAGGATATAAAATAAATTATTGGTTTTTTTTAGAGGGGGGGCATCAACTACTCAATATTGGAGGCAAGGGTCAGTCCCTATACCACAGATTAGCTGGGGATGACTGTATTTACATATAAACTGTATCTATAAATTTACATATAAAGACGCTCACTCGTTAGGGATGTCAATGACGAGCTCAGCTTCGTCACCCTCGCCTCGGTCTTCGTCTCCGCGGTCGCTGTCGATGTCGCTCTCGCCGTCCTCCTCGGCAGCGTCCCCGCTCAGCATCTGTCGGGGGACCCAACTGAAGGGCCCGCCAGCAGTCGAAGCCGCCGCCGGGCCCGCTGGGTAATTGGCCGTCATGGGCGCCACCACCTGGCGGGAGGGCGAACAGGAGAGAAAAACGTAAGGATGGGAAAGAAGGGCTGTTGTGATAGTTGGTGGACGAGGATCAATGAACGCAATACGGAATGAATCGGAGGAAAGTCAATCAGGCTGAAATGAAAACAACCAAGAGGGAGGGGCTGAGATGTAAAAGTATACAGTAAATAAAAATCTGTAAATTTTTCTTATGTAGCATTTTTTTTTTTTTTTATCAAAATGAAATGCACAACATCCCACAATGAAGACGTGGGAAATATATTTTTACTTTTACTTTGTTCAATATTTTGTTGATGAACCTTTGGATTTTTTGTTAACCAAAATAAATAAACGAAAATTTGATGTCATTGTTAATTATAATTAAAGGATATATATTAAAAAAGAATATGATTTTTTTTTTTTACTCAAATTCCGATTTTTGGCTGAATAAAATTCTGATGATCAATTAATAGGCTGATTAACTAATATATATATAAAATGCATAAAATAACTTTTTTACACTTACAATAAAGATATGAATTACAGGCACAACATTTGATTATTGTATATTACTTTGTCCTTTAGTATTTGTTTATCTTTGCAAGGGAGATAAAAATCTGTCATTTTTTGCCAATTTGGGGGGGGGGGGGTGTTAGAATTTTTATGTGTGCACCAAAATGAAATAAATAAAAATCTGCAGTGATTAGGGAGCAGGGAACGAGTGGGTCAGGTCATTATAGCTAAATGCTAAAACAACAAACTAATAGTGGCCTCAGATTTGTTATTCTTTGCTTGATTCTTTCTTTTTTTCATCTCTCACCTTCCCGGGTGGATCTCTCTTGTTTTTGGGCGCCTTTGTTTTCCGCTCTTTCTTCACTCGTTCAGCAGGGGGAGCCAAATACTCGGGCGGGAAGGGCATCTGCCCGCAGTATGAGCGCACACACACACACAAATGGAAGCAGCCCACATGACAGAAAACATGGAAAACAAACCAACACGAAAATGAATAATGCAACAAAGGACGCTAAACAAAATGACAAATCAACTTGTTGGCAAGGCTTCATGATGATGAAGAGGAAGGGGGTAGCAGTGGCGCGATACGAGAAAACCGAGGGAATTCGAGGGGGGAAGTAAACTCACAGTGTTGAGGTAAGCTCCGGAGCCGGAGGACTGCAGCGGGTGTACACCGGGACGGGACAGCAGCGAGAGATGAGGCGAGGGTGAGGTTGACAGGCACGCGCCGGGGCTACTTCTTCGCCTGGGAAACACACAAAACACACTCAATTGGAGTTGCTTATCAAATCGAGTCACACAAAAACAACACTTCAATTCATCTGTTGGACTGCGAGTTTATGTGCTTTGGTATATGCTGCTGTTTTGGTTAGCAACAGATTTCAAAAGAGTCCAGTTAAAATATTTTTTTTAATTAAAAACTCATATATCAAGGCACCGCTTGTTATTATGTAACTTACTTCTTTGCTCCTTCCCGTTCTCGTTCCCTCTCCCGGAGTACTTCGCCCTCGCTGTTGTCCGAGGACACGGTAGCGTCGGAATCTTAAAAAACACAAATTGAAAATGTGAGCACAAACAACATTTTAACTGCGAGATTTCTCCATAAAGTGTTTCAAGTTGACTACCTGAGGAGTCTTCATCCACCCTCTCATACGGCAGCAGGCGGTCCAGAAGGAAGCTGAAATACACAAAATACGTCATCAAATGTATGGGGGTCACGTATTAATTGTCTTTGCAGTTAAGCAAAAAATAAAATGAATAGACACAAATCTGCTGAAAAAACACAAAATGAGTGTGGGTATTGCTTGTTTTTGTTTTTTTATTTGGCTGTACAGTACACTTCTCTTTCTCCATAAATTTATTTTGCCATGCACAACTTGATGAACATGAACGTGGATGTGTACTTTCACTGAGTCCAATTTTGTGGACATTCTGCATAAAATATAACACACACCTTTTGTCTCGGGACACTTTGAGCAGTTTTCTCTGTGCCCTCCTCAACTCCTCTTGGAAGCATTCGTGTTCCTAGAAAAAAAAATACTATTAATCTGTAAAAACATCTTCAAAATGCTTGTAATACCCGCGGTGGGAAATAAATAAGTACAAATACTTCTTAACTGTACTTAAGTAAAATTGTAAGCAGTATTTGTACTATTTGTACATTATTTTCTGATGACACTTTATTCTCTACACATATGGAACATGTACTTTCTACACCTTATTCTTTGTGGGAACACCTTACTTTGGTGGCATAAAAAGCCCAAGCCAATGATAGCTCGCTTTTTGTATAAGGCAATAAACTATTTTGTCTGCAAAATGTGCAAATTATTATTTACTTTATTGGGCAAGTAATGCATTTCACATTTGAGCCACTGAGAAGTGAGCTAACTCGCTATTTTGAAGAAGTAGAAAAAAAAACAGTGCTTATTATGTCTTCTGAATACTTTTCTTTACATAAATGACATACGAAGTATCACTTTAATACTTACATAAACCAGAAATTTCAACTTTCGTTTCAGATTCCTGTATTTTCGCTTGTAGTCGACTTCGACGTCTGCTTGGCCGTTCATTTCTGAAATGCACCATGCACATTAACAACGAAACCTTTAGCCACATAATAACTATGTATGTTATTAAAATACTTAAGCAATAAGTATGAATTGAGGAGTAATAGGTATGCAATCTCAGACTTACCTTTCAGGACAAGCTAGCTTAAGCTAGCTAAACAAGTTAGCAGACGCGCTAAATTGGCTCAAAATACACCCCAGAAGGATTTTTAAAAATCTAAAACACTGCTCAGTGTTTTTCTTTTTTTTCTTGCTTTTTTATGCTAGCGCATTAATAAAAGCTAGCTAGAACCAATGCTGAAAGATATTCGGAAGAATCATGCTATCATACTTCTTCCTCGAGTGTGGCTTAGCGACATGGTTTTGTTTACGCTACGTCTTGACGTCATCGTACGTCATGTTTTCGTAGGAAAAAAACTGAGCCATTTGTTTTCATTGTTTTTATTTTATCTTATTTAATTGTAGAAATTTCTACAAAGAAATATTTCAAAATGTAATGTTTTTTTTTTTTATTATTATCGATCTTTATTATTTATTACCAATAAAAACGGATGCGTCTTCTTCTTCCCGATGAGAACACAACATTAGGTGCACTCACAAATAAAATTACGTACATTTATTACAATTACTGTAGATGAGTATTAACTTATATCATACTTATCATCTCCCTCTCCCTCTCCCTCTCTCTCTCTCTCCCGCTCTCTCCCTCCCTCCCTCCCTCCCTCTCTCTCTCTCTCCCTATCCCTCCCCCTCCCTCTCTCTCCCTTTCTCTCTCCTTCTCTCTCCCTCTCTCTCTCTCTCTCTCTCTCTCTCTCCCTCCCTTCCTCTCTCTCTCTCTCTCCCTATCCCTCCCCCTCCCTCTCTCTCTCCCTCCCCCTCCCTCCCTCTCTCTCTCTCTCCCTCTCCCTCTCTCCCGCTCTCTCTCTCCCTCCCTCCCTCTCTCTCTCTCCCTCTCCCTCCCCCTCCCTCCCTCTCTCTCTCTCTCCCTCTCCCTCTCTCCCGCTCTCTCTCTCCCTCCCTCCCTCTCTCTCTCTCTCTCTCTGCATTTATGGGTGTCAATTAGATTAAACAATATATACATTTTTGCCAACCCTGTCCCTTTCCCCCGCGAATAGCGAATGTCCCCTGTATTAACTAATCACTATTTGCACCTCATGGAGTCTCCCCGACTTTATGCTTTCAGCTTGGCTGATGAAGGACGGCCTTGGATACTATTTAAGTGGTTTCTTGGTTCAACAAATCTGGTGATAAATCAGGCCTGAGTGTGGCCTGTGAAACTCAACTCAGCTGTCCCAATAACTGTGGTTAATGAGCGTTAACTGCTGATTTATCAAGACAACATACAAATTAATTCCGTTAAATTGTATTGTGTTTTTATTGAGGTTTTCCTTGTTCGACATTAAAAATGAGCTTTTCAATCCTAAGCGAAATCAAGAAGGGGTCAAATACTTTTCCCCGGCACTGTATGTGGCCTGGATGCTTTTAGCGGCGTCCCAATGTCCCATGTACGGCTGCCTCATGGTGAATTTGCTGCGCAGACCACACTGTACACTTGGCAGCACCCTGCAGCATGAATTATAGATAGGGGGAAGAATCTTGCAGGGGGCGCATAATGCTGCCTCGCTGCATGGTTGTGTGTGTGTGCGGGGGAAGATGGAGGCACAGCATCAATGAAAAGGTGTACACTTAATGCATTCAAAATGGAGGAAAAGAATGGAGAAGAGGAATGAGGCAGGCCGGTGGCAATTCCTCAGATGCAGTACAAAGCTCGTCGGCATGGCAACCCACCCATCTTGCGCACACACACACACACACACACCCATACTGACAATGTCCCCGTCTCCTAAAACCACAAACATGACCTTTTCTCCTCATATTGTCTGCCTTGCCTGCCATTTTTTAGAAGGATTCATCCAAAATGGGAGTCCTGCTAAAATGCCGCAGTGTCATTTCGGGGGCAGTAAAAAGCGCCGTAATGGCCCCAGGCTTCACCGCATTACTTCACCCGCCTCCCCCTTTTGACGGGTGATCGATGAGGCAGCTTGACAAATTCAAACCTGCCGAGCAAATTCGTGACACTCTGCAATTTGTCGCTTCCGTTTGTTTTGCAATGCTCAAAATAGCCTCCTTCTCTCTTTGTCTGCTGCCATAAATCACATGACGCCTGCCTCACCCGGAGCCCTCCATCCACCACCCTGTCTTTTTAATGGAACATTCTATGTATTGTCTTCTGTTATTTTTAGCTTGTCATTTATGTGGCCTGCCCCCTCCCCTCCCCTCCCCTCCCCCCACACACACACTCGAGTCTACTACGTTGTCACTTTCTCTGTTTACATGTATGACTCCTCTCACTTTTGCTTTTGTGTCCATGCTGACTGGAATGTACGGAAAGCACAACAACAACATCTTCAACGGAGGCCTTCTCCCTGAATACAAGGTAAGAAATCCATTCCTGACCTACATACCAATCTACTGACTACTTTACTTCCTACCTGCCTCCTTTTGTACCCCCCAAATACTTACTTTGCCTTGCTATAGCTAGCTAAACCTGATTCGATTTTTCTTCCAAATGATATATAACACACCGGACTTGCAAAAGAGAATAATAGTATAAAAGTGACAATCAAAAGTTGTACCGTCTTACCTACCAACGGTGTCCCACAGGGATCCCTATTAGAACCACTGACATAGTGTCTCATACCAGGCGGTACAGATGCGTATCGTTGCACCACGATTCTTTGCGTTGCAGCAAAAACTTGTGCAGACTATTAAAAGAATCCAGCATGAAGTGGACGAGTGCAGGGAGGCAGAGAGCGAGGCGTACGTAGACTCAGTACAACAAGAGGTACAGTCGTCTTCTTCTTACTCAACTATTCATCTTTTCTGAATGTAAAACAGTTCAACATCCAAAAAGTGAACGCAATTCTTACATTGGCTCCGATTAGTGTACCGAGCATTGCGGCCGGCGCGTGTCTGTGTGGTCTTTTCAGAGCCAGTTCGACGGACTGCAACGAGAGATCCGAGCCGAGTTCGGGAACCTTCACCGTTTCCTGGACGAGGAGGAGCAAAAGGACCTGGAGCGACTGAAGCGGGAGCGAGGGAAAGCGCTGCAGAGGCTGAAGGAGAGGGAGAAGAACATCTACCAGCAAAGGAAGGACCTGGAGAGAGCCGTGGCCGTGCTGAACAGGAAATTGGCTGAGGAAGAGTGCGCCAAGATGCTCAAAGTGAGGGGGTGGGTGGGAACAGCATCAAATTTGCATCGAGCCTGGAATGCTAAGTGGCAAAGCGTTTGATTTTAAATATTGATTGCCTTGACATTTTGCCTCCATTGCCAGTCCTAATCAATGTCACTTAAAGATGACATGCAGTGAATTCATTGGTCAGCAAATAGAAACACAGCCGTAAACGAGTTTTTTTTTTTTTTCTTTCTTTGACTGCAGGACATACAAGATCTCATTAAAAGGCAAGTACTCGTTAATCTCGCGCTCGGCGTGCGTCACATCGCGGCCATTTGATCGTTAACATCCTCCCCACTGCCTCATCGGATCCAAACAGATCTCAGGTCAGATTTGTCCCACCTCCAGAAGTGGACAGCGAGCTGCACTCGGGCCATTTTGTGGGGCCCATACAGTACAGAATATGGAAGCACATGAAAAGCTGCCTGTACCCGAGTATGTATGTACATAGCCTATGCTGCATTTGAGGAAAGCGGGGAAGTCGGACTTTTTCGAGTTCAAACCAGGAAGTGTGTACGGGAACGCCTCCTTGAACTCGGAATCCCACTTGGCGAAGTCGAGGGGGGAAAAAAAAAAGTACCGACCGACTTCGATGTGACGTCACTCTTCAATGGCGACCACGGTGGAAACATACCCTGAATGGTAAAACACAATTCACTCAAATATAAAACCAGATAGCTTTCTTCATTCATAAATGTTCAGTATGACAACAGAACTGTATGGAATGCTTATGAAATAAGATAAATACATAAATGAAGGTCAAAATGTGTTTTAAGGACCAAAACAAAAAACAATTGATCACTTTCCGCCATTTTGGTTGTTTACTTTTGCCTCAAAGGCTTTCAGGTCGGAACTGGGAAAAGCCAACTGGAATAAATCCGACTTCCGGCCTTCCTCGAATGCAGCAACATTATAGAATTATACTAACTTGCAATTTGTAGTCAACTTTATTTCCTCACAGGAATGAATATAAAGTCAATTATTTGGTTCCAGGCCATGTTTAAAAATTGAGTAAATCTAAAGATTCACTGTGCTTGCTTCCAGATATTACACAGGTGACCTTCGACCCAGAGACGGCCCACCCTCTCCTGTCCGTGTCCTCGTCCTTCACCTCGGTGCGGTTCGACGACGCCGAAGACTCCCCCAAATGCCGCAGGGACGATCCCAAACGCTTCCACCATTACTACTGCGTGCTGGGCCGCGAGGGCTTCAGTGTGGGGCGACACTACTGGGAGGTGGAGGTGGGCCACAAGACGGCGTGGAGGCTGGGCGTGGCGCAGGCCGACGTCCCCCGAGGGGAGATGGCGGCCACGGGCACCTCAAGTGGTCTTTGGACTTTGGCCCTGAAGAACGGCGACATCTTGGCTTGCACCGATCCCACGCCTGTCAGGGTGAACGTGCCGCTTCACCTGGCTCGCGTCGGTGTGTTTCTGGACTGCGAGAAGGAGGAAGTGTCTTTCTATAACGCTGAGAACATGGCGCCCGTTTACACTTTCGCCACGGGAACTCTCCTGCTTCCTTTGTACCCCTTTTACAATCCGTGCGACGCCGACAATGGCAGGAACACAGCCCCCATTAGCATCTTTAGCCCCTCACTATGACCGAGGGCTTTGTTTATATTTGTGTTGTTTTCCTCAATGATGACAAAATGATATCATTGACGCCCCTATTTTTCACAAAGAAATGGTGACAGATGAAATCGATGTGCGAGATTGCTGTTACTGGGCAAAAACGTTAGCGAGTGTTCTGTCAAGACGTTCAAAATGCGAGCTCAACTCATGCCAATTGTTCAAAAGGGAGAACATACACTTTAGGATATATAACACATTCTTAGGTTTTGACAAACTGCTTGAAATACATTTCAAAGCAAGTCTATATGCATAACACCAGGCGCAGATGTGCTGCTAGCTAGCTTCAGGCTAAAGTTAGAGATGCTAACGTCAATTTATGAGTTTGTGTGTTGGCTACTGTTATGTTGTGAACATGATTTTTTTGGATGGTAAATGTAAAAAACATGGAGGCAAATGAGGCATTTTCGAGCTGTTGCTGACCCAACACAAAAAAATTACACAAATCCACAATAATTCAGATCCTTCTTTTGGCCATTGCATCAAAAAGCTAAAGTAAAGGGAGGGTGCTAGTCATCTAGTTAATAAGCTACTGCTTTTTGTTTAGTTTTATCACTAAAACTGGACTAAAATTATCTCATACAGTATGATATGACAAAAAAAAAAATGGACTAAGACAAATCAGTATTTCCATATAATGACTAAGACTAAAACTAAAATGGCCGCCAAAAACGTAGTTTTTTTTTTTTTTTATTATCAGTAAGTTTACTTTAGTCTTTTTTGTACACAAGTATCCGCACTTCTAAATAGCACTTGCAGAGTGTTAGTACTTCTATCACTTCCAATTCTAGTGTTTGTTTTCTTAAACTACAGACAGAATAGGACTAGATAGATCGCTGACCTCCTCCAAGGTTGTCGTGAGGCATTTCGTCAAATGACTGAAGAAGAACTTGTAGTCCGACCTGGAAGCTTTGGAAGCTCTGAAAGCTTCAGCGTCAAAAGTGTTTGTTTGGCGCGTTTGCAAACGCATGGCACGTAGTCAAGGTTATGGAAGCCCAGAACACGGCACGAGGATTAGCGGCATGTCGGGCATATGACAGACGGGCTGACGTTGAGTGAGATGGTGTTGACAGTCAGCTGACCTTCATGAGGATCGATCAAAACAAAAACAAAAAAACAGGGCACATAATAACAAGGCCTGTTTAATCAGCAGCTTGAGAAAAACAAAAGAAGAAATAATAGAAAAAAGTTGAATATAAAATCTTTTAACACTGCTACATTTTGAAGATGGCAAAATAATCTTCTCAAGGGGTCTATTGTCTGATTTTTTAATTCCAATATTCAGCTCTTAAAATATATCAATGACATATGGTTTAAGTAAAAAAATTCTGTCCACTTTTGGACAATTGAAACCCATGAAAACTACATTTAAAAAAAAAATATATATATCTTGTTACTATTCACATACTTGCCACCGTTAAACTCATTCACTCCCAGCCATTTTCACTAAAGCAACCTCCTTCCCTCCGGGCTGTTTTACTGGATTTTGACTGATTTTGCAAGGCCCACATAATATTGTGTTCTATTGCTATAAAAACATGGAAGCTACCAAAAGAAAGATTAGAGTCTCTTCTTTCATCAGGAAGGGAAAAAAGTATATTTCTATCTGTTTCCGTTTTGCGGCAGTAAGCATTACAATATAGCCAAGTTTCATTATTATTCACAAATCTGTTTAAAACAGTGGGGGAAATAACTTTTTTCAACATGACCCTGGTTGATCTCTTTTGCTCTGCTGCCACCTGCTGGCCGCTTTTGTAATAAATACCATTGCTTCAACCATTCCTCTTCAGTTCAGAATCAGCAACAAAGCATTCTTGTATGCTCTAGCATAAAAAAAAACATTAAAAAATAAATAAATAAAAATCACGGCGAAAACATATAAATACTTTTCTGGGACACTGGTAATATTTAAAATAGAACGTTTTTGGGAGCAAATGAGTTAAAGTGCCCGTGATTAATTCCAAATAAATGGCAACTGTTTTAGTAGGCTTTTCCTGACCTTTTTTTTTTTTTTACACAGGTTTTTTTGCATACTTATACTTTAAATACATAGTTACTTACTGTAATTATTTAGTTAGTCACTACTAACAGCTACTCGTTACAATTACTTGCCACCATTTAAAGTGCCTCTGCCGCACAACCCCCCACTCACCATTTTTTAAGCAGAAACCTGAAGGTTTTATGCTAACTCTGACTGCTGTTTGGAACTGCTCATAATTCCCTCCACCTATGTTCTTTTTAGTGGTGAGCAGTGTTGTGTCAAATTTTTGAACGCAACGGTGAAAATTTGAACAGGGGTGTGTAGACTTTTATGCCCTCGTCGCCTTTGCACCATCTGCCGCTAACAATAAAAGACGCACAAAGATGTCAAAGTTACCACAACTTTTACTGTTCACTGTTGGGAGGATTTGTGACACATTCACGCTCATGACCTTGTCGAACACGTCGTCACACGGTCGCACAACGATGCACTTCACACAAAACACGCGTGCGCGTATTACAGCTTGGGAATGGCAACTTATCACACACACACGCACATATATAAAGTGTAGGGTGACAAAAGCCTGCGTCGTTTTCCTTGGCCGTGCTGCATTCAATGACATCAGTTACATTTGAACACAACATGGAAATACTGTACCGCGAGAGCGCAATGTAAGAAATCCCAAATAGCATATAGACACTTCATCGTCAGTGTTTGGCTTTTAAATAGCTCAATGCATTAGTGAATATTAGTTGATATAGTATATAGCGCGCATATATATATATATATATTTATATATTTCTTTTAAGGTTGCTGAGGAATTGAAATTAGTCGTCTTCTTTATTATTTAGTATGATACGATAACCATTCCGTACACTAAAAAGTCAATTAGAGGGTTAATAAAGCGGTGTACACATGCAATATTTACAAAGCTGGAGTGTGTGCGTGTTTAAGTGGAAACCATCAGGCATATTTAACCAACAGCCAAACTGCAGCTGTTTTGTTTGGCCATTTAACACATAGGCACCTTTATACATTATGGATTTCAAGTGTTTTACATTTCTAATCCTAATCTAAATCCTAATGCGGTTTATGGCTTTTTTTTGCACATTATTATTTGATATTATTAGTCAGGGAAGATATCAGCATTGGCGTGTTAATTATAAACAACAATTCCGTATTTCGCTAATTGACATTTCATTTAATGGCTATTTTTTTTCTGTGCTTCTTCTATTAATGTCAATGTGAAATCATCCAGTTAATGACGGTTTTGTGTGAGGTAGGGACGTGTGTGTCTGTAGCAACATTGTGTTGACTCAACAACAAAATCATGTTGGGGTTATGATAAAGATCGTTTTGGAGATATTAAATAGGTCGTTCACAACACGGCTTCCCAACCAGTGGGCACGGGGTCGTGGGTCACATTTGAGATTTTTGTGTGTGTGGTGTTTTAGGTTGAAACCTGTCTTACTTGGCGTTCTACATCTTTACAGGGACTCAAACAGGTCGTGTGGAGGCAGGGTTTCATTTCTTGACATTTTGCAACCCCCTTAAGGCCTTTTCACACTGCACTTGGCATTCTTAGATTTTCTTGGTGTTCACCGCAGGGTAGGGCACGGGGGGCGACAGCACCCTAGCGCAAGCTTACCCATATTTGGAAGTGGTAGTAACCAACCAGGAAGATGACTGGATGCTTTTCCAACTGTTTTGGACACGAGCTAGGCAATGTCATGTCTCTTGTGTCCCAAAGCGCGGGACACTGGGACAGCGCATTTATTATTACTTTCTTCATGCCAATTACTGTACAAGACCACCCAAAAATCTTTTGCCATCAGCACTCTCCTATAAGATACACCGTCTGACTCTGCAGTGACGCAGCTCCCAAATTTGACATTTTTTTTCATTCTAGGTGTAAATAGGCCTTAAATGTGATGCCCACGGGGTCCAACAAGGAAAATGGCAAGGGCGAGTTGTTTTTTATTGCAAAGTGTTTTAGATTTATTTTTTGTCGCGTGTTTTAGATTTAAATTTGTTTTACTCTGCATCCTACATCTTTAAGCGGACTCCTAAACAGGTAGGGTGCAACTATGAAATTTTTATTTTACTTATTTATTATTATTATTATTGTTAATAATGTATTTTATGTTTCTATTTTTTTTTTTTTAATGAGGAGACTAACCCCTGCGACACAATTCTCACTGGAATTATTTTGTAATCACGACCACAACTACATCATTACAATTATGTCTATTGACTATTCAAAATAACCCCCCCCCCCACCCCCAAAAATAGGACTGACCCCCACCATCACCACTTACCAAAGGGGTGCAAGAAAATTGACACCGGCAACTTGAATGACCATCACTATTTCTACAACATAGTTCTTCATCTTCAAATACAGCACCCCCCCCCCCTCCCCCCATGCTACAGCGTTGGTAAGGTTGGAACCCCCCCGATTTACAATATTGAGGATGATGCAGCTTACCAAAACGACCCCATGAATAACGCCAAGGGGTTCCATGCTGACATGAGGAGGAAAATAAGGCAGGTTTCAAGAAAGCGAGAAGGGAAGAGCAGAAAACACAACATACAACAAAATAGGAAAATAAGCAAACATCAAATTAGTGTCAACTTACCACAAAAAGACAAGCGGACCAATCAGTATCCTTACAGGAGAGGGGGCGGGGTTTAGAGGGCAGCAAAGTAAAACTGCAAATGTGTAAACAAAGCACCTGAACGAGGTGAGCAATAGCAGCAGTTTTATCAGAACGGGACAGGATGGCTTCACCAAATAAAGTGCAAAGGAGAAAGTCATGATTGATAATCATCACCTTTCTAAACAGTTGTATTTGTGTATTTTATTTTTACATCCGACTAGGAAAAGGTTATCAGAACCCTGCTTCTTGGGTACTTAAAATTACATTTAAGTTCATTACATTTGCATCTCATTAATTTAGTTCCAATTGAACTTTTATGCGCAATACATTTGAATTGAATCAGAATTTAGCGCGATATTTCCCTACATTATATTATTACTAGAAGTGCAGTGTTAATGTTCAAACTGTGCAAAATATTACAGTGGCTGACAATGATATTGAATATATGTTTAGGAATAATGTGGTACTGTAAAAAATAATTTAGAATCACAAGGTTAGACTATGAATATAGGCAATTATAAACATTTTTACACATATATATTTTACTCACATTTATTTACGATTTGCGGTTACTATCACATGTGAATTACGGGGGGTTACTGTATAAACTGTACGTTTTTGCGACATTTTAATTTGATAGTGGTTCGTGACATTTTTCTATGTAAAATCTGTGCCTTGGCTCAATGAAGTTTGAGAATAACTGCTTTTCTTGCATGCGTGTGTGTATTTTAAAGTTACAAAACCCACTTTGTTTTCTTTTTACATGTGATTGCACATCACATCATGTTAACGTGGGTTAGCATTATTATTTTTTTTTGTCGTTTTGCATATTTGCATGCTAGTAAGTACACAAGCATTCAGTGACGCGCGAGGGGGGGGGGGGAAGTGACGGTGAAGCCAAATTGTTAAGATTGTTGCCATGAAATGTGCAACCGGGTGTTAGAAAATAACTTCGGGTGGATTTTCTGCTTGTAAACTCTGCATTTTGCAGTCTGGCAGTTTTGTGGAGGGAATTTCCAAATAAAAGCCTGCAAGATATACAAAGCTAAGTTGCTACTATATGAAATATGGACGGTTAGGTTATGTTCAGGTATTAGGTCAACCAAGGTCCCAATTTGAGGAGAGGGATTTGATTGTCTGAAGTGACGGTGCGGAGGGACGGTTGGGGGCAGTAAGTCTTCAGATGGTGGTGGTGGAATCTTCATGTTTGCCAGCACCACTTGATTTGGGATCCACTTCGGGGGAGGCAGTGCTTACGGAGAGGAACCTCCAATGAGATCAGCTTGATCGGGGCCCGGCTCGGGGGTGCCTGCGTTTGACAATGTTGAGTGTTATTGATGCTAAACTGTGCAAGATGGTTATTTTTAAAATTGATCATATCATATTCATTTCAAAAAATACTTTATATATGGTTGAAGATGCAGGAAACATGCCAAATCTGATGGCGTGGCCGCTTTAGAGTGCCTCATTGTCGGGCGTGAGTGTGTGCGCATGACATGGAGAAAGATGGAAGAATGAGAAGTGGGCAGCATTTTTTTTTTTTTAAATAGACTTATAGCCAGTCTGTGGACTGGGATTTTGGGCTGGTGTGGCTTTAGAGTGCCTCGTTGTCAACACATGTCATGCAGAGAGAGAGAGAGTGAGGAGGGTGGATTTATATTTTTTTCCGCAGTAGTAGGTGTGGATGCTAAATGAAGTAGCATTATTTATTTATTTTCAGGTCGTAGCAACGGTATTTGATTGACAGTTGAGCTGGGCAAGGGTTCAGTGGCCACGCCCACAGCATTTATGAGCAGAGATGTCTACATGTTTCCCAATGTTGAAACCTTATTTTATATACGTGCCAATTTTTTTTTGTCATTCAAATTTTTCAGGGTTAATGACACTTCTCTTTGGTCTGTCAATTTTAGAAGACATTTTTTTCCACTTTACAGGGACTTTAATTCTGCCACCACATACCATTGGGGATGGGCTCTGTCAGGAACGGAATGTGGTCTTCAGACGAGGGAGACTCATAGGCCGCATGGGTGGCGGATGAAAACATCTTTTGAGGTTCTGGAGCTGGACTGGGGGCTTTCGGAGAGGCCGACATGGGCTCCAGGGTAGCGGCGACGGGTTTTGGATCAGCCGGAGTCGCCGGACTCACCGGGCTCTTGGGTCCCGGGCTCGAGACTGGGCTGGACTTAACGTCGGCCGGTTTGGGCACATCCAGGTTCACCGACTGAGCAGGGGGGGTCTCGACGTCTTTGCTTTCAGGTTTTACTTCCGTGGCTGGCGGGGCACTCGGCTTGGTTTCAGCCACCGGACTCGACTTGACTTCCACGGCTGGCGACAGCGGAGCATTTGATTTAGTCTCCAGGGCGATGGAGATGCTCACGGCATCCGAGTCGGGGACTTGCTCGGGGGCGTCGGTGTCAGTGTCCAGCGGGAGGGCGGTGTTAAAGCCAACGCCGGAGTCGCTGGTGTCCAGGTTGCCAATGCCGACCTCCTTTGAAGAAACTTCCAAACCCTGCGTTGACACAAGCAACGGGTCACCACACGAGAAGACAGCCGTGAATGGACTGATGTCTTACTTTAATGTCCACTTCGGTGCTCTGAGATTTCTCAGTGTTGTCGGCCTGCGAATGTTTGGACTCGTCGCTGAGTTTGGTGATGTTCTTGACCACCTGTCAGCACACAAAGCAAATATTTTTACCATGTGAAGAGAAATACAGTGAGTTACAGTGAATTATGATTTTTTTATCATGTGAAATAACTTTTTTTTAACATTACATTTTTTGTGAAAATGCCATTTTTTTGTAACAGCGCATTATACTTGTAATATTCCGACATTTTCCTCCCCCCTTTTGAAAAGGTCAAATTGACGTCTCTGTTGGCACGTCCAACCTGTCTGAAAGCCTCCCCCTCGTCCTCCTTGCCAGCGTCCTTGGCGATCTTTTCCAGGGCGGCGGTCCTCTTGGCCCTTTTATGGACTTTGATCAGGCAGGACAGCAGGCAGGCCAGAAGGAGGAAGACCAGCAGGCTCAGCAGGGCGATGATGGCCACGTAGATGGACTCCAGCTTGTAGGCTGCCAAAACACGCATGAAATAACACCGCTGACCTTGATTTGACTCAGTGGGCATGTTTTCCACGCTTACGTTTGAGTTCCATGTGGATGCTGCACACGGGGAAACCCTGTGTGTCGGTCACTTTGAAGAGGCCTTCATCGGAGCGCTTGACTTGATCCAGAAAGACCAGAGAACCCTCCTCGGAGAGGCGACCCTCAAAGCCTAGTTTTGTTTGGGCCTGCAGCCAAAGGACATGCGCATGCACAATCTTATCAGCTGTAACATAAAGTACAATCTAATCACATCCAATACTGCCATTTACAACCATCATTGTCCTTGGATTGAAACTATTCCCCGTATTTCTTGTAATTGTCAACAATGGACGGATAGCAAGCCGGACCGCTAGCTAGCTAGCTAGCCAGACAGACAGACAGCTGGACAGACAGCCAAACAGAGTTAGCTAGATAGACATTTAGCTAGCCAGACAGACAGCTAGCTAGCTAACTAGCCAGACAGATAGATAGAAAGCTAGCGGTACAGTTAGCTAGACAGACAGACAGACAGACAATACCAAATATCACTCTAGTGTTGTCTTATGTAAAAACATACAGTAAAATATCGTTGAAGAGAATAAAAAAAAAAAAAGAATTCAACGGCTTGTGCATAATGATTTGTGCTTACATCGGTGAATTCTCCGCGATCCATGAGCAGGCGCATTTGGTGGTCCGTGTCTGCGCTGTAGTAGAGGTGCACCAAGGAGCTGTTGAGCATCAGGTTGATCTTGAGTCGCTCGCCGTGATGCAGGTTGACAAAATACTGGTGCTCTGAGAAAGTACATCAGTGAGGGAGTAATTAGGCATCAGGCTATTAAGAAATCAGCATCGCTCCAAGAATCCTTTGGGGTTATAATAGGAATGGGGATGGGAAAAGTTCATGAGGACAGATACTTGTGTAAAAAATAAAATAAAATCTGATTAAAGTAGAAGTACTCGAGTAGAGTAGATGTTAAAAAAGTACCTAAGTTTGAAATGTAAAAAGAAGAAACAATACCCATTTGATAACTTAGCACTTGAGCTAACCAATTAATCAAATTAAAATCGACATTGCAATACAGTAAAATTTCAATGCAATTTTCAATAAACAGCTGAAAGTACATCAGTGGCTGTGGCTCTCCTTGCATTACAGCCAAAGTACCACTGAATCTGTTTACAGATGTGGCAAGTTAAAAAAATAAAAAACATCAAAAAAATTAATACTTTGGTAACAAACAGATGCACCAAAGTACAAATCTTGTCTCTCACCTATGACTACAAGACAGATTTTGACCCTAACGGCGCCCCGAGCATCCCTGACGGTGTAGCTGCCATCGTCGGCCCCAGTCGCCGACTTTAGGACCACGTGGTGCTCGCTGACGCTGATGCGACCCCGGTAGCCTTCACGGGCCACGCCCGTGCTCGTCAGCAGCACCAGAGCCGGTCTGGGGGGAAAAAAAGTTGACGCCGCTTCATTAAGAATGACTGAACAAGCTAATAGCATCCAACATAAAAGCCGCTCTGGCAGGCTTTGCCTCAGTTACAGTTACATTTACTTATTTACAGTTATATAGTCACGGTTACAGTCACTTTTTTATGTTTACAGTTTTCTTGCTACGATTACAGTTAGTTAAAATTGGGGACGTGTCTGTTTTCAGATTTAGCCAATCACATTTAAACTCACATGAAATAAGAGGCACTTTAGTCTTTAAATCAAATTCAGCTGTTCTAACCAGCAGAATAAAATAAAATTACACTCTACTGTAGTCAATTGATATATTATATGACTTTTGAAACAATTGAAATGGATTCAAATGTGAATTCATTCACCTCATAACTAGATTGTGTAGGTGTACCTAATGAAGTGTCCATCGTACCGTGGCTCCATTGAGGTTATACCTGGAAGTCATGTTGGCCTCCACTGAACTGGGCCTGTGCTCCAAAGTGATGGGTGACGTCACGCCCAACAGCGCAATCCGATAGTTTTCTCCATATTTCACCGTTTGCTCGTTGTAGCAATCTGTAGGCAGTACAAGTAAAAGTGGTTTGAGAGAGACGAACAGTGGTAAGTAATCGAGTACAGATACTTGGTTTCTGCACTTCAGTTGTTCAGTTGTTATAATCGGCCTTCAAACATCGGCCAATTGGTCGATTATTTTCCCCTTAATACGTTATCTAAGAAAAATGAAGTTTCCGACGCTGTGAAAATACCCTGAATGCACCATTTAGCAAGTGTGTAGCGTATGTTATTCTGGTTATTCTATTGTCCCTACGCGTCTTTTAAGCTGTTTAATGACACCGCAGTTGGAGTTAACGGTAAAACTAAACACACGACGTTAAGAATTACATCCACTGTATATTCAAATACAAAACATGCTTCGTTTTTAAAACATCGCTAGCCTAGCGCTAATGCTAAAAGCGAAGGGAGGATCCCATTCAAATGCTAACAGGAAGTTAGCATCGACTTCGGAAGTGTTTTTCCTTCAAATAATGAATATCTACACACAACTCTTGTGGGAACACATACCGACAGGTAAGATAACACTACGCAAAGGCACACATTCTTCCCAACGTGTGAAAAACGAGTTATTGTCATATAATTCAGTCGTAATTTTCTTCTTTACTCACTTTAAGTGTGTACATCATGGATGCACAGCACCACACTGCCCCCAAGAGTCCAAAACGCACAGGAACAGCCAGTATTTGTTCTTACTGTTTTTTCAGTTGCTATTATTTTAGTTTATTCTATTCTTATTTGACTTTCTTATTGTTTTATTTGGTCATTGTCCTTTCAAGTTATATTTAAAGTTGCTATTTCAAGGATTTTTTTTTTGTCTTGACACACATTTCCACATGACATGGCACGAAATACAATTCCCGAGTTCCCAGGTTTGCCCAGTAAGTCCCAAGACTTGTGAAAATAACACAAGATAAAAACTATATAAAAGAAAAGGTTAATACTTCACAGCAGTATCACTAAACAAGTAAGAATATTTTATTATTGACACATAAATCTGTACAATAACCTTGTATACTTCATGATTTTTTTTTTTTTGTTTGTGCGTAAGTGACACCCATTGAAAAGGAATTGGGGAGGGTGAGTAATTTTCTGCATTACTGTAAATAATCTATATTTTTTTCTACCAAAAATCAGCATCAGCCTCAAAAAATGTTTCGGCCGGTCGACAACTTTTTGCTTTTAACGTCCAACATTTGAAAACAAATTCCTGTACTTTTGAATCCTTACTTGTCAAAAATACGCTAGCGACTTTTTCATATACGTCGTTTGTGGCCCTCCTTGCCCACATGCGACGGCATTGCAGTACTCGAGCGCACTTTCCGTTTACGGAACGGCACAAACGGTAAAACACACAAAAAGAAAATTCAGCGTGCACAGCAAGTTGCTTGAAGTAAGTAGAAGGAGGAGAGCTTTGGTGCTAGAAGGAAGTCTGAGTGGTATAAAAAAAGAACAGATTGTCAAGAAGTGGTGGAGGGAGCAGTGATCCAGAAATACGGGGGTGGGACTCGGAGGGGGTAAAATCAGCAACACAGCAGGGAAGGACAGGAAGGAAGGGAGGCGAGTGGGCTGATGCTTAAAGAGCGGCATAATTGCAGGCTGGCGGCAGCACTGCCAAGATCACAGCAAACATACAAAGTCGTCATCAGCTGGCAACGCGCGGCACGCTCCATATGGTGCACAACGCGCGCCGCACGCCTTTCACACACGCTTGCGTTCACACGCACATCTGCTTCAATTCGGCTTTCCGTTTTTATCTTTTTGAAGGGTTTTTGCTGATTCATAAAATGTTAGTGCAGTGGGGGTTTTAATTATGTATTTTATTTTCTTATACACCCCCACACTCCGTTTTTTGTAGTAAAATATTTATTTTTAATTATGTCAGAATTAATGTATTATTCCTTTTTAAAAATGATATCGAAAAAACACAAAGGTTATGTAACATTTCGTATTGGGCTGATATCGGGTACTGATACCAGCCACCGAATGTGACATTGAGTTAGTCCTCCTCTGCAGTAGTTGGCGCTATACTGCTGCAATTTGACTAATCGGTGAATAACACGTAGGTAGGTTTTGTTCAAAATATTCTGTCATTGTGTTAAATTAAATTATAGATGTAGATCAAAGTACTATAGAGGTATCTGTACTGCAAGTGAATACACGTATGGTATCAGTCTGAAAAAATCGTATGGTATCGAACGTCCCTATATTTTACACTAATTTGTTGCTATGTCAGCAATTAACTCATTCACTGCCATTGACGACTATAGACGTCAAAAAATGATGTGAACTATGTCTATTAGTTTAATAATTTTTCATTTAATAATTTTTTTTATGAAAACCTATTTTTTATTGTACATTAATAACAGATATAAAATTATCATGCGATTTATTACGATTAAACGGCCCTTATTAAAAAAAATGTTTTTTTAATTAGGCCCGTCAGGGGATTCATTTTTTAAAATTGTAATTAATCACATGACTTCACTAGTTAACTAACGATTAATCACAAATTTGATATCTGTTCAAAATCTACAATAATTTTTTTTTCTAGGTTTTCATATTCTTGTTAGCAAAAGTGGATTTTTTTTTTTTAACTGATAGAAATAGTTAAAAAACTATATATTTTTTACGTCTATAGCCGTCAATGGCAGTGAATGAGTTAATGACTATCCAATGAAAAATATGCATCTCCACGTACGGTATGTATAAAACATTTTACTTTAAAAAATGTTTCGTTTTAGTCTAGAAAAAAAATCACATTTTAACTTCTATGCTTTGATTATGTTGATTAATATTGTAAATGAATATGTTGCTATGGAAGCATTTTAAGAGCACTTGTCCGATAAAATATCTTTGGGGGGGTTTCAAGGCTTTCATTGAAAATCTTTTATTAAAAAAAAAAGACTTTCCTTTATGTTTAGAAAAAGAAAAAAAAAACTTCAGAAGTTATACATTTAACTATTACGCATTTTGTATTACAATGTTTTTAAAAGCTTTTTTATGCTTTAATATAAAAAACTTTTTATAAAAAATGTGCAGTTTGTATATAAAAAAATAATTAATGCAACAATTACACTTTTTCTTTTATATCTGATAAGTTAATGACTTAGTTGCTATGTCAGCAAACTAATGTAAAAAGAAAGAAAAAAAGCATGTATTGACAAGTTTTTAGTTTTTGAGGTGAAACTAAATCAAATCAAAACGTTTTTCATCCGCTCCAACCAATTACGGTAAAACGAAAAAACTAGACACCGCACGGACCTCGAACGTAGAGCCTGATGCGTCGGACGTCCTTGGGGTCTTCGGGGTTCTTCACCGTGTACACGCCCTCGTCGCCCTCCACCAGCGAGTCGACGACCAGGTGGCTGAGGTGGAGATTCTTCTTGGCCCGGCTGCCCACCACCATGCCGCCGCGCATCAGGACCACTTCGGGCGAGCGCGAGGTGGCGCGGAACGTCACCTCCAGTGCGGGCGCGTGCAGCAGGATGTGGAAATCCTCGCCGAGGAACAACGTCATGGAGTCTTCGTTTACTGTGGGGGGCAGGGAAGGGGGGGGGGGCAGGTCACATTACTGGAACTGCATGGAAGGACGCAATGAGAGTGCTGCTATAATTTATTGCATACTCACCCTTGCCAGACACTGACAGAACTGCAGATACAAGGAAAAGAAAAGATAACTCAATTAGCGTTCGGTTGAGCTTTTTCTTTGGCTTTTTTTTTTTTTTTACGTAACACTTCTTCACATGAGAAGAAGAATGTACAACAAATCATACGTTATGAGGGGAGCGTAACAAAAAATAATTAACTGAATTAAATTATTGAGTATTAGCTCTTTTAAAATCTTCTTTTTTTTTTTCTTTTTTTTTTTTTACACATTACAATATCAGACAAAGATAACGTTCAAACAACATCCAAAAATGTGTTAAAAAAAAAAATCGGCCAAATTATGCCAATTTTTCCTGTCGTATGGCACAAAGTATTGTAAGTCTTAACAAGTAACGAGAAAACTTAACTAGACTCAGATGACTTTTTCATCAAAATGGAGGAAAAAAACAAAAAAATTCCGCCGACGTGTGAATTGTGTTGCTCTCCTACCTGCGGAAAGCAGAATTGTGAGCACGACCGCACCGGTTGTCCTCATGGTGGCTGCTTTTTAGTACCTGGGGAGGCAAAACCAAAGAATACAACTTAAGAGAAAAAAATAAGAAAAAGCAAGAAGGTTATTTAGTGTTTGTTTACCTTAAATGGTCATCGCTAGCGCGCTAATGCTAATCGTGATTGCTAACCGTTTAGCATAGACTGATTTTGTTGTTGTTTAATAATGCACATGTACAGAAAATAAGTAGTTATATCCACACTCAGTTCAAACTTGGTGAATTAACAACAACAAAATAACAACTAAAAATGATAAAAAATATATAAAAAAATATATAAAATATATAAAAAATTTGACTTGGGGGCAATGATTATTCGATGGAATAATCGATAGGCTAATCAATTTTAAAAAGATTGAATAGTGGCAGCAAGACAAGAGACGGCGAGACGCATTGTGAGCACATTACGCTGCTCAACAACCAAACGGAAAAACAAGTCCATCTATCTATCAACAGCATGCGCCACTCTCTATTGATTTGTGTTTGCCTTCTAACCCGATTCAAAAGAGAATAATTCATAACTGGTCTTGTTCTCCAACAGGAAGCCAGCGTATACTGTCAAAAGCCATCCCGGTGACATCCTCGCAGACGACACCCGATTAAAGGCGCCACCGGGAGGTATTAGGGTGACGTGAGACGCTTTTGTCTGCAGCGCTGACGCGCACGGGGCCAAAAACACATCACAAGATGTGTGCGAGTGAGCGTGCGTGTGTGTGTACAAAAAGAGATTTTGCTGCAGTTTTCCCCTCGTAAAAAAAAAAAAAAAAAAAAATGCCCAGGAGGAAACTGCAGCCATAGAGTGTGATGTCGCCAGGACAACCAGGCCTACTTGCGCAGGACATGACGAAGCATCGTTTTATCATCCTCCGGCGGCGGGCCGTGCTTTTGCTACCTGCAAAGTTATCTTGACTAAATCCATCTCCTAGTGGGCCTGTGAGGCGAGTTTGAAATCCGTCCCATTGCTACTATAGTTTGAGTTGCATTCTGAAGGACCTGGGCAGATTACATTGAAGCAGAAACCCAATTGGATAAAAAAGAAGAAGTGGTGCAACGGATCACTAAAGTCACGGTGCGGATCGAATCACGGATTTGAGTCACAGATCGGATTGTTTTTCAGATTAGCAAAAGAAAAATAATACTTTGTCTGAATTTTTTTTGTAGAACACTTTTTCCCATTAAATAAAAAATAAGTACATTCAAAATGCCTATATAGGCCTTTTGATTAGAATCAAAGTTAATTAAATTAAAATATAAAAATCTGACATTTAGAGTTGAATAATAGGCAAAAGTGTTTTATAAAATAAATTAAGTTCTATTTATCTTCTTTTTTTTATAATAATAATGAAAAGACCTCATAGTGCAATTTAAGGAACATTTTCTCCCTTTAAACATGGAGAGTGAATTACAAAGTAGCCTTGGTCCAGAATATTGAAAAAGAATTCAAGCCAGGTACCAGCAGTCAAACTCATTTACAGCTACAGTACCAGCCAGGCACTCGTAGGTAATGCTAACAGCTAGCTGCTAGCAACTTACGTTGGAGACTTCTGCCGCATCATACGATGGCGGCGTAATTCATTAGCGGTTTCTTAGCGTCCTAAATTAGCAATTGAATACGAGTTTGGGATAGCGTATGTGTTTATGTTGGTCGCAACCACAATGTTGATCAAAACTACGATAAGGAAAGCCAAAAAAACGTCTAAAAGGAAGTCAAGCTAGCCATCACGCAACAACGTGGGCCAACTTCAAAGTAAAAGTCTACTCTAGGCGCTCTCAAATCCGGAAAGATGGCAGAGTGAGTGAGCGATAGTTTACTCCTCTCCACCTAATCCTTGCTGTAGCACCGACTCACTGTACTCGGGTAAGCTGGGACAAAGCAACTATTGCTCAACATGCCTAAAACATCTAAACAACTCATCAAAGACCCCCGCGGGATTGCCTCTGAGGACCCAAATCAGGCGAGCGATGGTCTCGGCCTATCGACTATCCAGTCGTATATTCAGTTCGGTGATGGAAACCCACCTCGTGTTCCACGAATAGGGTCAGGGTAGGATTTATTTTGTCTCCGCACATTTGGTGTCCATGTTCCGCTCCACTACAAGTAAACAGCTCCCCTCATGTCATCATTTCCTGTCCAGCGGCTGAGGCCGCGCGCTGACACTTGAGTGAGCACGGAACATGCAAAGCGCACAAAAGCGCACAAAAAGCGTCCACTGAGGCGTCGGCCGCGTCGGCCTCTGGGCCGTAAAGCTGCCGAGCGCGCGCGCACAACACGACAAACCATCTGCCGTCTTCGCCTCCCTCCAGTCCCCCACATGCACGTATGCGCTCCTTGCTTGCCCTCCATCCTTCCACTGCACTTCTTCTTCCTCCTCCTCCTCCTCCTCCTCTCCATCACCTGCCCTCCATTATTCTCCCTCCGCATCTCGGTGCATTTTTTTTTCTTCTTCTTCTTACGTAACGCCCTCCACTGCGTCTCGCTGTGGAATCAAAGCCGTCGTCTGTGCTCCTTCGCACCCGACAAGGTCAGGCAGGTCTTTGTGCGTGTCTGTTTTTTTTTAAAGAGGCGGAAATGCCTTTTGGTGACTGCAGATGAGCGTGCGCGTGCTCACACAAAGCTCGGCTGTGTCTCGTGTCCTCATCTTTCACTTTCGCTCCTTCCCGCAAGAGCAGGCTACAAAAAGTGAACAACTGCGCATATTGTTGTGCGTTCCCTTCATGGCATCGTGCGAGACATTTATAAACCATGAGGCATGGAAATAGAAAGTAGGTGAAGGAGGACATTCGTGCTAGGATTAGTCCACACAAGGGATGCGCTTACTAATCAATTAGCCGATTAAATCGATTGTTAAGAATGCTACCTTTTGTGTTGAATTGATTGATTGCTCATGTCTTGAAGGCAATTTTTTCATGTTTCGGTTCTGTGGGGGTTGGGTTTTTGTTTGTTATGGGTGTTCTTGTTGTTTTTGTCTGTGGTTGGTGTTTCTTGTCTTGCGTTCCTGGTTTCTTCCCTCGTCTCGTTATGTCTAACCACGTCCACCTGTGCGTGTGTGTCTTCCCTTCCACCAGGTGTGTCTCATTAGTGTTGGTGCATTTAGTCGGTTTTGTTTGTCCAGTTGGTGGGGGAGCATTGCCAATGTTATGTGTGGAAGTTCGTGCGTCAAGTCTTCACAGCCAAGTTGTCTTCGTCACCGCCAAGTAGCCTTCGCCACAGCCAAGTCATCGCCACAGCCAAGTCGTCCTCGTCACTGCCAAGTCATAGCCACTCCACAGCAAGTCAAGTCACAGCAAATGAGGTCCAGTCAAGTCAAGTCAGGGCAAATCAGGTCCAGTCAAGTCAGGGCAAATCAGGTCCAGTCAAGTCACGGCAATTCTGGTCTAGTCACGGCAAATCAAGTCAAGTTATGTCAGGTCACAGCAAATCAGGTCCAGTCAAGTCACGGCAAATCAGGTCCAGTCAAGTCACGGCAAATCAGGTCCAGTCAAGTCACGGCAAATCAGGTCCAGTCAAGTCAAGTCACGGCAAATCAGGTCCAGTCAAGTCAAGTCACGGCAAATCAGGTCCAGTCAAGTCACGGCAAATCAGGTCCAGTCAAGTCACGGCAAATCAGGTCCAGTCAAGTCAAGTCACGGCAAATCAGGTCCAGTCAAGTCAAGTCAGGGCAAATCAGGTCCAGTCAAGTCAGGGCAAATCAGGTCCAGTCAAGTCACGGCAATTCTGGTCTAGTCACGGCAAATCAAGTCAAGTTATGTCAGGTCACAGCAAATCAGGTCCAGTCAAGTCACGGCAAATCAGGTCCAGTCAAGTCACGGCAAATCAGGTCCAGTCAAGTCACGGCAAATCAGGTCCAGTCAAGTCAAGTCACGGCAAATCAGGTCCAGTCAAGTCAAGTCACGGCAAATCAGGTCCAGTCAAGTCAAGTCACGGCAAATCAGGTCCAGTCAAGTCAAGTCACGGCAAATCAGGTCCAGTCAAGTCACGGCAAATCAGGTCCAGTCAAGTCAAGTCACGGCAAATCAGGTCCAGTCAAGTCAAGTCACGGCAAATCAGGTCCAGTCAAGTCAAGTCACGGCAAATCTGGTTAAGTCAAGTTACGCCTTGTCCAGTCCTGGCGACCAGTCTCCGCCACGCCCAGTCACAGTGACCAGTCTCCGTCACGCCCAGTCACGGCGACCAGTTTCCGTCACGCCTAGTCACGGCGACCAGTTTCCGTCACGCCCAGTCACTGCGACCAGCCCAGTCGTGTCCCGTTCAGTCACGGTGACCAGTCCAGTGACGTCCCGTCAAGTCAAGGTTGTCCACTCACCGTTTTCTCTCTGGTTCATTAAAGCACCACGCATTGCACTTGATTCCTGTTTCACAGTCTTCTTCTCTTGCCTTTGGGTCCGCCATCCCCCAATCCACTCACGTCCCCCATGACACAATTGAGGTAACCAGACGAGAGCAGAGACCGTTTTAGGAATCACTGCCTGTCCAATAGGGCCCAATATTGTAGGAAGTGAACTTTACTTGCCCAACGTCCCCATACGAACTGCACTTTTGCAGACTTAATCCAAGAAAAGGGTAGCAAAACAAATGCACCAAATATTTATTACACCAGTTTTGGTTGATCCCGTACATCATTAAGTAGTGAGCTGAAGCTGTTTTGGGATTTAACTCATTGGTGATCTATTCAGTGCGCTAAGTTTAAACTAGTGCATAGAGCATGTTAATGCAAAGACAAAACTTGACATCCCCTTATCAAGGTTCATTTGTGGCGAGCAAACGAGTGCGGCGAGCAGGCCGGCTGTGAAAGTGATGAACTAAAGGATGAGACAGGCTCCTTGCACCTGTCACATTCTCTCAAATCATCAAGGAGGATGAGGAGGAGGAGGATGAAGGCGGCTGGCTTAACACATCGCGCTATTGACAAAGCGTGCGGCGCTGACAAACGTGTCATCTTGCTGCTCTGTGAATCTTTTGTCAGTGATTCTCAGTGAAGTGTGCTATTAGTATCACGAGTGCTGAGCGGGCTCCCTCTAGTGGCGCGCAAAAGAATCACTGCCAGTTCAGTTGTATTGTACGACGGCGTATTAGGGTCACATATAAATATATATTTTTTAGAGGGCGTGGGCAATATTCAGAGAGAAAAAAAACTCACAAATTTGCTACTTTATAAAGTCGCAAATTTCCCCCCAAAACTCGTAAATTTGTGACTTTATAAAGTGGCAGATTTGCGAGAGAAAAAAACCCTCAGAAACTTACGACAAATACACGTAGCGTAGCTATAGTCTAATGTGAGTATTTGTGGTTAGTGGGACACTGTTTATAAAATGAAAAAAGGCAAAATGGAGACGGATTCAATCTTAATTTAAACTTTACTCGTCATACACGGCAGCTAGAGCGACAACACTTCCTGATCCCCTATCAGCTGACTAAACACTAACCAATCAGAAGCTAGCATACTTTAGGTCAATGCAAGTGAATGACACAGGGCAGCAGATTTAACACATAAACTTAACTACTTGTACAAAAAAATAACTAAATGTATGAATGTGTAAATAATAATTCTGGAAACATAAATGTACAAGTAAATATTTATTTGAACAAATTAACTTAATTGCTTGATCCTCAGGTTGTGGACCTTCGCGAAGCGAGGCGTCTTTGTCGCTGGCAATACTCAACGCTTCAACGTGCGAATGCTTAACATCATATGGTTAAAGCCATTACTATCTCATTATTTGAAAACCTGACCAAAAAGTATTGGCACAAACATCCGAGTATTACGCTACGTGTATTTCTTGTATGTTTGTTTTGTTTCTTGTTTTTTTATGAGGTTTTTTTCACCCAAATTTGCCACTTTATAAAGTCACGAATTTACGACTTTATAAAGTGGCAAATTTTCGAGTTTTTTTCTTGAAGTATTGCCCCCGCCCTCCAAAATATATATTCATATGTGGCCCTAATACGCCGTCGTAGTATTATAACTTTTTTGTACATTTGCATTTTTTTTTTCCAAACATGGCTTGTCGGTAGGATTTTATGTAACAGCAATTTTTAGTTATGTCTTTACATTTTAAACAAATCATCATTTTTGTTTTCCCATATTTCAGCACCGTGTTACTGCGACAGTGGCTAACAGTCATATTACACGACTAGTCAAAAAATTTGAAACACTTTCTGATGCTATTGAATGGTGAAGTCTCTCTACACTTTTGGCCGATTCGGTACTTTCCTACTTAACGCCTGCTTGCAAAATGCTAAAATATATTGCGAAAACGCCACTTCATAGTAATTATAAAGCTTCAGGCACCTGTTATTCTAACACAAACGAAATCAAAATAAATACTGTTCATTAAACACCACTATGTTCAACCAAAGCTTGTAATTCAACGAAAGTCTGCTAGCTTAATGCTAACATATAATGGGAAACTCCATAGAGGGGCTAACGCAAATTAGCATCGATTTTACAAGCAATTCTAAACCTTCAAACAACGTCTAATTTAACACAAATGCAGCAGTTAAAACCACAAAAAGTTCGACAACCGTCAACCACTGCTCTATATAGTGCAGTGCTATTGCAGGCTGCGTTTCTGCAGTGGTGGCGGGGCAAAACCCTCCTTCTCAGCTAATGGATGCTCTTAAGCCTTTTAACTGTTCACTATAGAAAAACGCACACATATAGTATACACGTCTTTTAAGGAGGACGCGTATGAAGATGAAGTTACATTACGCTTAATGTAACTTCGTCTTTTAGTGTTAGGGCTCTCACCTGCCACTTTATTAGGTACGCCTGCATCAAAGGGTGCCTTTTGCAGAGACATTTTGCTCAAAAGGATGCTGACGGAGAGGAATCAAGTTGTCACAGTGGACGGGAGATGAGCTCAAAATGAAGCTAGTTTGTTTTTATTGAACATTGGCAGTGCAGTTGTGTTTATTGGTGTGGCTGGATGGCTCTCGTTTGCAGTGGTGATGTAGCACAACAGGGTACTCAAAATGTTAGTAAGAATTATTTATATTCATTTTACAAACACTTTTTCTTTAAATATTTGCCATTTTTAAAAATGATAAATTGGGGGGAAAAAATCTAAATAAATATTTCAGGCTAAAGAAATCATTTAAAAACGTGAAATGGGAAGCCAAACATTTTTAGGGGAAAAAAACACTTTTTAATTTATCATTTTAAAAATGATATAAAAAATAATTACATTTTTAAATAAAATAAGAAATATACATAAAAAGGCAAATATAATTTTTGTATTTGACACAGATTAAGCTATCATTTTTAAAGTACAAAACAAAATAAAAATAATAATTCTTATATAATAATTACAAAATAATTATTTAGAAAATATATATATATTTTTTTTAAAGGTAGAGGCTAAAATAAAACGTTAAACAGCTCAATTGTAGAATCACACTTATCATTTCAAGTAAAAGCAAATTTAATAAACATGAAGTTAAAGTTTAGATTGCTTAACTATATACAGTACATTTGAACTTAAATTAAATTATTTTTAATTAAAAGTAAAAATAAAATGATTATTAATTTATTAGTATTTTTAGATTGTTTAAGTATAGACAGTATAATTTAAAAATGTTTCAGTGCAGCCAATTTTAGAAACATTTTCAAAAACTATTTTCACGTATAACAATTAAATATTTTATGAATAATAGCGTATATATATATATATATAATTAAATATTTTATGAATAATAGCCTGCCCTACATCAATCACTTCAAACTGTAGCAAATTTATATATATAATTTATATTAGAAACACTACTGCAAAGTATCAGCCCCAAAAAAATCGATCACAACATAAATTTAGACCTGCCAATCAAAATGGACGTTGTCTTAAATTTAAAAAAAAATCCATTAGCAGATTGCCCAATTGTAGCTAATGAAGTGGCCACGATTGTATTTAAAAATCATTAAAATCAATGTTTTAGGATTTCATTTCCCAAGAGGCTGACGAGTGAATTAACGATGCAACTGCAGCCAATGAGCACTCAACCTTTAACATTCCACTCCGGGATCCATGATCAAGCAAATTCACCGTGACAAGGCTGGAAAGTCCAAATGGTTCCCCCCGCAGGGTCCGGGACAGCAGACGCGGCACGCACGAAGCGTGAAAAAGCTGCAGAATTTAACCCGTCACGCACCGGGCAACATGCGGCAACTCAGCCGAAGACGAGCATCGCCGAGCGGGCAAACGCGACGAGCGGGGGCGCCTACCTGCTTCCGATGATCCGGTAGGCGAGGCTGGAACAAGTGTCTGTCCGTCCGTCCGTGCGTCGGTGCGTCACTCGGTGGTGCGGATGCGCGTGAATGTTTCCTGCGTGGGGTCCCTCCTCGCTCGCTCTTGTCCTCCCTCCCTCCCTCCTTCCTCCAGAGATGCTTTACTGCTTTACTGCTGCTGCTGCTGCTGCTGCTGCACTCGGCGACTTCTTTGGAAGAGGTTCAAAAATGTGTCGGCCACTCGGAAGCACTCGACTCCTGTCGGGAAACAGCGGACACACTCGCGCGCGCGCACACACACACGCACACACACAAGCCCACACACCGCCTCCTGCCCCACTCGATCCACGACACGCCGGCCGAACGGAGCCGATGGTCGGGAAAGGGGAAAGGCAATGAGCATTCTTTTATTTTGGTACATTTTTTCTCCATTTAGGAGCGATAAACGCTAAATTTGTCAAATCTCGGCGGGACTTTTGAAGAGAGCATTGGAGCGGGTGGAGGGATAATATGCTACACTTTAGCCTATGTGAATTTAAGATTGGCAATTTTAGACATTGTTTAAATAAAAAAAATAATGGCATTATTGTACATAAATCAAATTTTAAAATATCTATACAGTATGAAACTATTACATCATTTTATTATTTAAATTGTATAATTAAAATGGAAATTTAAAAAATCTATTTAAAAAAATCCTTTCCACTTGCATTTCATATTGATAATAACAAACAAGGTAGGAAATATTTACATTTAAATTAGTTTGATTTTTTTTTACCAGGGTAGCCAATTTTAGAATTTTTTTTTTATTCAAGAAATATTAAATAATTATTCTGAGAAGAACACAAAGACAAAAAATATATATATAACAGGCTATATTACATAAAATATTATTATTCTTAAAAAAAAAAAAGGTCTAAAACTTAACTGGGGGGAAATGTAACGTTTGAAAAACAAATCTTAAAAAAAAAAAAAAATTTAAAGATAATTTTGATTTTAAAAATCTAAGGGAGGAAACATCCGTCCATATCATCTGTACACAAACGTCAAGTAAAAAGAAGAAGAAATAAACCTAATTTGAAATATACTATAGAAATCATAAAGCATATAGTCCTATACCCCCCCCCCCCCTCCCAAAAAAAAAGACATCCTGCTTAGCGGCTTAAGTAAAAGTACTACAGTGTAGTATTATAATGCCTCCCGGTGGCAAAAGCAGGCACACCAGAAGGAGTAACCTAATGAATTTGTTTGAAACATGAAAATTATTTACATTCTTTTTGTTATGACTCTGTTTTTGTAAAGCACAATAATATGGAGTGCTGCTTATCCCAACCCCCAAACTATTGCATTTATTTATTTTTGGTGGTCAAAATAAATTCATTCCATTCATTTCAGTGGATAACATTTCTTAGAGCGTGGTCACAGAACAAATTGAAGCCACCATCTTCGATAATTTCCTATTTTGGTGACCATTCCAGGATGATAGGCTCCAGCTCCCCTGGAGGATGAAGGATTTTGTGCATTTTAATGACCGAACACAAAAATTAAATAAGACAAAAAAAGTTAGTTACAAGTCATAACCAGACAAGAAAAACTCTTTTTTTTTTTGTAAGAGCTGAAGCAACAACAACAAAAAATGCTCTTTTTTTTTTTAATGACTTATTGTTTTGTTATGATCTTGAAGAACTGCACTGGCCCCAGAACACTAAATAAGGCCTAAAAATCACCTAAATCCAAATATGAGCTTTAATATCTTCATCTTGGCAAGTACAAACATTTCTAGAGTCTGTGTCCCCCCCCCCCCCCCCCATATACATTTCCCGCCCCAGACATGAAATGATTTGAGCATTTATTCAACATGCTTGACATCCAGTTGAAGGTATGCTCTTGGTCCAACAGCGCTTGGGAGTGAGTCAAGGCGCATATTTTACATTTACAAGTACAAAGAGCATAAGATATTGATGACGACTGAAAACGGACTCCGACGCCGACTCTCCACCGGGAAGCTAATAGGAGGTGATGAGGCCTTAATGGAACGTTTGCCGGTGCTTAATGGAGACGAGAGGACACTCTGCTGTGTTCATTATCGTCTCGCGTGTATTAAAAGAAAAGGCGGCCGCGCACTTCTCCGACCAGGAAATATGAGCCTCCGCCTCGCCTCGCCTCGCCGGACGGCTTTCCCAGTAGTTTTTTTTGTTTGTTTGCCACGCAAACATGATTTTACACAACTCCCCGCTTTCAAGAGCAACCGATTACCGTGAAGCGCCACGAGCCGTTTAAGTGCCGCTAATTCTTGCCGAGCGCGGCGGGGAGGAGGTGACGGGGATAATGAACGGGTCATTATTCCCATCCGGCACGCTTTGAATAACGCTTGCTTAAGCAGTACTTACATGGCAACCGAACGCAGGCCATTGCGGGGTGCCACTTGTTGTCCGACGCACCGATGGCGCCAACAAGCACGCGGCGGCGGCGGCGGGCGTTAAGGTTGCCACGTCAAGATGAGTCATTGGCCCCTTTCACGCAACCTGTAAAAGCTGGCATCAAGCTGATAAAATGGAGAGGAAAGACCGTTACGCAATTGTATAGGGCTGATGTGGATTTTTCTGAGGCCGATTAACCGATTAATTGGCCGTTTAATTAAATCATATTGAATAAAAAAAAAAACTTCTTTTTTTGTCCCTTAAAATTTGCAACAATGAAGGTATGAGTTACAGGAAGAACATTTAACCATTTTACAATACTTTGTCCTTCAGTATTTTACTTGGCATCAAAGAAAAATCTGCCTTTTTTTTTTTGCCGTATAAATGTGTATTTATTATTTTAAATCGGGGAGAGAGAAAAAAAACTTCTCCTCCCTATTGTGTTGAAAGCAATTCTTTTACAAATGCCAAGTTTCCTCAACTTCTCTGCGAGTAATTTCAATGTCTGCTCATGTTCGACGCAGCAGCGGTCAGCGCTCTGATGCTGTGAATTCTTTGGAATCTCTTTTTTAAAAGGAGTCTTATGTTGTTACTGTCAAAAGGTCTTCAGGACGCTACATGATGCGCCCGCTGCGTCGTGTGCCGCCGTCAGGCTGCGGCGGCTGATGCGGCGGGCCGGACAATTTGTGAGCGTCGAAGTCCAGTTTGTGCCGCAGGATCCCGGAGAGGACGAACTCGGCCGAGACGATCGGGAGCGACGCGGAGACGGCCACGCGGCACAGCGGCCAGTCTTCGGTGCAGGAGATCACCAACGTGCGAGGCTGACGAGGAGGCGGCACAACACGCATTATTATTTTGTTGTTGTTGTTTAGGGTTAGGGTTATAGCAATAAAAAATTTAATACTGTCTCTGTTCCTGCTGTGGACGCTTTGGCCTCTTAGGGGCACTGTGGGTATGCAGGTACACATTTACCATTTAAGCGTAAAAGAAAAAAGTTGCAATCAGGCTTTATCTAATTATATTATAACTTTTTTTTCTTCACGGATTATGAAGAATATATTGCTTTGAGTATGTGTTCCTGTGTGAATATTCGTTTAATTTGAAGGAATATCATTCCCGAAACACAATGCTAATTCACCATTAGCATGAGGATAGGACTTTACATGAACTGCTAGCATTAGTTTCTAAAAGTTAGCATGCATATGAATTGAATAAAAAAAAAAACCTTGTGTGAAGAAGGCATCTTCGGAAGAAATGTAGCTCCGCTGCAAGAAATGATTTCTCTCATCTGGAGTGGCTCGGGTTTCACAGACTTGGTGATGTGGATCTTGTAGCCCTAAAAACAACAACAACAACAACGCAAAGGCAAGATCATAGATATGTGTCTCATTCTAAAATGTTTGCACAAAATTAATCAATACATTATCATTCTGAGTGGTTCTTATGTTCTTGTAACGATCTTTTAGATGACTCGGCACCGCGGCATGGGTTAGCACTGACTGTGCTAGCATGCTGGCTGTATGTGGAAATGACATGCGTCAGGGGAAAAAAGCGTGCTAATTTAACTCATTCACTGGCAGCCATTTTCACTGAAGCAACCAACCCCCTTTTTACTCCCGGCTGTTTTACTGGATTTTGACTTGATTTTGCAAGGTCCACAGGATATTGTAATTTATTGCTATAAAAACATGGAACCTACCAAAAGAAAGATTAGAGTCTCTTATTTCATCAGGAATCCATTTTGCAGCAATTAGCATTAGAATATAGCTAAGTTTCATTATTATTCACAATTTTGTTTTAAACTGTGGGTAAATCAGCTTGTTTTCAACATGGCCCTGGTTGATCTCTTATACTCTGCTGCCACCTGCTGGCCGTTTTTGTAACAACTACCATTGCTTCAACCATTCTCAGCAGTTCAGAGGCTGCATCAAAGCCTTCTGTATGCCCTAGCATAAAAAAACATAATAAAAAAAACATAAATACGTCTTTGGCACACATTTAACATTTGAAAATACATTTAACATTTGAAAATATTCACAAAAATGTTATGAGGAAAAAGTTTGACACGCTCTTCAAAAATATTGTTGACGTGCTCTAAATGCTACATTTGACTATAAATAAAACAAAAAAATTAATAAAATTGTAATGTAATTTAGTATGAAAGCAATTTTGCCACAACTTCATGTTTTTTTCCATAAGATTTAGTATTAAAAAAACAACAACAGCAAAAAAACATTTTCAAGGGAACTCCAAGATATGTTTATATATTTTTTTTTTTTTACTAATCAGTATAAAATCCGATTAAACAGCTGCATACATTTTGCCATCATTTCACAGTAGCGAGGACGGTTAGATGGAATCCAATAACCTAAATTTCCTCTTTCCATTGTTACGGTGCGTTATTTTTCATACAAAATGCAACTAAATTCTTGTACGAGCAGACTTATACATCATCGTCATTCATATTGATGACGGAAAATGTTCTTTCGTGGAAGGAGTAGATACTAAGGCACAGCAAGGACCCCGACCAAGTCCCAAAAAAACGCTTCTGGAGAGCAGCCAGCGCCTTTAATGCCCGCTCAGTCATCACTTGTATTAACTTAACCGCCGCGAGGGCCGAAAGTTGAACAGAAATGTTCTCGGTCACAAACGGAACGAGCGAGCGAGAGCACCTTTAAGAGAGGCTGGCTGCTGGCGAGATCCAGAGACTCCCGCAGGCAGAAATGGAACTTCTTCTCCTGCTCCGGGTCGCTCACGATGAAGGCGTCGGGAGGCAGCAAGCTCCCGGCTTTACCGCTCTGCGACGCAAACACTTTTTTTTTGCAGACAAACGGCAAGATCTTTCATTTTCGGCGGCCATTTTGCGACTCACCTTGTCCAGCCAGTGTATGTTGACGACGGGGATTCCTTTGGCCACGGCGCACACGAACTTGACGGTCCTGCGCACCTTGTCGGTCACCAGGCAGTTCATGTCTGCGGTGCCGTTTGCCAGAGAGCCGCCTAAACGGGTCAGCACTCTCTCCCCGGCTTCGTCCATCACACCCGTGAACAGCACCTGAACAGGTGACAGTGTGCAGTTAGTTCAACGAACGCAGCCGCCCAAGGTGAGGATAATGTACATTTGGTGCATGTGTCCTCCACTAGAGAAAGAAAAGGTTTATTATTATTATTATTATTATTATTTTAAATATATCTCTGCGGCCCGGTTCAAAATGACCTGCAGACCGGTAACAGGCGGAAAACTGGTGGTTGGGGACCACTGAAATAGTGGCGAGCAAGCGTTTAATATTAAATAATATTACTGGTATGCAATGTGAAATTTACAATAAAGAGAAAAAAAAAATCAGGAAAATGAGAAGGACAGGAAAGTTCAGCCTTACTGGTATTTATTTGAATTTTTTTGCATTTATTTTAAAATTTGATTTGCCAATGTTATTAAAGTTGTCAGAAAACTAAAAAAAATGGGAAATGCTTTAAAATAAATGAGAACTAACTGAAACTACATTGTACGTCTATAAAACTAACTATCTTAAAAACGTCCGTTTCATCTTGGTCAATTAGGGGTGTAAAAAAAAAATCGATCCGGCAATATATCGCGATATTACAGCGCGCAATTCTCGAATCGATTCGAAATGTTGCCGAATTGATTTTTAAACATAATTTTTTTTATGGGAATATTCAACAAAACGTTTTACTTAGAGTTAGGATTCACACATTAAGCATGGAAGAATGTTATATTAATGGAACATTAAGCCTTAATATTTAATTTCAGTGCTGTTCATACATGAAACAGACTGCAACCTGTTTGTTAAATGCAGTGGCTCAGTTCAGTAGTTTCAGATAAATAAACACATTTTCATACAAATCTTACAGTGTACATGTACAAGTTTACTGATTAGTATTTTCTAAATTTGAGTAAAAAATAAAAAATAATAAAAAATCGCATCGGATTAATCAGTATTGAATCGAATCGTGACCTATGAATCGTGATATGAATCGAATCGCCAGGCACTCTGCAATTCACACCCCTAATATATATATATATATATATATATATAAAACGAATAGTAAAAAAAACTACATAAAAACAAAGCATTCTTTTAAATAAAAACTTACAAACCTGCCCTAAAATCGTATCAAACTAACCGAATAAAAAAAAAAAAAAACCTGGTGTACATCAGCATTACATTACATCATATTTGGGTTTCATTTTCATTTCAGTGGATTTAATGAATGTTCTCGCTGACGTAAAAGGGGTGAAGCAGGAAAATGGAGAAGACGTCAACATCATACACAAACCTTATAAGAGTGGCTTGCATCACGTGGTCGGCGATTCAGCGACAAGGAAGTGGAAGATCTGCGAGAAGTCACAGGGGAGGATTTCACGGAAGCATCGCGCGTTTGCCTCTTGCTACTGATTGCCGTCGGAGGCTATTTAAAAAAAAAAAAAAAAAAAAAAAAAGGATCAACACATGAAATGATCACTGGGAAGCCATTAATTCGCCTCTTAATTCATTAGTGCATCAACGGCGATGTTAGTGGTGAGTTGGAGTACTCTGGTGGGTTAGCGAGAGGAAGGAAGGCGTCATGCTTTCAGCGATGATGACTGAAGCGCATTAGTTGAGAAAGGATGAATCAGACAAGCACTCAAGATTGATGTTTCCGCAACACCAACGATTCACTACTTAACATTCCATTTCGTGGCCTCAACTTAAGGTACGCGTGTGCAGTGGAATCGGAGCTTTTGGCATTTAAATGATCTTTTTTTTAACCCCTTTTATTTGTTTTCTTGGTTCCCAGTTCCTTTTATCATATTGTCTTTTAGCTTTGTTTTTGCCTTTTATTCTGTTTTATTTGAGTTTTTAAACTGTTTTTATTTTGTTGTCTTTTAGTTTTTTGCTCCAGTGTTTCCCGGGTGCCTTTCCTCACATGGTTTCTCTGAGCCTTGCCATGTTTTTTTTTTTTAATGTTATGTGTGTTGGGAGTGTTAAGGGATGGGTGTTTTTTCTTTTTATTGTATTATGGATGTTTTAATTGTTTAGCACCTTGAATTGCATTTTAATGTATGAAAGGTGCTATATAACGTAAGTTAGATAGCTAGCTAGACATAGCTAGCTAGAGATAGCTAGCTAGCCAGCTAGCCATAGCTAGCTAGAGATAGCTAGCTAGCCAGCTAGCCATAGCTATCTAGCTAGCTAGCCAGCTAGCCATAGCTATCTAGCTAGCTAGCCATAGCTATCTAGCTAGCTAGCCAGCTAGCCATAGCTATCTAGCTAGCCATAGCTATCTAGCTAGCTAGCCATAGCTATCTAGCTAGCTAGCCAGCTAGCCATAGCTATCTAGCTAGCTAGCCAGCTAGCCATAGCTATCCATAGCTATCTAGCTAGCTAGCCAGCTAGCCATAGCTATCTAGCTAGCTAGCCAGCTAGCCATAGCTATCTAGCTAGCTAGCCAGCTAGATAGATAGATATTAAGTAGTGTGTCGTAGTCCTGCTTGCTAGCAGATATGTTCTCCAGACAGTGCCTTGAGCGTACCCTCTATTTCGGGAACTAGTTTAGTGCACACAGTTCGTACCGTCAAATTCAAAACCTCAAATGTTTTAAATCTTGACTGTCTGGGCTGTCTTAAATTTGGGACCCCTGAATTGCGCTTTGATGAGTCCTGTCAGAAAGGCAAAGGCCAATCAATATATGGCAGCTCTACATTGTGATGCGCCAGGAAAAGTGTCAATCCAAATTGGAAAATCTAATTAGCACGTGTAATTAATCTTATTGTCACCGCATGCATTTCAGAGTTAACTTCAATCAAAAATAAAAATCCAATAAAAACATGGATGGAGTTACCTGGGCACCTTCAGCAGAATCAGCAACCGATGTGGTACTTGCATCCTCGCTTGCTGTGACGGGAGGAGATTCCTGAGCATCCCTGCCCGCTTGAGCCCCATGAGACACTTTCGCTCTTCTCTTAGCTTGGACCGGAATTGGACTCTCATCTTGCACTTCTGCCTCCAAAACTCTTTTCCTTCGCTCCCGCTTGTCTTTGGCCTTCACGTCATCGCTGCCTGGGGGAGTTACCAGCGCCTCGAAAATGCGTACTGTCCTCTGAACTCTGCCCCTAATGTTCCTTTTAGGTAGGGGATATTCACCAGCGGAGTTGTTGCCCTCATTTGATTGCTCTGCATTTGAGGGTTCTTTAACATTTGCTCGCTTTCTCCCCCTAGTGGAAGCCGCCTGTTTTGATTTTGGCTTCTCCTTATCATTTTCATCAGAAAGCTCAGTGGGGGTCACATCCGCCTTCTGGCCCCGCGTTGAAGGCTTCGGTGCGGGAGTCTGACTGAAGATAGGTGGGATCAAGGTGGGCCCGGGTTCCATTTTGCACCCGCTTCCTCTACCTCTCTGAGACCCGAGGCTGCTGCAAGACCTCTCCGAAGCGAGGGAGTCAGAGGAGCTGGATCTCGAGCGTGCCCGCAGGGGAGAAATGCCGTGACCGTCCTGCTCTAGTGGTCGCCTGCTGGCGGACGCCTGGGCTGACCCGTTGGGCGTCTTCACCCCTCGGCCTCGGGTCCCTCGGGTGCTTGAAGTGGACACCTCGCAGGTGACAGAGGTGGAGCGGTTTTTGGACCTCTTGGCGGGGGCGTCGTCTTGATCTGGAGTTGCTGAGGGAAGAGCAGCGATGGTTCTTCTGGTTGATCTTCGGCCTCTCGGTGTGGTCTCGGGTTTTTCTTCTTTCTTTTGTTGAGGCGCTTGCCCTGCTTTATCCCGTTTCTGTTCTTTCGCTTTTGTTTCCAGTCTCGCATGTGCTTGATCCTCTGCCACTTCCGACGGTTCCGTTTCTTCTTGGTACTTTCTTTCCCTCTGTGCATTTTTACCTTGCGGTCTCTCAGGGTCTTGAACCTCAAGAAGGTTCATCTGCTGACTTGTGGCTTCTTCCTCAAGCGCAATCCCAGCAGGTCTGGACTTTCTCATCCTTTCTTTGGGTACCTTGCTTCTTGTTTGTCTTTTTTCCATTGGCTCCTCCTTTTCTCTAAATTGTGACCGTGTTCCTCTTGCGTTTTCAACAGTGATACGAGTACTAATGCTCGTTCCGACTTCAGGTTGACTATGTTGGGCCTGTGGGCCCGGTTCGTTGGTGCTGGTCGGCTGACATTCAACTGCAGAGGTTGAGGAATTTGGGATCTCACACGTCCCTTCGTCCCCTTGAGAAGATACGAGCGACTGTGTCTCGTCTTCAATGTGCAGCGGTTTGGACTTTCTTTTCCTCGAGCCGGGGGTCAAGATTTCGCCGTCAGCATCTTCATCGTCACACGCGTCCGTGATTTGAGCTCCTGCTGAAGAATCTTCGGAATTCACAAACGTATGTGTCACTTCTCCTTTACCGGGACTGGAATCATCTTTGTCATCGTTAGGCAGGGTGTCAAGATTAGGTTGCGTCTCCTCCTCCTCCTCCTCCTCTTGTTGTTCTGTTGGAGTTACTGACGGGGGCCCATTCATGCTCCCTTGGCATTCCCTTTCCTTTGACGGCCCAGAAGCATTCCAACTGTCTGACGGGATCTCAAGAGTACTGCTGAGGGACTGCGTCTCCTCGCTGATTTGCAGCGGCCTTGCTTTCCTTTTATTACGCAAAACTGGAATTGAGTCCTCTTCATCGCGTTCCTCATTTTCATTGGTAGCCATGAGCTGAGTCGCAGCTATACTAAGAGGCTGGGTCGGAACAGCCAAAGAACTTGTACTGGGTTGTGTCTCTTTATTCATACGAAAGACTTCAACTTTTTCGACATCAGTTGACTCATTTTCGATTGTAGTCAAAGGCTGGGTTGCAACCGCCAAACTGTAGGAACTCGTATCGGGTTGCTTCTCTTTGTTAGGCTGCGCTTTACTTTCATGTGAGATGTCATTTGAGTGTTTGCTGTCAGTTTCCTGGTTTTTACTCAAAGACGTGGTCTGGGGTGCAGTTACACGAGCAGGCAAAGCAGAACTCACATTGGGTTGCATTTCTCTACCAAACGGTACTTTTCCTTGATCCAAAACTTGAATCGAGTCCTCATCGTTTTCTTCAGGTTCACTTATGGCCAAAGGCTGGGTTGCGGCTAAACTTAAAGACTGACGATTAGCAGTCAAACGGTAAGAACTCAAACTGGGTTGCATTTCTTTCTCAAGTTGAACTTTTCCTTCCCTCAAAACTGGAATCGAGTCCTCATCATCATCACTTTCTTCATGTTCACTTATGGCCAAAGGCTGGGTTGCAGCTAAACACATAAGCTGACGCATAATGGGCTGAATCCCTTCATCAAGTTGTGCTTTTCTTTCAGGTAAGAGTTGAATTGGGTCATCTCCTTCACGGCCTTCAATTTGATTTGCAGCTATGGGCTGCTTTTCCATAACATTTGTGGACGTAAAAGCTTGAGTTGCCTCTTCAAGCTGCGGCTGCTGTGCACTTGTTTCCCGCAAGGCTGGAACGGAGTCCTCGGCTTCTCTCGCGCGCCCCCTGGGCTGGGAGTCGGCAATGGTTGGAGCTACAAAGTCAGTTTGTGCAACCTCCCCGCGTCCTTCGCTCAAATGAGCTTTTTTAGCAATCTGGTTCGGTTTCAAAGGGCCGAGAAGACCGCTTGTCGTCGAGCGCTCCTCTTCCCGGAAGGCGGTCATGAGTTGGGTCTCGGCCAACGCAAGGGAAGAAGAGGTGTCCAAATCAGGAGTATCTTCCTGTAGCTCTTCTTCAGACGCACTGCAAGACTCTGTAATAAAGGCCTGTGTTTCTTGTAAGGCAACGTTGACCTTCCGACTCCCCTCAAGCGCTTCATAATCGTAGGCCTGCGTCGGCTCGATGCTCAAGTCATCCCCAAGGGATGCCTGGTCTGCACTCGCGGCATTTGCATTTGTTCGGTTATCAGTGACGAAGGCCTGGGTGCTCTCCATAGCCAAAGCTTGGGCCGCGCTCTGCAGATGGCTGCTGTCAGACAAGCCCAGCTGCAAAGACGCTCCTCCGCTAAGCAGTTCTTCCACGTCCTCGCCGGATGATTGGCTGCCGTGATCGTTGCAACTTTGGATCTGTCCTTGGGGCTGAAGGATGAAGGACTGTGTCTCTGCCACAGCAAAGTCCTCCTCCTCCTCCTCCTCCTGACCGTCTAAGCATGAAGGCAAGGCTCCAGATCTTACCGCACTGTTGAAACCACCTAAGTAACGGAAAGGATTTTTTTTTTTTTAATCTTTAGGCATTGTCTTGGAAACATGCAAAAAGTTTTTTTTTTTTAACTCTTTGACCGCCATAAACGTTATAAAACGTTTAGCATAAACCTAGGGAAGGGCGCCGAGGACGTTAAAAGACGTCCCCTATGTTTTTAGTTTTTTTTTTTTTAAATTGTCCACCCAAGTGCTAGAGATCAGTTCAGTGGAAACCTCACGTTTCCACAGAAATGGTTCCATGATCGTAATAGCTCTGTAGCTTTGTAAAAAGTGTGACATGACACGGATTACTCAACACTAACTCACGTTGAAAATGATCCACATAGGGTGAGACGAAGGCTTGGGTCTCCATCTCTTCCACTTCTCCTGAAAACAAGCAAGCGTAAATCACAACAACATGCTCAACTCAAAGCAAAACAATATTTTTTTAGCTCGATACTCATAAGAAATGTGACATAAACCGGCTAACATTGGTCACGAATATCTGTACACTTTCTATTGCGCTTATCCTAATTAAGCCCATTTTTTAACAAAGGTACCAAATGTTTATTTCTTGTCAGGGTTCGTTCAAGGTCGCAACGTTTGTTAACCGTTTCAACATGTTCAAAATATCCCTGCGACAAGAAAAAACATTAAAACATTTGGTGAACGTTTAGCGAACTTTGAGCATACGTTGCGACCTTGAACTAACGCTGACGAGAGATCAACATTCAATCCCTTGGCAAACACTCGCAAACGTTCGCGCTCTCAGTGGGATATGGGCTTTTAGAGGGTCACAGGGGAGCTGGAGCCTATCCCCGGTAACTTTGGCCAAACGTTGCATACACTGGACTGGTCATCAACCAATTGTTAGGGCCAGCAAAGAAGCATCCACACTTATGGACAATTTTGAGTCTTTAACAAACCTAACATGAATGTTTTAGCAAGAGAAGAAGACGCCGGGGTATCCTGGGCGAACACACGAATTGAGCAGATTCTAAAACTCGAACCACAGACCTGTGAAGAGGGCATACATTTACAATGTTACATTATAACTTTTACGTTTAAGTCTTTAAAAACGTTTAAATGTTTGTAAATCAGCTGTGGGTGTGTTTTCAAATTTTTTATGTAATATTTGCCATATTTTTACTGGTGAGTATCCCGTCAAACTGAGGTTCTCTATACAAAGGTACCAATTCTCAGTTCTGACTGATGAGTATGTGTATTTTTGAATTTGGACCTTGTAGTGGCAAAGAACTGGTTCAAATTTAACATTGTGACAAACAACAATCACAATCATGAACACATTTTTTGCAGCAGCTCTTGTCTTATTCGACTGTTATTGCGACGTCCCACTGTAGTTACCTGACATTTTCACAGGGGTCGAGCAACTTTGCAGATGCGAAGACTGTAAACCGGATGATTTTCTCCCTGGAAGAGTTCTTGGATTTTTCTCTTCATCGGCATCCACATCACCGTCCCGGTCAACAGGGGGTGCGCTGGACTCATCCACGTCGGTGTCTTCGTCATTCTCCGACTGAGCAGCTGCTGCGGCGATACCAGGAGTGGCTGAGGAGGGTGCGGTGGCGACAGGTGACAAGCGCGGAGGATCTCGCACCACATTGCTGCTACTTGATCCCGCAGCTGAATCTGCGAGGGCCTGGTCGTCATCTGACCCCAAAATGTCCCCAATCACGTCCGGCCAGGAAGTTGCTGCCGTGTCGCTGGCGGCGTCGTCAGCTACCTCGTCCACATCTGTGTCGCTGTCTCGCTGGAAGTCATCTGGCGGCAGCGGAGGAGCCGCGTCAGCTTTTTCAGTATCACGGGGCGACGTGTCAGGGTGACTGCCACCTCCCTCGGGCTGTCCGGGAGGTGCAGATGCGTCGCCCGTGACGTCTTCATCCACATCTGTGTCACTGTCTATGTGAAAAAAGCACGGAGGGTCCGGCCTGGGGCCGGGCGCCGGTTCCGTCTCGCCACCGTCCTCCTCCTCCACGTCAGTGTCGCTGTCCATGTTTAATTTCGGGATGGCATGCGGGGAGATGGTGCTTGTGGACCGTTGTGGCAGCTCCTCCTCTGTAAAGCCGGCCTTGCTTTTCAGCTGTTCTAGCACACTGCATTCTTTTGCTGTTGTCTGGCCATTTTCCACTACGCCCGCCTCCTCCTCCTCCTCCGCCTCCTCCTCGTCACTGTCATCCACAAACTCAAGCGTTCCCTTTTTCTGCTGTGCCCCAACATCCACGTCCGGCGCTTCTTTGCCGACACGCCCATGAGGCTTCTCTCTGGTCGACGATGAGGGCGTGATGGGTGTTCCATCAATACAGTTGGGACTATGGAAAGGACACAAATTATTGCTCAGATGTACAAGCAGCTTGAACTTTCCGGACACAAGCATTAGGCCACCATGGGTGCTTTTGTAGCTATCCATCCACTTCCTATAAAGCTTGCTCTCAATAGAGTCGCGGGTGAGCTGGTACACCCCGGATTCATTTGATAGATCAGTTTCGTTCATCCAAAGGGGTCAGCAACCTTTCCTGTCAAAAGAGCCATTTTAGGCTAAATAAATAGCAAAAAATGTCACAAAACATTTGTGACGATGGAAACCATGTGTTGTGTTAGTCTAGCCCAAGAGCTAATTAGAGCTGCACCTTAACAGAAAAATATGCAATATCCATTACGTAGAGATTTATTTTCTTCTACCTTTTGTCTTCCATTTTTGGGGAGAATTTTTTTCATACATTTTTAGACTTTTATGCCATTCTGTCAAATTTCTAAAATTTTGGGCAATTTTATGGACATTGGACAGACACATGGCCATTTTCTGCCTCTCTACTTCCTTTTTTTGGACATTTTATAGCTATTCTTTAAAAAAAAAAATGCTATCAGTTTGCTGACATTTTTGGCAATTGTGTGGACATTTTATAATAATTTTCAGGATTTCTTGTTTCGTTTTTGGACATTTTACGGTTATTTTTTTAATGTTTTGTTTTCTGCCTTTTAAAATCAGTTGTCTGACAATTTTTGCAACTTCATGGATATTTCACGGTAATTTTCTGCATTTCCTCATTGGACATTTTATGGTCATGTTTTGACATGTTAAGGTCATTAAAAAAAACACACCTGCCTTTCTTTTTTCCCCCCCTTCAAATTAAAAATTTGGACTAACATTTTTTAAATATTTTTTCAATGTAATCATTAATTTAAATAATATTTTATCTAAAAATAAATATGTAAAAAAATATATAATTTCTTCTATTTTTTTTAGAGATCCACAGGGAGCCACAGGAGAGGCACTAAAGAGCAGCAGGTTGCAGACCCCTGATCAAAATAGAAAAAAAGAAAAGTAAAAAGTACCTTTCAGAGACCGTTTTGTTTGTGGGAGTCAAGTAGGTTGAGCAGGTGGGGCTGGAATCTGACCCTGTAAGCATCCAAGTAAATTATGATGAAACACCACCACAACGCAGCGGGCATAATGCTTAACTAATTGATGAATTGATGATTAATCATGTTTCGAATCAATGGCGGATAAATGTAGTACACCAATTGGTTGAGAGGAAGGAAAATGACAAGTTATTTGCTAAAAATTTTATGTAGAGTTACAAATCTTATACATACCATGAAACTTGCGCCTGCCCTCTTTGCCCTCCCCATCAGAGTCCGACTCTGATTCTGGGACCAGAACCTCCTTCAGGTGGACTGGAGTGGTCTCAAAGGACAGACAGCTGTTGTCGTTCTTCTCTGCGTTACCCAGAGGTGAGACCACCTGACTGGCACTCAACTTAAGGCCATCTCTCTTCACTGCGGAATCACCCGATAAACTGACACAAACGCCCGACGTCTGGCCACCTTCGTCTTCGCGCGGGTCGCTGAGGCTGAGGTACTGACATGGCATGTCCGCCATGAACAGATGGTTCCCCTCGCTGAGCGGGTAGGATATGTGGGGGATCAACCTGACGCGGCCGATGCGGGTGCCGTTCATGCTGCCCAAGTCCCTGACCACGGCCTCGATATCCACTCCGTTGCGGGATCCTCGTTTCTGATGGACGGAGATATCGATGGTGGCGTGCTGTTTGGACACGGAGGGCGCCAGCAGGGGCAGAGTGCAGGTGTCAATGTCACGACCGAGCACATTATCCCCCATAAAAAGGGGAAATTCTGTGTGGACAGGAAGTCTATTGTCAGCCAATTTATGACAAATGAATAAGTAACATAAACATTCGAGTTAGTGTGTGAGATCAAAACAAAAACATAAAAAATTTAATATTTACATTATTTTGAAATTTTGGAAAACATAATTTCCTGTTCAGTCACAGTATTTATTTAAGTTTCCGTTAAAAAATTAAGACATGCTGATGCGCCTGAAAGCTCCCAGAACTATTTTTTTTTATTTAGAATTTTAAAGCAAACATGTCTATCTTATAATATTTTTTTTTAATCACCATTTTGCAAATTTGAAAAGTTGTTCAATAAACATTTGCTTTGACATTTCAACAGAGAGTTAAAGTTTTTTTTTTTTTAATACTCACACCAATATTTTTCCTCTTACTGAAAATTAAACATCTGCTCCACATATTGGTTATCGGCCTCCTTGATTACTAATAATCAGTATCGGTATCAGCCATGGAGAAATAAACAACATCGGTCTATCTCTAAATAGTAGTCGTGTGAATTAGAGGGTGACACGGGAGTGGATTTTCACTCTCGTCCCATCCCACTCTAATCCAGTCCCAAATCACAGTAAAAAATAAATCCTATCCCGTTCGGCTCCCGGTGAAAACGACTCCTGTTCCCATTTAGAATGACTCCCACTCTCATACGGCTCCCATTCAAATTCCATTAGTCCAATTCACCCCCAAACCCAAAACAACAACAAACAAATGGTAAAGTATCTAAAAAACGAAACTAACACTTTATTGTAAAATAAATTAAACAAAAAAAGAAGAAGAAGAAGAAGTATAAGCAAAGTCCGCATCTCGGATTGTGCAGTGCATTGTGGGTAGGGGGCGTTACCCTGCCACCAAACAGTAAGAGTAATGGAAAGCCATGCAGGCTTAGACAATTTTAACCGCTTGAAAGTTGATGATTTAGAGCGTTTTTGTTGTCGCCGTGGATTACCTGTTGGTAGCAAGTTTTTATATATATATATATATATATATATATATATATATATATATATATATATATATATATATATATATATATATATATATATATATATATATATATTGGATTTTCACGCATGCGCAAACGTAATGCGCTTATTCGTAGGTTGCCCCCACTCCATTGCTCCCCATAGTTCCGCTGACTCTGATGGCTACAGCCCTGTCTCTCACCTCTTTCTGGAACATGGTCATTCTTCAAGACGCACAGCTTGGCTAAAGGTTGCCGCCCCTCGTTTGGCTTCTCGTCATTTTCCTCCTCATCTGACACAAAGAGGGAGTCGTTGACGACCTGAGTGGCGTCCATTCCTCACCAAGAAGCAGGTCGTCTGCCAAACATAACCACAAGATTTCACATCTTTTTGTAACCTTCTTCTAAGCACATAGCAACCATCAAACATGCGATGACGAAGCTAACGTTAGCGCGATGAACGACTATCGGCTTCTGCGTAAACGTTAGCATAGCAGTAAAAAGTAAACCGACTAATTGCAAGTTTTAGTGCCTTATGCATGCTTGTGTTCTGGGCGATCATCCCAAATGTTTTGCTTTCATTACGTTAGCAAACAAACTGATAAACTGAGTTTGGACTTCAACGTCACCGCACGACTACAGATAAATTAAAAAGGCAAGTTGAACGTAATGTCATTACATGTTACAAATTTTCGTATTTCAGATGATAAATATGAACGTAAAACGTGTATGAGATGTAATTTCGTCCTAGTATAAGTAACTTGCTGTACACTTGCCTCGCACTGCCTCTCTGTAATCGATGGGAGAAAGAAAAATAAAACATTTTTTTAACGTTTTTCCGGGTGATGCTGGGTCACGCCCACTAGAAAGTGTCAAACACACTCATGCGATTGGCCAGGGTGACAATCACTCAACATATATTCCACATCTATTGGTCATTTGCAGTTCATTTTGAGGTGGCAAGTTTATGATTGGATCAAAATCAGGAGTTAGACGACCATGTTTCGCGCCACGTGCTTCTTAAAGGGAAAGTACTTCTTTTTTTAACGCCTTCGTTTTCATTTCGTTTAAAAAAAAATAAAGAAATGTATTCTGCCACACATTTATTTTTTTGACTAAAAATAGCTTTTGTATTTAGATTCATTCTATAAAGTAGCCTATATTATTAATATGGTTATTAAGGCGTAGCTGTGTGTTGCGTCCATCCGGGCATTTTTTTTTATATTTCCGAATTTTCTGTAATGCAGCGTGCACAAGGTGAAAAGAAACTGTGTTTATTGTATCGTTTTTGCCTGTGACTGGGAGACAAATCAGGTGTCCGGTTTTAGTAGTCAAACGACACTTCATCATATTTTGAAATCAACATAATCATCACAAATTAAATTATAATTCAACGTGCAATGCTTTTCAATGAGCGGAGAGCTTCCTTTCACCCAGGCCGCCATTTTGACTTGTGACATATCTCTGTTTTACCATCTGAATTTCATTTAGGTTCAAGTGAGGTATAAGAATGTTTACTTGCGGCTTAAATTCCAAATGCCCGTGTTAGTTGTGGTCGCTTGGCTCACTTGTCATGTTGGTTATGCAGCCTTAACTATAATATTGCTGGCCGAGCAGAAACAGCAGATATTACATGACTTAAAAGTGCTATTATCCCGGCCCATTGCCAATGGAAACTATGGCTATGTGTGTGCTGAATATATTTGTGATTCAGCTGCAGGCCTCAAGTCCACGGATGCAACATTGGAGCCAGGAATTTCATTTATTTTTCTATTATTTCAGTCTGGCGCTTGGAGTCTTGAATATAAACTAAATCAGTGATTCCGAACCACTGTGCTGCGGGGAATTACCCAATTTAACTTAATTTTCACAAAAAATATTCTTTAGAAATAATGTAGTGACAGGCAGAAACGAAACACTAGTAGGCGACTAGCTTTTTGTTTAACCACGGATTTCACACTGAAGTACATTTGTGAGTAACAGACAAGATCCTTAATAAATAAAGAAACTGAAATATTCAGTAGCTTCCCCTCACCGAGTATTCTCATTCACGAGTTACTAATTTGGGGGGGAACCCATTAATTTGGTGTAAACATCCACAAGATGGCGCCAAAGCAGTCTAATATAAAAGTAGTCCTTTGGTGCCATGGAACTATGTTATAGTGAAGCTAGAAGCTTTTGGCTAAAATGAAAGCAGTTGTTTGGCATCATCTTGAGGTGATGTAATTATTAAACTTTTCAGGAGCGTCAATTACTGGCAAAACATTTTCACGGGAGATTTTTCTAATGTAAAATATGTGCCTTGGGGAAAAAAACGGAACGAAGCAGTGCTCGGCAGATTGATATGGTGAGCAATGAAGAAGAGACATCAGCTTCTCATTTGGCAGGTTTTATTGGAGGTGAATGACTTTGGGGGACACTAACATTGTCTAACACAGGGGCCACCAACTCCGGTCCTCGATAAGGATCTTTAAAATCATCATCATCGTTATTATTATTCAAAAAGGCGGTGCCTTCGATGACCCAAGTTGATGAGCCCTGGTCTAAAAGTATCGGATTCTAGCACAGCTTGATACTATGTGGTCTCCTGGGTTACATAACTCGACTTCCTTGTCGAGCCTCTTCTTACGCGTCTTCGTCTGCGTCCTCGTCGAACTCGCCCTCTTCCTCGGCCGTGGCTTCCTGGTACTGCTGGTACTCGGACACCAGGTCGTTCATGTTGCTCTCGGCCTCGGTGAACTCCATCTCGTCCATGCCCTCGCCCGTGTACCAGTGCAAGAAGGCCTTGCGGCGGAACATGGCGGTGAACTGCTCAGAGATGCGCTTGAACAGCTCCTGGATTGCCGTGCTGTTGCCGATGAAGGTGACGGCCATCTTGAGGCCGCGGGGGGGGATGTCACACACGGCCGTCTTCACGTTGTTGGGGATCCACTCCACGAAGTAGCTGCTGTTCTTGTTCTGCACGTTGAGCATCTGCTCGTCCACCTCCTTCATGGACATGCGTCCGCGGAAGACGGCGGCCACCGTCAGGTAGCGGCCGTGGCGCGGGTCGCACGCCGCCATCATGTTCTTGGCGTCGAACACTTGTTGCGTGAGCTCGGGCACGGTGAGGGCGCGGTACTGCTGGCTGCCGCGGCTGGTGAGGGGCGCGAAGCCGGGCATGAAGAAGTGCAGGCGGGGGAACGGCACCATGTTGACGGCGAGCTTGCGCAGGTCGGCGTTGAGCTGGCCCGGGAAGCGCAGGCACGTGGTGACGCCGCTCATGGTGGCGGAGACGAGGTGGTTGAGGTCTCCGTAAGTGGGCGTGGTCAGCTTGAGCGTGCGGAAGCAGATGTCGTAGAGCGCCTCGTTGTCGATGCAGTAGGTCTCGTCTGTGTTTTCCACCAGCTGGTGGACGGACAGAGTGGCGTTGTAGGGCTCCACCACTGTGTCGGACACCTTAGCATTTAAAAAGAAAAAAAAAGAAGAATTGCATTGTTATCATGTTAAGGTGCCATGTTGGAATCGAGACAACAACAGGGAAATCAACCCTGGGAATTGCTTAGGGACCCAGAGAGACCGCAAAAGGGCCCTTTCCTAGCTGGCTAGAGCTATACAATTGACTCGGGGTGGGAATCTTTGAATGTCTCACGATTCGATTCCCATTTTTGGGTGTGCGATTCGATTCGCAATCGATTTTTGATTCAAAAGGATTTGATTGACAATGATTTTTGCTTCAATTTATAGATGTTCAAGGAATCTCCAGTCTGACTCGCTAATGCTAATTATGCTAATACTCGCGGCACTTTTCTCACTCAAAAGAACGGCTCCACGCAGCAAAAAAAAATATATATTTTATTGGAATAACTTGATCGTAACTTTTTTCCTTCTACTCTCTAATGTGGCTACAACTTAACAGTGTATCAGACCGCGTGGAACCACACTGCCCCCAAGTGGCCAAATCGGGTACAACATGATCAGCGCTCCCAATAAGGGCACACACAGACAAAGGCAAGACAGTATAAAATATATATATATTTTTAATAGATTTTAGGGCATTTAAAATCAATTCTGAATCGTACTAAATGAGAATTGATTTTTTTTGGCACACCCTTACAATTGACTATAGAAAATGGATGGCGAAGGCAATCTCACCTTGGGGGAAGGCACCACGCTGAACGTGTTCATGATCCTATCGGGGTATTCCTCTCGGATCTTGCTGATGAGCAGGGTCCCCATCCCCGAGCCGGTTCCTCCGCCCAGGGAGTGCGTGAGCTGGAAGCCCTGCAGGCAGTCGCAGCTCTCAGACTCTTTGCGCACCACATCCAGGACCGAGTCCACCAGCTCGGCACCCTCCGTGTAGTGACCCTTGGCCCAGTTGTTTCCAGCACCGCTCTGACCTACACGACAGCACAGTTTAGCCATTCTGTCCACAGAAAGGCTAGACAGTTGCTAGGTAACATAGTACAGTCATGCTTTAAAGTAGCACTAAGGAACTTTTCAACCCTTAAGGAAATATTTTCATAAATCTTCTGATACAACTCAAAACGAGTTGAATGGTACCTTTGCCATGGCCTGAGGGAGTCTGTATCATTTTTACTGGCACTAAGCAACTTTGAGAAGGATGGTAGGATACTAGGGATGTAGCGATAACGGCGATATCGCGATATTAAAACTACCACAATATATCGTCGTCGTCATGTCACGATATTAAAAGCAGCACATCTGTTAAAATTTGTTTTTAAAAAAAGTCGGGTTGATTTCCATACACTCTGGTGGCTAGTTTTTTTTTTTTTAGTGCAGTTTAATTTTCATATCAATAATGTATCCATTCCTCTGTAAAGCGTCTTTGAGTGTCTAGAAAAGCGCTATATAAATGCATTATTATTAGTAGTAGTATATTGAATGTCACGTGTCATTTAAAGGGTTCTGTATGGTTTCACCATTATGTGTTAGCATTAGCATTAAGCTAGCGTACTACGGGCTAAGCTATGTGTTTGTTTAAGAATGGTATTAAACCGCTTGAAGCCTCTTTTTGAAGATGTATCTTGAAAAAGACTCGTAAAAATTGGGTCACTTGTATCCAAACACACAAAAAATATATTTCTTTGAGTATTTACTTAATTGTTTTTACGGTCTACATTTAAAACCAGAAGCTTGTACTTTCAAGTCCTGACTGTCTTCTTCATCAGTGGCGGATGACGACATGCAATTAAAAACGGCAAAAGGTACGCTTATCACCTCTTTTGGATTTTTTTTTATTGGGGGAAAAAAAACAGATTAAGTTTAGTATTATACTAGTAACACTCCTTCCTAAATATTTTAAGTCATACTAGCAACATAGCAGCTGCGGCTAACGTCAGTTTGTTTCCAGTGCTAATGCTAGCTTGTTATTGCTATTAAGTGTCTCTTCCCACTTCAGGCATGTTAGTGAGGGGCATGGTTTGGTTCAGAGACTTGATTAGGAGGAAAATGAGTGACATGAGGCTGCATTCATTCCAAATCTTGCTAGCAGTTGTAATCCCCCCCCCCCCCCTTCAAGTATGGAATGCGACAACTGGTGATTGCCCAACAGGGTTTTATCAAAACACCCACCAAAGACAAAATTGTCAGGCCTGAAGATCTGGCCAAAAGGTCCGGACCTCACAGAGTCCATGGTGCCGGGCTCCAAGTCCACCAGAATGGCGCGGGGGACATATTTCCCTCCTACACCAGGAAGACAAGAGTGAGGCCCACATTTGGAAGACAAAACAACGAAATAATAGCAACACAGACACAAAGGGATGCTCAAATCCGTCCCCTCTGCTCCCCTGCTGTGAATCGCCCCTCTGTCCTCAATCTCTCCAACTCTTATGCTTACCCAACCTTAATTCACTTTACTACAAATTCTAGACCGGGTACGAATAATGCGGGGCTTATCTGCGAGTTTAAAAAAAACAAACAACAACTATTGTTTGATTACCCCAAAGATTTGACTTAAGATCAGCGGGCCCATTCACCTTTTTGAAACCAAGAGCTAATGTATACTTCTTGGTTACCGATTAATGAAATTGTTCCACAATTATTATTTTTTTTCTTCAGGTCTTGGTCCACATTTTGATAATCGAGAGACTTAAAAAATAAATAAAAATTGTGAAACCTGTGGCCTCGTTGTAGTAGACGCTGATCCGGTCCAGCTGGAGGTCGCTGTCTCCATGGTAGGTCCCCGTTGGGTCGATGCCGTGCTCGTCGCTGATCACTTCCCAGAACTGCGCACACACACACACACACACACACACAACAGCATCACATGATTTTGTCTGAATACAAGTACAACAAGCAGTGGCGTTCAGGTCGCCAGAGGGACGGAGAGGAGGAGGGGGGAGGAGGGGGGGGGGGGGGGGGTCAGGATGAGAAAAACAGGAGTGTGCAAGTTTGCAGTGGATTTGTAGTGCAAAAGTGCAGGATGGCCCCTCTGTTGAACATGAAACAGCTGCGATGGCTTCCCTCGGAGTCAGACTGATGATTTTTAAAAACATTTTTTAATTTAAACACGTATAGAAGAAGGCACAAAGAAGCTTCTCATCCCTTTCCCACTAAGAATAAACGTCACGCTGAAGAAGCTGATTGTATTGAGATATGTATTGGATGCTTTGTCCCCCCCCCCCCCTCTCTCTCTCTCTCTCTCTTTTTCCCCCCTTTAAAAAGACCACACTTGTGAGATTTAAATCCCTCCAAGCCAGTGGAACCGCTGATGCAAGCAAGTAGCTATTTGCAGTAAGAGATCTTCCAACTTTTCTTCTCTCTGTCATGTAGCCTCACTTTTATTTATTTATTTATTTATTTAATTTTATTTTCGCAGCACCAGCAGACGCGGGATTTAACACAATCTGGATAAGCGGGTCATAGTACTTAAGAGATTGGCGGATCTGTGGACTATGACATTAAAAAAAAAAAAAAAAAGTGACCTTAATATGAGGAGCACTTGTAAGTGACAATAAACGGCGATCAGCAAAACGGTGAAAGAATGAGGACAATAAGCAGCAAAGCCGCGGCGCCACACCCTGACCCACTTGAGCCCCAATGACTCCCCCGCTCAGCGATCGTGTCAATCACAGCCCGCACTGGACATCCGAGCGGGTCCGAGGGGACGGCGAATGCTACAAAAGAGTGAATATTTGACAGCGGAATGACGTCAAATTTAGCCGCATAATTGATGAGCGGAGCAGCAGATGAGCAGGGATGAAATTCAATTTGGGAGGCCAGCGACTTCACCCTGGATGCAATCAGCATCAGCTGTTGCCCTCCATTCCTTCCCCCACCCTCGTTTTGATTCGGTTAAAAGGGTGGAACCACAAAGACGATGCAAATTTGACCAAATTAATACTTTTTTTTAAAAATGTACATTATATTGATTTTTAGACATCCTGTCCCATTTTGTACGATATGTTTTCTCTCTTTTTCTAATTATTTTTATTAATGAGAGAAAAATTTTTTTTTGATCATAAAGGATCCGGGACTCCCTTGAAAAAGAGATCTGCGGATGTCAATGGGATTCTCCTGGTTAAATAAAAAAAATAAAGTTAGTGTATGCAACTATGCGTTGTTATCAAATACTTTTTTTTTACTACAGTGCATTCAATAAAATAAGGCATTTTGCACCATTTTGTAGTTTTTTTATTTTTGTTTTCTTCGTTGATGGAAAAAATGCTATGGATCATGAAGGCAAAGCACGCATTTGAATTAATGATGTAAAAATATGTTTTATTTTTAAATAAAAAGTGCATCTTGTACTTATTCAGCTTTCGCTATTGTTAAATGATGTTAAATATATTCTATTTTACTTTATCAAATTAACAAAAGGGCATCATATACGAGATTTAATGTTATTTTTGTTTCTTATTAACATTCTGTGTGTTTTAACTTTAGATTGTAGTACATTATTTAATTTTTAAAAAAGGTACCAAATGTTTTTATTCAAATTGAGCATTTGATTTCGGTTTTAGACCACCTTCATATTTGACAGTCAATCTAAATACAATGTGACATTCAAAACCATATCGAGCCCTACAAAAGACGTATTTTACGGAAATATTGAAAATATCACAAAAATGATGTCGCTTAAAAAAAAAAAAAGGACTGCAATCGTGCATAGTGAGTGGGAGGTTGTTTTAAGCATTTTTTTTGTCTTGCTTGCCAAGCAGATGTGTGGCCCTCAAGCACAATGTCATATGATCGACTATTGTGCCAAGAAAAGCAACATCATTTAAAAAAAAAAAAAATCATTAAATCAATAGATAACACCCATAGAAAAACAAACTTGAGTTTGTGAGTCTTTTTTTTTTTTTTTTAAAGTCTCTTTTATGCTTCGTCTGCCAATTACACATGCCACACCCATACTTACAAAGCAACTGATGGGCTGAACCATCTGCTGCAGCCCCCCCCCCCCCCCACAAATACAAAATCTAATCAATTGCGATTATCGATTAGTCCCAGAAATACGTAGGAAAGGGAGAGAGAGAGAGAAAAACCGGGCACTCTTGTGTGTGTGGGGGGGGGTATTTAAAACGAAAGGCAAGACAAAGGCAGGATTCGACAATGGACGGACTTCACACTTTTTGGAGTATCTCTCATTTGCACACACAAGCAAGGCAGGCAGGCAGACAAAGAGCGTGGATGTGGGAGACAGACACGCCCGAACTGTGGACCCAAGCAGCAGACAAGTGTGCCGTTATTCCACGTTCCACACCCAGCCTCCATGACACCGCACTGCATAATGGCATTATTAAAACAAAAGACGACGTGCCACACTTCTTCTTCTTCTTCTTCTTGCATGCAAATGAGATTTGTTAGCCATCTCTTTTGTTAAGCGACCCCTTTTGTCCACCAACTAGAAGAGGAGACATTGTCTGTTCTAACCCAGCTGCATAAATTAAGCCCCGGTTTCCCACACTCAAACCGAAACTACACACTTGTTAGATAGAATATGTGATTATTATTTTTTTTTTTACTTTTCCCCCTCCCCATTCTTTCCTACCTTGGCACCAATCTGGTTGCCGCACTGGCCGGCCTGGAGGTGAACGATCTCCCTCATGGTGGCTGCCCCCCCAAAAAAAGTCGGGAATTAAAAAAAGGGGAGAGTTTGTTGAACAAGCAGAGACGAGACGCGGCGAGGCGGCCGGACAATGGCTTTATAATGCTGGAGGGGCTCCAGGGGAAAGGCAGGCTTGGGGAGTAGAAGGCGTGGCTTGTGGGAAGCTCGCGTGGTGATTGGCTGAGCTCGCTGCGGATCTGGAGGCCATGCTGCAGGACGGGCCCGCCCTGCTGCTGCTGCTGCTGCTGCAGAGTTGGGAGTGGCGAGGAGAGGACAGCACATGCACATCTGGGTTTCCACATGTCAGACAGATTCTTTTCATCTTGAAAAATCGTCATTTTGCAATGATAAAAATGAGGGATGTTCAATATACAAATACGAGTACTCAACTCTTGACCAATACCACTACTTTTGATGCATAATATTCCCCACCCCTCCAAAAATGACAGATCATTCTATAGAAAGACATATTTTTTAATAGAGTAATTTTTCCTTAAAATTGCATGAAATTAAAGGCAAATTTCTATGTTTCTAATTTAGTTCTAGTTCCTGATCATAAAACCACACGGCAGCCGATATCAGCATTGGCCGTCGTCGCCAGTACAAACAGGTATTGGTCTGATGCCGACACCCGGTATTGGTACTTAGCAGAGACCAGGGCTAGTTGTATCACTTTTTATGCTTTTATATATTTATTGGAATCAATACATCATATATATAAAGAAAATGTAAACCAAATGAAAGATTAAAGTCTTGGGTCTATTTTTTTGTATTCATGTCATTTTCATACTTTGTGTCAGTGCAAAGTTCTAAGCTATCAAATAAAGGGAGTGAACATGTGACATGTTGCCCCACCAATGGGTAAGTTGTCACACTATATCGGGTAAGATGTCACACTGGATTTTGCAACTAATAAAACAAGACCAAAATCATCCTTGTTCTCCTGTTTGTTTGCTGTAAAAAAAAATGTTGGTTTTTTTCAGCCAGAGAAATTGTTTATCATTGATCTTGAAATTGACCATAGTCATTGAGCAAACTTTAACGTGAATATTATGAAATGGATTCAAGTCCTTATAGGAACTGCTGGCATGTAGGTCATAGCTCTCAGCCTCAAATGCCTGTTTTACTTCCCTTAAACTGGAAATGTGAGATTTAAAAAAAAATAAAAATAAAAATAAAGCATTTCGTTTTATGGATTGATGGATGGTTCATCATGAAACTTAAACCAGTCCTGACGTGGGCACACTGTAGTTTTTTTGTGTGGCACAGGCCATGGCAAAGGTTCAACTAGCTGTAAGTCGATGTTATCAGATCAGTATTGAAAATAGTTTTTGAAGGGTGGAAAAGTTCCTATGCATTGCTTCAAAATATTAAAAATGCTATTAGGCTAACAATAGTCATGTTAGAATATTTTACAAAATAAATTAATTTCTCCATTAACCTGGATAGGAATATGTGCGGAAAATGTGGTCCTAATGTTTTTTTGAAACGAGAAAATAGTAGCCCAGGGGTTCTGAATGTTCATAAATCTTGTGATAATATGAATTTTGTAAGCTCGAAACGTTTCATTTGGCGACGTCACAATGTTGCCATTTAACGAGTAGTGTCGAGTTTTTAACTTGAAAATATTCCTTTATTTTTCATGCTTTATTTACAATATTGTATATGAACAGTACGATTATTGTATAACAGATACAATACAAAATAATTGGGTGCACAGTGTACGTGTAGTGTCGAGTTTGTCCATCAGATGGTGACAAAGTGACGTTGGTGAAATGGGCGTGACCACCTTGTACTTCCGGTCTAGCAGACATTTTTTGTCGTTCCGATTGACGGTAAACGCAACCTTCTCACTCGAGCCACCCCGACGCGGTTAAAGCTCCGTTTTTTAAGTCTCCCCGACGAATAACGGTAAGTCAAACTTATGCACTAACGATTTGTTAATAATACGATTGTATATTGTCTTAAAAATAAGAAAGTCGTCGCAGTGTGAGCCGTTAAACTCCTCGGAATGTGTTGGTTGCGGAGGAGGGGGCTAAAGGGGTGGATGATGTCATGCAGGCTTTCACCGCGAACCCACCAGGCAGTATCACTTGAACGTTTTTAATATGATTACATTTGACAATAAATGTCTTTTAATATAGATATTTACATTATAATGTTTATAATAGCGTCGTGTCGTTTTTCTGGAGTCTTCCTCGCTCCTGGGGGCGTGGTCGTGTCAGTGTAAATTCTAAACCGTAAACAAGGCGCCTTTCATCATTAGTACGCATAAAAACGTGTTTATTAAAACATGCTGTCAAATGTAATTGTTGTGTTTTTAGTTCTGACAAGTTTTTCGTTTGTTTGTTTTTTTTTTTAAAGCAAAAGCAGCAAATATGTTTTACACGTGTGGACCAAATGAAGCCATGGTGGTCTCAGGTAAGCGGCGTCACTACTGTGTTGTATTGTATTATTATTTATTTTTAATTTATCTAAATAAACTGTAATATTTAGTTGAACTTTGACTCGTCTTCATTTAAAATTTAAAGCAGTCAATGAAAGCATAATTTGATAGTTCTTGGGTTCGGTTTAGCAGTGGGTTGTCATTTCACCGAGAACATTAAATACATTTTTCTTTCACTAGATTTTTTTTTCAATTTATATTTCCTTTGAGCATTTAAATTCTTAGGTTCAGCTAAACAGTGTCATCAATCACGCAAAAGACAATATTTTTTGTGTGCTTTTTTAAAAAAATTATACATTTCAATAAATAAACTCATATCATTGCCAATTCTTTGCGTTCAGTTTTCATATTGTGAAAGGAGAAACGGCTTCATTTGCACTTTTTTTATTTGCTCGCCGTTGCGTCATCTTTACTGATTTTAGCAATCGTGCGACCAGATGGATGACATGATCACAAAACACTCTCAGATGACCAAATTAAGAATTCCAGTTGTCACATTAAGATAACATCTGTATCCAATATTAGATTGTGTATGATTATTACAGCATAAAAACACGTTTTAGTCTTTGGCAGTGGAATTCTGTCGTTTTTTTTTTTGGTATGAAAAATTGCACCTTAAATGCCGTCCAAGTTAAACGTGAGTAAATGTGACGTTTGTGTTGTGCGTCCTTCTGTTTTCTTGCAGGCTTCGGCCGCTCTCCTCCTCTAATGATCGCTGGAGGACGAGTGTTTGTCGTCCCGTGCATTCAGCAGATCCAGAGGTGATTGTGTTTTTCTTGTTGTTGTTTTTTTTTTTTCTTGGGCTGTGCTCGAATTGTCTGCCTGGAGCTCATTGTTGGTTGGAGACGAGTACAAAATGCTGTTCCTGGTCTTGCTGGTCGTCACGAGCCCAGGGGAGTCGTTGATAATTGACTTACTTCTCCCTGGCTCGGCCTCTCATATCCAATAGCACAACCCTGTTACTCAATTTCAGTTTTTTTTTTGGTTGTCTTGCGACTACGGCCAAAAACTCCTCATGGTCGATTTTGTTTCGAAAATGTTTGAACTCATTCACAGCTACAGACGTCAAAAATTCATTTGAACTATTTCTATTAGTAATACATTTTTTCCACTTCTGTTAAGAGTATGATAACCCAGAAAAAATTTATTGTGCATTTAGAACAGATATAAAATTTGTGATTAATTGTGAGTTAACTATTGAAGTCATGTGATTAATTACAATAAAAAAAATTATCGCCTGACGCCCCTAATTAAAAAAAAAATAATTCTTAAAAAAAAAGATTACAAAAAATGTCTAGGTTTTCATACTCTTGTTAACAAAAGTGGAAAAACATGTTAAACTAATAGAAATAGTTAAAATTAATTTTTGACGTTTCTAGGCGTCAATGGCAGTGAATGAGTTAAATAATGTTGCCATCATTTTACCTTGATTATCTTTTATAGGTTAATGCTACTTTGTGCATCCAACAACAGCCGTTGCAGCTCTGCTTGCATTTTGGCTTCAAGATGATAGATAATGTTTTAGAGCTTGACTTGACGTTCCGTTATAGACGGTTAAGATCTGGTTCCTGATTTGTATCTTTTTTTTTTTTTTTTTCGGTTTTAGGATCACGCTGAACACGCTGACGCTGAACGTGAAGAGCGACAAAGTGTACACCCGCCACGGTGTCCCCATCTCTGTCACGGGCATCGCTCAGGTAGCATATGAGGGCAATGTATTAGTGTCACCGCTGCAGTTTGACAGATTCAAATGTTACAAAAACAAAAACAAAAAAAATCAGCACTGTGGAAAGCGACTCTGAACAATCACTGCCCGGAAAAAAAGGTGGGGGGTCTTTTCAATGTCAACAATGGCAGCAGAGATCCAGTTACAACCGCCCATCTGCTTATGTGAGGATGATCTAATAGGCCCGCGACATCTGTTACTAGAACTGGACTGCATCATATCGAGTAGAGCTGCTCGATTATGGAGAAAATATTCATCACAATTCATTTGCTAATAATTGTAATCCAGATTAGGTTTGATCATTTGTTTTTTGGTACAAAACAAGAAAATGTTTAAACATGTAAAAAAAAAAAAAGAAGAAGAAGACTCTTTGGTCCAAAAGGAACTTGCATAATTATATTGTTTCAAACAAGATTTATTAAATTAGTCGTTTTAAAATTAACTCATTCACTGCCATTGACGCCTATAAACGTTAAAAATTTGTTTGAACTATTTCTATTAGTTAAACTCCCCCCCCCCCACTTTTGTTAACAAGAGTATGAAAACCTAGACATTTTTTAAATCTTTTTTTTTCCAAAGAAAAGATTATTAAAAATTAGGGGCGTCAGGCGATTACATTTTTAAATTGTAATTAATCGCATGACTTCAATATTTAACTCAATTAATCACATTTTTTACATCTGTTCTAAATGTACAATCATTTTTCTAGGTTTTCATACTCTTGTTAACAAAAGTGGATTTTTTTTTAAACTAATAGAAATAGTTCAAATAAATTTTTGACGTCTATAGCCGTCAATGGCAGCGAATGAGTAAAAAAAAAAAGGTGCAAATATATGATTTTAAACAACACAAAATTAGTATTAATAATCTTTTATTTTTGTTTATGATTATGCTGATTTTGTAATTGTGGGGTGTAATAATTGAAATTGATAAATTAATCTCACAGCTCTGCAACTGAGAGCAATTTCATACAAAAATCTCTCCGTTGGATGTAGTTCGCTTTCGTACAAGCGCAATTTAAAAAGTCCCAAAAATGCTAATTACCTTGTTGTCATATGTATACATTTGCCCTTTAAGAAACCACGTCGTGTCTGTCAAATATTGATACAGTGAAGTTCGCTACTTTGTATTGATCAGCTAGGATAAAATATTTGGCCAACATCCAATCATTAAGTTCCGTAAAGCTGATGGGAAGTTGTTGCAGGTTCCTCAATGATTGTCCTCACATTTTTTACAGTGTACAGTGTTGTGCCACATATTCACAGTTCACCGTTTTCGTGCTCAGAACGAAACCCTGTCTAATAAAAGTAGTGCTTTGGCGTCATCTATAGGCAGTTAAAAACTCAATGTTAGCGACAGGGCTCGGTCCTTATCTCCTGCAAATGCCGCGGGGGGGGGGGGGATCGCTACAATAACGACTTTCCGGTCGTACCTGGCAGGTGAAGATCCAGGGCCAGAACAAGGAGATGCTCGCAACCGCCTGCCAGATGTTCATGGGCAAGTCGGAGCCCGAGATCTCCCATATCGCCCTGGAGACGCTGGAGGGCCACCAGAGGGCGATCATCGCTCACCTCACCGTGGAGGTGAGGCCGCGATATCGGACGGCGGCAACGTCAGCGTGACCATTGAGCAAAAATGCAAAATGCGTCTCTCGCCCGCCGCAGGAGATCTACCAGGACCGCAAGAAGTTCTCCGAGCACGTCTTCAAGGTGGCCTCCTCGGACCTGGTCAACATGGGGATCGGCGTGGTCAGCTACACGCTCAAAGACGTCCACGACGATCAGGTAGAACCTTTTTAGAGAAATCGACTGGAGGTGAGCGATGCAAGAGATGGCGGCAGAATTTCAAACCAAGCGGCAGAAAGTCCGCAATTTTTCCGGAAATGAGGACAAAATTGGAATTTAAACAGAACACAGAAGAATTACATATTGTGTATTGAATGAAACTTTTTATTTTTATCATTTGCTAAATTAGTTGTGATTTTGTCTTTATGCATGTGTGTACTACGTTGCCCCCTGGTGGCCAAGGCGCTCACACTAGAAGCAGGCATGTGATTTTTCCGCTAATTCGCGGAATTCCGCTTTTTTTATCTCCCCCCAAAAAAAAAAATCCGATTTCGTCTCTCTACAGCATTCCGTTTTAGTGTTTCCGCAACTGAAATGAAACCGATCTTGCGATTGGCGGAAGTCTCCGTGTTGACCAATAAGAGCGCTTGTTATAAAGGCATGCCATTGTTCATTTCTCAGACGTTTTTGCCGGGTGTTTAAAGAAATGTCCGTGATCGAACGCAAAGATGCTCCGCGAGTTAAGGAAATTGACAAGATCGTAAAAAACAAGTTTCGATGGGACTGGTGAGAGAAGGATATATCTACAAATGTTGGAAAGAAGACTGTGACGAATTTGTTCAGTGACTTTATTCGGAAGATCGATCGTGCCGGGAAAGCGCTTTGCATTTGGTGCCGTGATACCGTTGACGATGGTGCGAGAGGTTTCAAAGCTCTTGAAAGTCACGCAAAGAGCAAAAAACACCTGAAAGAACTCCAGTCAAGAACAACAAATTATTCCATCGCTGGAAGTTTCGGTGCCCAAACGAAAACTCCCAAACTTTACGGCCCCCATCCCTTATTGACATCACAATCGGAAGCGGTAATAGAGAGACGTGATCCACCCCAACAACCTGCACCAGTTTCTGACAGAGTCGTGAATTTTGAGGTCGGTGGTAAACTTTTCAAATTAATCGAAATCAAATTTTCGAAAATATTATAACGTAATAAAAATGGTCGTAAATATTTAACATGGTTAATCATTGACACAAACTCAAATGAATGCTGCATGTTTGCACTTTTCAGGTTTCAATATGTTGACTATCTTGATGTATGCAGTTACAGAGATGATCTTAGTCAATCCGAATGCATGATTGTGTTTTTACCAGAGCTTGCTGCATGAGGTATTTTATGTTTTTGTTATGCATTATGTATTAAATTAAGAATGATTGATTAAATGATTTATTGCATGGTAAATATATATGATGATATTCTCAGTGATAGTTTTTAAAAGCAAAGGCAGTCCAATGTTTTTGAATGTGACTGATTTTGAGTTGACTAAAACTGCAATTTTATATGGGATAGTTCAATATACATTGAAAATTTATGCTGTTGTTTTGTCTATTTCTTTGTCATCTGAGTGCATTGAAAGTACTCAAAAACACGGAAAACCCATGAGCTCTGGACCTAGCTGAGTGCCCGCGGCCCCCAGACCCCCGGCTAAATTTTCAGATAATTTCACTTTGGTCAAATCACATGCCTGTAGAAGAGAACATCAGGAAGAAAAGAAAAAAAGTGTCACAATTAGTTAACATTAATCCACTAAATGTAGAAAGAGTAAATGAAGATGCGATAGGAGCCGTTGACGTAAATAAACGAAAGTATACTTCACACGTATGTCATTCGTATGAATTTCAAACAGTCCCGATGAAGGTCACTTTGTGGATGCGGACAGCACAAGCGAAGCTTTTACAATCCATGACGTCTCTGACCACTAACACACTTAAGTGGCCCGTATGGACTCCCTCAACCGCTCTGCGCATTAGCGACGAATTAGCGCTAAGTGCTACCATGGCAACCGTGCGCCGTTAGCCCGATGGGCATCTTTGGACTGGGAGCGCGTTCCAAAAGGTTGCTTGAAATGTAGAAAAATTTGGAGAACCCAAATATTAGGACCGGCTCTCGACGGGAGGCGTTCGTTGTGGAGTCGACATTAACGTGCTTGTCGGCTAACGCTTGCAAGTTCCACAATCTTAAATTGGAATATTTCCATCGAAGCGTTTCTGTGTTTGATTCAGGACTACCTGCATTCGCTGGGCAAAGCCAGGACGGCTCAGGTGCAGAAAGACGCCAGGATCGGAGAAGCTCAGTACAAGCGAGACGCGGTCATCCGGGTAAGAAAGTTGCTCATTCACTCGCAGGCATTTTCACTGAAGCAACACCCCTTCGCTCCCGGCGGTTTGACTGGATTTTCACAGATTTTGCAAGGCCCACAGAATATCGGGTCCTATTGCTCTAAAAACATGGAACCTACCAAAAGAAATTCCCCCATCAGGAAAAAAAGTATATTTGTATGTTTCCGTTTTGCGGCAATTAGCATTAGAATATAGCGAGGTTTCATCATTATTCACAAATCACAAAACAGTGGGGAAAATAGTTTTTTTTAAACATGGCCCTGGTTGATCTCTTATATTCTACTGCCACCTGCTGGCCGTTTTTATAATAACTTATTGCTTTAAGCAGTCTCGTCATGTCAGAAGCTGCATCAAAGCCTTCTGTATGCTCTAGCATTAAAAAAAAACATATTTACATGTTTCTGGGTTTGAATGAGCTAATTTAGTTCACATCAAAGTCCTTAACTCATTCACTGCCATTGACGGCTATAGACGTCAAAAAATCCTTAGAACTATTTCTATTAGTTTAACATTTTTTCCACTTTTGCAAACAAGAGTATGAAAACCTAGAATTTTTTTAATTGTACATTCAGAAAAGATATACAATTTGTGATTAATCGTTAACCAGTGAAGTTATGTTATTAATTACAATAAAAATAATAATAATCGCCTGATGCCCCTAATTAAAAACATTTAATACAAAATAAGGGGCGTCAATAGTTGACTCACGATTAATCACAAATGTTATGTTATAAATGTACAATAAGTTTTCATAAAAAATGAAATGAACAAAAAAAGTTAAACCAATAGAAAAAGTTCACCAGAATTTTTGACGTCGATAGTCGTCAATGGCAGTGAATGCGCCTTAAAGAAAAACCCGTTTTCTGCCAACGCCTTTGTCGTCCATGCAGGAGGCGCAGGCCATGCAAGAGAAGGTTTCTGCTCAGTACAAGAACGAGATCGAGATGGCCAAATCCCAGCGCGACTACGAGCTGAAGAAGTCGGCCTACGACGTGGAGGTCAACACCAAGAAGGCGGAGTCAGAAATGGCCTACCAGCTTCAGGTACGCCCCCCCGCCCCCGCCGCCGCCGACGGCGCGGCAGCCCGTCTCCGACCGTCGCTCTGCTCCCGGCAGGTGGCCAAGACCAAGCAGCGCATCGAGGAGGAGACCATGCAAGTGCAGGTGGTGGAGCGCGGCCAGCAGATCATGTTGCAGGAGCAGGAGATCGTCCGCAAGGAGAAGGAGCTGGAGGCCAAGGTCAAGAAGCCCGCCGAGGCCGAGAAGTATCGTCTGGAGAGGCTGGCCGAGGCTCAGCGGTAAACCGGCTGGGACGCTTGCGGGTCGCGGCGGCGGCGGCGGCGTGACCCGTTTTTTTTTCTTTCTGCCCACAGCCTGCAGCTCATCATGGAGGCCGAAGCCGAGGCCGAGTCCATCAGAGTGAGTCGTTTTTTTTGGGGATTGCTTACAAATTGTGCTGTCACTATCCAATGGTTTAGTTATTTAATTGAATTTTGCATAAGTGTATTACAAAAGCATTTTTTTACTGTTAGTGGTGCACCGATCACAATTTTCTGGCCGATCGCCGATCTTTTAAAAAGTCTGACCTGCCGATCCCGATATTTGCCGATAGCGATTTTTTTTTTCCATTCCAAGCAACATACACCTTCAGTGTTCCAATTTTATTTTATTGGAAAACATTGAACAATATCGGTGAAATATTACAAATGGGTTGTTTTAACTGCACATGAAATAAAAATGAAAATCCCATTAGCCATGTCAGCAGAAGAGGACAGTGGATTTGGACCATTTTAAAATGAAAAATGACTCCAAACGATTAACCCAACATTAACTCATTCACTCGCACCCATTTTCACTGAAGCAACCCCCTTCGCTCTGATTTTGCAAGGCCCACAGAATATTGTGTTCTATTGCTATAAAAAAATGGAACCTACCAAAAGAAAGATTAGAGTCTCTTCTTTCATCCGGGAAAAATCTGTTTAAATTTTGCAGCAATTACCATTAGCATATAGCTAAGTTTCATCATTATTCACAAATCTGTTGAAAACACTGAAAAAGAGCTTGTTGCAACATGGCCCTGGCTAGCTCTTATACTCTGCTGCCACCTGCTGGCCGTTTTTTTTGTAATAACTACCACTGCTTTATGCAACCTCTTCAAATCAGAAGCTGCATCAAAGCTCTAGCATCAAAAAACAACAACAAATAATTTATAAACAAGCTGGGAATGAAGGACAAAGTATTAAAAAACATTTTTGTTTTTGTGTTTGAATGAGTTAAAATCGATTCATTTGATAATCGATTAATCGTGACAGCTCTCCTTACAAATGCTTTGTTTACCTGCCCGAACAACGCTCCTCTGTCTCGTGCGCGTAGATCAGGGGCGAGGCGGAGGCCTTCGCCCTGGAGGCCAAAGGTCGCGCCGAGGCCGAGCAGATGTCCAAGAAGGCCGAGGCCTTCAAGCAATACGGCGAAGGAGCCATGGTGGACATGCTGCTGGAGAAACTCCCTCTGGTCACTCCCGCTTAGAACCTCCTCAAGTTTCTAAGATTGCGTCATCGCCGCCACCCACGTTGACCTCATCTTCATTCCCGCAGATGGCCGAGGAGATCAGCAAGCCGCTGTCGGCGGCCCAGAAGATCACCATGGTGTCCAGCGGCGGCGCCGACGTCGGCGCCGCCAAGCTGGCCGGCGAGGTCCTGGAGATCATGACCCGCGTGCCGGCGGCGGTGGAGAAGCTCACCGGGGTGGACATCTCCCAGGTACGCGTCACGACGCCGTCGGTTCGGAAGCTGGCTGGCTCGCCCGCGTGAGCTAACGTGTCCCGCGGCGCGCTTCTCGTGTGCAGGTGGCAGGCAAGTCCCTTCGCGTGCTTTAAAGACGACATCACGCCTCCTCCTCCTCCTCGCTCGCCCCCCCCGGTGCCTCAATGACCAGTCCTGTGACGCCATCTCCTTGCGCGCATGTGAAGCTTCATCAAAACCGCGTTTGCATCTCTCTTCTTTCGCCTCCCGTCAGATCTGGGAAAAAAAAAAAGTGCTTTTCGGCCCGCCGGAGAAGATCCGATCCGTTCGCCGCAAAAAGATTTTCAGTGTCAGTAAATGTGTTTGCGTATTGACAGCGCCGAGCTTGGCGTCCGTTTTCTTAACAGCACGTGGGAAATGGCGATCGCTTATGCGCTGCACGTCATTGAGCTGCAAATGAGAGAAGTTGGGCCTCACTGAAAACAAAACGTGGGAACTTTCACGGAAGGGAAAAAAAAGAAGCCGTTTTCATTTCAAGGTAGAATATTGCAGGAATAATATCACATTCAAATTAAGAGGAAAAAAGTTGTGATTTCTGGAATCAAGTCAAATGTTTATTAGAAGAATATCAATAATATAATTGTAACATTATGAGAGAGTAATTTTAGCATATAAGTGGTAAAATTCTGAGAATTTTATAAATGTTTGCGAAAAATGTGATGTGGTTAATAATAAGAAAGGGCGTGTTGAGGCGTTCCAATAATAAAAGAAATTTTACAAGGAAAAAAAAGTCGAATCAAAATACCAGAGAAACTTGCGTAATATCATCAGGATAAAAGTATTCATATCAAAGTGAAGTCATTTCAGAGTCTCGACTATTTGTAGTTGTTTGTTGACATTATTCATGTGATATTAAAAAAATATGTAAATTAAAAATTGCTTTGTTTGTTTTCAGAAAAACATTTTAAAAGTGGAAAATTATAATTTTTACCCCCCTCAATTGTGTTTTATGATATATATTTTTTAAGTATTAACACGTATTCTTGGAAATTAAGAGATTTATATTGGTTTTTTTTTTTTTACTTTTTTGTCTCGAAAATTGCTAATTCAATTCACACGTCAAGTGACTCGCCTTCTTTTCAATGTGGCTCGAACCTCTTCAATATGACGCAACTGAAGGATTTCATTTGAAGGTCAGATTTGAAAGGAAGTGGATGTTGGGTGCGAAACGCTGCGTGTGCGCGTGTGCGTGACCTCTCGAAAGCGAAAGAAAGTGTTTTGGAACGTTCATGTACGCAAATATGAACTAACTCTGCTTTTCTAACTAACATTTATCAAGATGCTGTCGAGCCCACTTTGAGGGTTTTGTAGGTTTTTTTTTTGTTTTTTTTTAAAGTTTGTAACGCTTTACTAACAAAAGCCAAAGCTGGATGCATGTCGTCACCGTGAAGTGCCTGCCTGCTTTTGAAACCTAAATCAAATCCTCGTCAAACCTCAGCGCTCGTGCGCTCAGCCTGTTACGCGTCAGGGAAGAAAAAAAAAAAATCACCTTAAAATCTGAAATGGTTACAAAAGGGTGGGATTTTTTTTTTTTTTTGTGGTAACTTTCCATGGGAAGATTTGGAAATAATAAGTGTATAAAATGTTCCCATGGAAGGTTTCCAACGTTGAAAATGGCTGTGATTTCGCAACCCAACTGTTACAAGCCATAATGCGGCCACTGCGGACGCTTCTTTGATTTTCACCGTAATCCTTTTTTCGAACCGTCGTTTCGTGACTAATCGTGTTTTTATGTTCCGTAGCATGCGTAGGAGTGTGAAATGTCGAGCATTTATCTGTATTCAAGTGACATGCAACAAATAAAGTTGTGATTTAATGACAGAAGTCTTTGTGCTTTATTTGAAAAGAGGTTAACTTTATTGGAACGTCTAGAAAAATAAACAGCACGATGGATGACAAACGGCATCGAAGGTAGCAAGCGTTTCTACAAGAAAGACGGACCGCTCCAAAAGGAGACTTTTCCGTATTAGTACAGGAAAATACACCATTTGTATTTCAAATATGTACAAACTAAACAACGCACGTACTATAAAAATACAAGTTTAGTTGAACTACAGTGTATCAAAAAAAGGACTCAAACGGCGCCACGGCCATTTGCAATCAGTAAACAACAATACGGAGCCACCATCTTGTCTCAGGACTGATTCAACAGCGCGTCACATTCCGTTACGTCGCGGACCCGCAGACTGACTACTTTCCGTTTTTTGTCCTGACTGGAAGGGACATTTTGTGATTGGACAAAGCGTTGAATTTGACCGACAACAATTGAACCACTACATTATCATCACCATCGGGTCCTTCTCTCAGTCCAGAAGAGTTCATTTGGGGTTTGGAAGTGCATTGCAAAACGTAGCCTGTCGTCTGCGCCGCAATGAGTCACGTAGTCCATTGGAGAAAGTTTTGGATGTGCTTCACCAGGTTCGAGGGGAAAAAAAGTTTCCGGGCGAGTTGGACTCAAGGCAGCTATGTGAACCACTACATTGTCATCTCAAAACAGCCACACACCTACGCGGTGTTGTAGGAGGATGACAAGTCTTCCCATTTGAGCCCAAATTAAAATGCCATAGCAGCTATGTGAAACACTACACTGACGGTCGTTCAGGATCGCAATTGGAGCTGGAGTCCCTCCCAGTCGACTTGGGGCGAGAGGTGGGGGGCGGGGTCAGTCTGGACTCGATTGCTATCAACCCGAGAATCGAGGCTGGACGACTTGATGGAAGGCAGCTGTGTGAATCACTATACTTCCAGATGTTTATGTACCATATCGCTTTTGCTGTTCAGTGTTGTTAGAGGGAGCTGGAGACTGATTTAGGGGTGAGAGGGTGGCAGTCCGTAAACCTACAGAACTGAATCCAAAGCAGGTATGTGAACCACTACACTAACTAGAAGTCTCATTTTAGCCCATTCAGGGTTGCTGCATGAGCTGGACCTCATTCCAACTTACTTGGGGTGAGGATGACTGTGGACTGGTTTGTGGCATCAAGCTATGTGAACCACTACACCAACAAGTCTCATCACCCAGCATCCACATAAACTTCATGGGGTTAACCACTACACCACCATGTTGACTTAAAAGCAAGAAATGGGGGTCAGTCTTGAGATCAGACCAGCTGTGCAAAAGGCAGCCATGTGAACCACTACACAAACAATGGCTCTCATGCCCCAACACGCATCCACTTTCCATTCTGGCGGACTGACTTGCATCTACGTGAACCACTAAATTCACCCACTTTTCTTTTTACGTCGCTTTTCTTCTATGGGTTGGAACAGAAGCTGCACAAAAGACAGCTATTTGAACCACTACACAGACAGTTCAGAGGGGCTGAAGCTGTGAAATGTTGTGACGCTCGTTAAGCTCCTGCACTGACATCTTACCTCATTTCCTGTCCTTGTAAAAAAAAATAAAAAAAATTAAAAGAGAAGAAAAGGCTCCTAATGCAGATTGCACCCGCCACCACTACACTACAAAATGCAGCTTGCTCAGCCTCGTATCTACCCCTATCAAGCTTAGGTTACTGTGGTTTTTGGGGGGGGTGGGGGAAAAAACTGAACCAGCAGCGTCTCCAGCAGCCCCGTCCACCCAAAGAGTACAAAATGTTTGCAGAAACAAAAAAAGCCGGTTGAAGCACTACGCGACCTTACACCATGTTCATGGCGTCCTCGGCCAGGAAGGCGTGGATGTGGCCGAAAGACGGCCGCAGCTTGCAGTCTCGGTTCCAGCAGCTCAACATGAGCTCGTAGAGACCCTGAGGGCACACGGCGGGCTTGCCCAGATACACCTGGCGGGTGTGAGGGAAGGGTGGGGTCATGTGGGATATAGCGCGGGCGGGCGGGAGGCTTTCGGAGCGCTTACCTGTCTGCCCTGGTCTCGGAAGAACTCTCCGGCGTTGTCGATGACTTGCTCGTCCGTCAGGTTGGAGTACGGCTGCCCCTGACACACGCTCAGCATCTCCCACAGGGTGACGCCGAACGCCCACGCGTCGCTGGCCGTCGTGAACTTACCCTGCAGCGACATCACGGCATCAAAACGGGACGAAAATATGTGCTCTTTAATATTTCATTTGCGAGAAGATATTTTTGGACTGCGTGTGGTAAAACATCCGCTACACTAAACCCAATAACAATAAACTTACTTTGAAGTAAGTCCAAGTCTTGCATAAAATTCAAGGATGGCAAAAAAAAAAACTGCTGAACAACATTAAGTGCAAGAACTCATTTTATGCATTTTTCCCCCCACAAAAATCAACTCAATCAAAAATGTTAATATTATCAAAGTACTGTTTGTCCTCCAAATCCACCACAAAAAATAAAATAAAAAATAAAGATCAAGCCTTTTGCAGTAGAGGACAGTTCAGCATAGAGAGTTTGACCAACTAAAACCAAGATGGCGTCTATATGTCATGTGACCAGCAGTTGACCAATCACAGCGTGAGGCTGGCTCTTCCGTAGGCCGAATTGGTCGGCTGCATGACGTCACTCCTAGCGCGACTCGACAGCACGCACGGACTTATGACTGATCTCCACACGAATGGATTGTCGCTCAAGCAGCATTTTTTTTTTGTGTGTGTCAGAAAAATAACTCCCACCTTTTTGGGCAACGTTTATCATATTGTCTATAGATAATCACTTTAAAATTCCATTTAAAAATATTTACTTATAAGCTGGTATGGGTTAAAATTTCATGGCGCTTGACACCAAAATGATTGTGACATTTCAAAAGGGTACATTTTCATCTAAAAATCCGCCCTAAATAGTGCAGAAGATGGAAAATGTTGGGCGAGAAGAACAGTAGAATAGCTCATATATTTGAATAGTCAATTCCCAGAATCGACAGTATATGTTACGCAGGATTCTAAAAGTCGCTCAATATGTTTTTTTGTCACGTTGCACCAATAATTAGCCGTTCTATGCAGAGGATAAAGATGATATGACTGACTACTGTTCAGTCTGTGGCTTAAAAGGTTCAAGCACTGCAACATAGATGCTAATTAGCGTTAGCCTTGAGCTACGGGGCTAAAGGGAGTGCGCCATTGGCGAGAACGTTGACCTCACCATGAGGATGCACTCCCACGCCATCCAGCGTATGGGCAGCACGGCCCGCCCCTGGATCCGGTAGTAGTCGCCGGCGTACAGGTTCCTGCTCATGCCGAAGTCGGCGATCTTGATGTGGCGCTCCCCGCTGGGGTCGTCGGCGCCGCTGTCGCCCCTCTCGCCGCCCACCAGGCAGTTGCGCGTGGCCAGGTCGCGGTGCACAAAGTTGAGCGAGGAGAGGAACTTCATCCCCGACGCGATCTGGCTGGCCATGGAGATGAGGGCCGGGTAGCTGCACGACGGGGGAAAGACGCCCGGGTGAGGATGCCGCGCGTCCCGCTCACGATGTTGGAGAATGCAACAATTGGGCTGCTTTTTCAAAAACGGTTGAGTTTTGCCGGCTGTTTGTGTGACCTGATGGTGGGCGCGGCATGCGAAGGTCCGCTCTTGTCCAGCAGCGCTCGGTGCGACAGGTACTGGTTGAGGTCGCCGCACTCCATGTACTCGGTGACCATGCAGAGCGGGTCGCTGCTCACGCACACGCCCAGCAGGCGGATGATGTTGGGGTCCTTCAGGCGCGACAGGATCTTCACCTCTTTCAGGAAGTCGTTCCTAACAAGCGAAATGCACGCAAGGAGAACGTTACAGGCTGCAGGGCCGTGCGGACTTTTTTTTTTTTTTTTTAATCTTGTTTTTTTCGTGTTCGACATTCAGTGGAAACATCCTTGGAAGAAGACAATAAAGGTTGATTCGTCTAAAAAAAAATAAAGAGGAATTACAGTAGACAAAGAAATACTGTAATAATTAAATATAATGTCTGTAAATAATTCAGTATGATAGTGTTGCTCTTTGTGTTGTGCACACCTTGACCACCTGGGGGCAGTATAAAGCAAACATTCGGATAAACATCGAGACACAAATGCCATTTTATTACATCATGGCAGAATATAAATGCACTCGTGTCATCATTTATTTTCATTTCTGTTTTTTCCCCATTATGTCACTATCATACAACTGTGTGTGTGTGGGGGGGGGGGGGGCAATATTCAGAGAAAAAAACCTCACAAATGTATGAGAAAAAAAACTTGGAAAAAATGGAACATTTGCGAGAAAAAAAATAAAAAATTTGCAAGAAATACACGTTGTGACAAGTCATGCCTATAAACAGCAAGGTACACTCACAAACATTGTGCAGCGATGGGTCTTCTGTGCCTCGTCCTACGACCTCCACCCCGAACATGTCATCATCTCGCAAATTTTGCTAATTTTAATGCCGCAAAGTTTATTTCTTGTAAAATTGTGAGTTTTTCTCTCCCAAATTTGCCACTTCATAATGTTGCAAATATTAGATTTTTTTATATATATATATATTTATAATGCACCATCGCACTATCACACACATCCCAATAGTGCCACTGAAGAGCAAACAATCTGAATTGCGTCACTTGATGGAAATCCATGTCAACGACAGGACAACCAACCTGGCATTTTTGGAAGCATCGGGCCGCAGTATCTTGACAGCCACCAGCAGAGGGCGACCTTTCCTCACGTTGAAGGGGAACTCCAGATTGGGAAGGTCCTGAGGGTTTTCAATCTCGCACAGGTGCACCTTTCATGAGAACAATGGACACACTGTTAAACCGCCATTTGCTAAACCGAAAAAACCCCTCACGAAGCAGTGTTCCATGCATATTTTGCAGATACGGAGGGTTCAAAGCTACGAAGCAGCGCAAATGTCAGCTACGTGAGGACTGTTATTTGAGTCATTTTGCCCAAGGTGAGAAACTTCTACTAAAGTTATTTTCTATATCAAGACTTTTACTCAAGCATCTTTTAGAATTCCGAATTTGAATACTAAGTCCACGTTGTAGAATTTGTACCTCCCCGAACTGTCCTTCCCCGAGCTTCTCCTTGAAGACGAGACACTGGCGCTGCAGCTCGGGCAAGGGCCCGGCGTCGGCGCCCGGGCTGGACGAGGTCAACGCGGGCACGGCGTAGGTGTTGTTGCCGCTGACGCCCTGCAGGCTGACGATGTCGGCCTCGGCGTAGTGCGGCACGCTGGGGGGCAGAGGCGGAGACACGGGCGGCGAAAGGGCCGGGTACGGCGGCGAGCCCGGGTAGGGCGGAGGCTCGTCCTGCGTCGGGGGGAATCCCTTCTCCGGGGCCGAGTCGGGGCCGCACGCTGGGGGGAAGAGGCGGACGTTGAGGGTGAAATGCGGAGGGATTGAGCGGACGGCACACGTTGGCATTCGGTTCCACCGCCGAGACGCAAGATTTGACATGTTTGAGAAAGGAAAAAAAAACAAAAAAAAACGTGTGGATGCAGTTGAAGTCTTCAAAGTGAAACCAACCACCAGGACGAAAAGACTTGAGGATTCGGAAAAGGATCGCGTTTGTCTGTATGTGCGCCCGGTGAGCAGACTGTCGTCAAGTTGATGTCACTTTGCGCTCAAAGTCACCTGGAAAATATCTCGCTCTTAAAAAAAAAGGTAAATAGTGTTCTCTTTTTTATTAAAATCACATACATACTTAGGTTATTATGTTTAAAAACGAACAAAATAAAGCTAAAATTGAAAAATACCTAATCTAAATACCATTCTGGAAAAATGTCCTTTGTTTTCATTTTTGTCAATGAATATCATGCAAAAGTGAGCTTTCAGGTTCGATTTTTTATTTTCTTCCCCTTTTTCAGACAGTTTGAAAATGGACTTCATTACACAATACTTAGTGCCTTTTTTTGTTTTGTTTAAATGTTGCACTTGACAAATTATCAAATATATTTAAAAAAATTAAAACTAATACTAAAACTACTACAAAAAAAACTCAATTGAAACAAATCATTAAAAAAAAAACTTATAAAAACAAACTGGTATTTTTTTTTGTCAAAACTACTGTACTGTATAATGAAAAAGTCATTATCCGTCTGTTTCATGCTGCCCCCATGTGGCCGAGATGCACACAACAGAAGGAGCAGCAGAATGGCCTTTGAATGGAAGCAAAAACGCCAGTTGTCAAATTACCCCCCAATTTTTTTTTTTACATTTTATTTAACTATGTCACTACTGTACATTTTTTGTAATATAAAACTGTTATTTTTCTTTTAAACTTTTATTTTTTTTAGGGGGAGGGGGGGGCAGTCACAAACAACTGCCAGTAATAAAACTCCTTGCAGACAAGTGACAGGACGGATTACCAGGATTATTGAGAGCTTCCCAAGAAGGCGACCGAAGGCATCTGCGAACGAACGTGTCTTATTAGAAAGAAAAAACACAAACAAAAAAAAAAAAAGGAACCCAGCACACACGGCAGGAGTGAAAAGGAGTGAAGTCAGACGCATGCATGACAGGAAGAAGAGTGACGACGGCGGCACTGCAGCCAATCAGACAGGCCGCTTTTGTCGTCCCAGTCCGAGGCGTCTTACCATGGGCCACATTGAGACTCTTTTCCGGAGCCTGACAGGTGCCGGGCCTGGAGCCTTTCCTGTGATCTGACAGGAGCAGGTGATAGGCCGGGTTGTTTAACAGCAAGGCTGGGAGAGCACACAAACGCACACAAACGCACACAACACAACACAACGCAACGCACACCAAATACACACAGGACGAGACGAGGCGGCGCGCCGCGTCGAGCGGACGGGACAAAACAAAAGAAGGTTGCGTTAGCATGTGGCGACGGATAAAAACAAGAGGATGGGGATGCAAGTGGCGCACACGGCAGGCACGAGCAACAACAGCAACGGGGTCGGTTAACAGCAAACCACACAATTAGGCTGAAATGCGCTTTTTCACACGAGTTCTTTTAAAAGCGCAGACGACAAGCATGCCGAGCTCCTGCCGTGCGCGGCGACGACAAGCATGCCCGCCTTCCTCCGTTCCTCTTTTTGACTTCCTGCTTTTCGTACACTTTGTCGTTGTTGTTGTTGTTGTTTTTCTCCCCGCGGAACAAAAAGCTCCTCACGCAGGCATTCGTCCACACGCGCTTTTGCTTACTTGTGCTCAAATTTTTACACAGTAGGGAAAAAAAACAGGGTTGTCTAAATATGTCCTATGGACCAAAAATATTGGGACACGCCTCTTAACTCACTTCATCAAGACATTTTGGACAAACAGACTTTTCTCTTCGCAATGCAGAAAAAAGCAAGGTGCATAATCCTCAAGTAGAAAAAAAGTTCAAAGGTTATTCTAGTTAACGATAAATTATTGAAAAAACTTTTTCATTAACAAAATCAAATAAAAAACGAGAGCGCTGTTCAAAAACACAATAACAAAAACGAATTAAAACTACCGGTAATTATAATTACACAAAAAATTATATTTTTATCAATTAACTTCATACTTCATTTAAAAAATATTTATTTCAGTAATGGTGTTCAGCCATACAGAAAAAGGAAGGTCGAACAGTTGTTTGGTAATTGTAGTTTACTTAACATTACTTATGGTGACTGCAATTTTTTTTTCTTACATTGAAAAAAATAATAAAATAATATATATATATATATATATATATATATACATACACTAATACTAATACTAAAACTAAGAAAATGTTTGAAAGTGCTATATAAATAAAGATAACTTGACTTAAAATGAAGCATTGGGGGGGGGGGGGGGGCAACTAAATCCCAAAAGAAAAGTCAAATAGAAATAAAAGCTATATGAAAAATCCAAAACTATTACAACAATGATAAACCAAAGAGTCAAAAACCAAATTACAAAATGACAACACTCACAAGGAGCTGCTGCGGGCCACAACTCGCACCGAGACGCTCACCCTGAAAAGAACCAGCTAACCTGAATTCAGCCCCTGAAGTCACTCACTAGGCCACGCCCCTTGAAGACACGCAACCAACACAGATACTACAGTATGCACAGTCATTGCCAGTTGATCTCTTTTGCATGTTTTTTAAAATGACGTTCTTACACTTTTTTTTCCCTTCCGTGTCCCAATACTTTTGTCCACGTATCGATTCTCGCGGCATTCCAAGCCGAGAGCGCAAAAGCTTTTTGCACGCTTGAAGACGTGTGAAAAGGACAAAGTGCACGTGCGCGCGGGACCTACCGGTGCTGCCGCGGCGGTCCCGCGGGTGCAGCAAGGCGCTGGGCTCCTGGTACTCGCTTTCGGCCTCCCGCTCGGGGTCGTCGGGGAAGGTGTGTATGCGCTGGTAGCGGCTGGAGTAGCTGTGCGTGTTGTTGATGACCACGTTGTCGGAGGGAACCGACAGGTGCACGCGCAGCTCGTCGCTCGACAGGCCGCCCTGAGCCTGCGCCAACGGGACGAATTCATGTCATCGTTTGAATGGGTGCGCCGCATCTACTGAATGGATTCGACTCATTCCCTCGCAGCCATTTTTACTGAAGCAACCCACTTCGCTCCCGGCTGCTTAACTGGATTTTTAAGGGCTATAAAAACATGGAACCTACCAAAAGAAAGATTAGAGTCTCTTCTTTTATTAGGAAAAAACAAAGTTTCTATCTGTGTGGGGAAAGAGCTTGTTACAACATGGCCCTGGTTGATCTCTTATACTCTGCTGCCACCTGATGGCCGTTTTTGTACAAACTACCGTTGCTCGTTTGCTACTGCAAAACGGAAACTGAATCTTTCTTTTGGTAGGTTCCATGTTTTTATAGCAATAGAAAACAATATGTGGTCTTGTGAAATCAGTCAAAATCCAGTCAAACAGCCGGGAGCGAAGGGGGTTGCTTCAGTGACAATGGCTGAGTGAGTTAAAAAACTGAAATTAAAACTAAAACTAATAAAAACTAGACTCAAAGGAAGCTTTTTGGAACAAAATAAAAACTAACAAAAATGCTCAAAAAAAATAAAAATAAATAAATGTCAAAATCAAAACAAAATACATAATTAAAAATGCCAAACTATTATAACCCCCGGTACAGAACTCCGGAAATCAAACTGCCGCGAGTAGCGCGAGGCAGAAGTTCACTTTGCGAGAGACGAGAAGTTAGCAGAAGTCGTCAAAAAGTTCCCGCAAACGGCGACAATAATTTGATCTTCCACTGCTCTACGGCAACGTGCGCGACGCCGCAATCTCCTCGATGCCGATTGGCTGTCGCGAGTTCGACCTGCGTGGCGAAGGCGCTTTCCCTCTCACCTTCCCCAGCAACTTCTTCCAGTACTGCCTCCACAGAATGACGGCGATGACGGCCAGCAGCAGCAGGATGATGCCCACCAGGCAGCCAATCAGGATGGCCGTGTTGCTGCTGTCGTCCTTGGCCACGGGAAGCCCCGCCCTCGGGGACACGCCGGCCAACTCGGAACCTGCGTTGGAGGAGGGGGAGGAGAGCGAGCGGTTGACCTCACCTCCATTTGAGATGCGTGCATTGTAACAGAGTTTCAAACAGTGGGCGCACGCGCACGCACGCACGCACGCGCGCACAAAACACCAGAGTGAGAGTGTGCGAGTGATTCATACCACGCGTTGGCCTCCGCTCGGAGAAAAGAATGTGACGCGGCCTCCTTTTGTGCACACGATGTATTTGACTCAGAGGTCATTTAATCCCCTCTGAAGGTCATATGAGGCATGCAGGTATGCGAGCGCAAACGCCAGCGCAAAGAAAGACAAGACAGCCCTTCTCCCACACGCACGCACGCACACACGCACGCACGCACGCACGCACGCACGCATCAGTCTGTCAACACAATGTTGCTAATAAATCCTCAAACTCGTGAACAAAGCATGCCGCAGAGAAATTCCAGCTTTGACTTTTTCGGTGTGCAAACGCCCCAAAACATGCACTTTCAAAGACCGGAGGAAGCCATTTTGTTATTGTCCGTTAACATGATGAAGTGTTAGTGTTTCTTTCTGTATACATTGCACGCTAAAAACAGTTTTGTCAAAAGTTACCCAATTATGGATTAAAAAAAAAATGGATCCGACCAATATTCATGAGTTGTTTTGACCCATTTCTCGACTCGAAGTTGGGTCAAATCGATTGGTCCATTTTTGACCTAACTGTTTTTAGAGTGTGGAACCTCTAAAGTTGATTTTTGGAAGAATACACAAGAAGATAAAACTCAGCATGGGTGCCAAACTTATGGCCCGTGGGCCAGAACCAGCCTATCAGGGGGTCCAATCTGGCCGTGAGGACAAAACACAAACGGCAGTTTTTCATTCAAATCAACTGCTATTGCTAATTTTGACCACTGGAAGGCGCACTGACGAGTCTGACGACCACTTAAATGACATTCTGAAATTTGGCTGTACCTTAAAATTTGATGTAAAAATTTTTGCGACGAAATTTCAGATTGCTCTGCAGTAAGATGATATTACATTTTCAGAATGTGCTTGTAATTATTTGAGCCTAATTATTAAAGAGGGCCTTCATCCTTTTGATTTTTCTCTGAATGAATGAAACTCTGAAATTTGCGTTCCAACTTTAGATGTTCCACTGCAATTCGTGCTCTCCCCACTTAACAGCTTCAGCCTCCCTTCGTCTCACCTGACAGTGTCCAATTAGCAGTGGTGTCCATTATGAAGGCGGAGCTGGCGGTGGGAGGAGGTGCTGGAGGAGGAGGAGGAGGAGGAGGAGGAGGAGGAGGAGATGGACAAAGGAGGAGGGTGTGAATGAGCAGAGGTGGTGAAGGAGAAGAGAGACAATGAGGAGGGACGAGGTCTGCCAGAGAAGTGCAAATGCACCTGTGTCTGCACCTTAGAGTCGGAATCCAGGTTGGATTATAAAAAACGAACTAACTATTAAAAATAAAAAAATCGTTCTGTTACTTTCAGTCCTCTTACTTAAATGGAGAGTTTCAATAAAACAATGACATAAAAAATTAATTTGCCTAAAATGGACTAGTATACATTAGGGGTGGGAATCTTTGAATGTCTCACGATTCGATTCGATTTTTGGGTGTGCGATTCGATTCGGAATCGATTTTCGATTGGGAAAGATTTTTGATTCAAAATGCTTTGATTGACAATGATTTTTGCTTCAATTTATAGATGTTCAAGGAATCGTAATGATCTACTCCAGTCTGACTCGCTAATGCTAATTAGCGCTCTACTCGCGGCACTTTTATCACTCAAAAGAACGGCTCCACGCTGCAAAAAAACAACTTTTATTGGAATAACTAGATTGTGACTTTTTCCTTCTACTCGCTAATGTGGCTACATCTTAACAGTGTATCAGACCGCGTGGAACCACACTGCCCCTAAGTGGCCAAATCGGGTACAACATAAACAGCTCTCCCAATAAAGGCACACACAAAGGCAAAACGGTATAAAATAATTTAAATAAAATCAATTTTGGGACATTTAAAATCGATTCTGAATCGTACTAAATGAAAATGGTGATTCTTATGAGAATCGATTTTTTGGCACACTCCATGTGCATTATCTAGCAGCGCCTCCGTGCACAATGTAGTTAAGTTTGACAAAGATAAAGAAAGGCTGGTGGATGAGGAGGAGTGAGGCACGATTGGCAATGATGAGCTGGCAGGAGGAGGAGGACGCCGAGAGCGAGATCTTGATGAGTCCGACTCACCAGAAGCGGCGGCGGTGGCGTTGAAGGCGGCGCGGCTCGGGGCGGGAGAGGAGGAGGTGTCGCTGACGGACGGAGAGGAGCTGGTGGTGGGAGGATTGCGACCATGCGTCTGTGTCGCGTCCTTTTCAAGAGCGTCTGGAGGGGAGGAACCAGAGAAAGTATTTTGAGAAAAACACATTTCAACATCCAGTCGTCCATTTTATATCATTTTTGATCTCATCAGGGTTGTTGTAGGTCATTTATGTAAAAAAGAAAAAAGAAAAGAATATTATAAAAAAAAATTGGGGGTATGTATTTCTTTAATATTTATCATCATTATTATTTTTTTTTAATTACTTTTATTTATTAGTTATTTGTTTTCTTTTTTTATTGTCGTTGCATTTTAAAGCGGTCAACTTTAAATGTTACGTTCAAACAGTTTTGAGCGTAACCCGACTTGGCAGTCAACCAAGCGTGATGAAATGTATTGCGTTGCAGCTCCAGCACATGAAAGGCTACAGCAACAAAAGAGAGCACCGTTATTTTTGTAAAAGCAGACTTGATAGTAAAGTTCGCCCAATGGGAAAGTGCAGTTGTAGTTCGTAAACAAAATGTGGCGGGTCGCTGAAGTTGTCAGTCCAAAGTTTTGTTTATTGCCTGTAATCCAAACAACGTTTTATTTATCAGCAGTGCCGGAGTTTGCCGTTTTTCTTTTTTGGCTTGCCGGGCTTGCTGCGACTTTGCAACAACCGATGTCCCTTTTTTGGCCGTTTTAGAAGGAGGGCAGTTTAATGTGCCTCCCAGCACGACTCCTCCTCCTTTGCAGAGGATATCGTCTGCTTCCGTTTGCTTCCAGCCTGAGAGTGTTTTAGTCAATAAACAGGAGTGTACACAGCAGATAGACTGCGTAAATTAAAGAGTACATCCCCCCCCCCCCCCCCCCCCCCCCACCACGGCTCTGATGAAATCGATCGAGCCTAAAAATTGTGGAACGAGTTGCCAGTTTGCTTGGCGGGCCGTGACATCGCCTGGGAATAAATAAGCGTCACTCCACTTTTCTTCCCATGCTGCCGCGCGGCGCAAAAAAAAAAAAAAATGCCCAGACGAGCGTGATAACGCATAACAATGGGAAGAACGCAGCAAGGGACAAGACAACAAAGCGCTTTCATGAATTTGGGGAACGGAAGTTTGGACGTGCCTCTTTCGGGACTGACAAACTTGCGATGACGAGCATATCATTGGAAATGAAACGATAACATAAAAAAGGCAGAATAATGGATTCATCCGTTAGTAATAGCAGGAAAAGAAATAGGAGTAGAAATAGTTGAGTGCTCGGAGTAGTGCTGAAAGTACAGTAGCAATAGTGGAAGTAGTGTAATTAAAAGAGTAGAAGTATGAGTAAAAGAAGCAGCTGTAGTAGTAGAAGTGATGTAATAGTAAATAAATGTCATAGTTGCACTGTAAAAGTAAAAGGAGGAAGAGTTGCGGCAGTAGAACTTGCAGCAGAAGCAAAAGGAGTAATGTAATCGGAGTAATGTAATCGGAGTAATACAGTAGTACCGGGAGAGTACTAAGAAGAAGAAGTAGGGGTTGGAGTTTGAAGACGTTGAAGTAGAAGAAGTACAAGTTTTTTTGCTTTCTTTATTAATAGTAGTAGTCGTTGAAGAAATAAATAGTAATTGAAGTAGTAGTAGTAGTAGAAGTAGTGAAGTAGTAGAAGAAGTCGTTTTTTAAATTTATTGCACAAAAACAATTTACAAACTCTCGCTGGGAGATGACATCTATAATGCAAAAAAAAATAAAATTTTATTTTATTATTATTTATTTTTTAAAGAAAGAAGAAACAGCATTGCATTCTATGTACGTTCTCACTTACCAAAAACATAAATACTTTATGACCTCATCGCAACGCAACTGATCGTCCGTATTGAAGCCTTTCAAGATTGACCAGGAAGCAAAATGTGATTGCAATTCAATTTTCAACAAAACAATGGATGGCTTTCTATTTTGCCATTTACATTTGTGAATATGGCATTTACCCATAATTATTATTATATTACAAAGTCTCCTTCCTTCGATCGGCACATTCGTCAAACCGTAAGGAAATTTGGTCCAAATTTAGTTTTGGTATTTTGTCCAATTTGATTGACATCCTTTTATTAATGTTACATTATTCCAAAATTCCTTTCTTATACTCCAACCTCCACCTCAAACCCAAACCGCATTTTCAACATCGCTGCATGTACGATTTTAAATTGCATTTCTTTTCTTTTAGAAGTAGTAGAAGAAGAAGTACTAGTAGTAGTAATAGAATAAAGCAATAGCAGTGCTAGTACCAGTATTAATAGTAATAGTAAAGTAATAGTAATATAGTAGAAAGAGTTTTTTTTTTTTTGTAGAACAATCCCTGTAGCACTAGTACAAGTACTAGTACTAGTAGCGGAAGAAGTATCGTAGTAGTGTTTTGCAGTAGAAGTACTGTATAAGAGTAGTCGAAGTAAAATTGTAGTGGTGATAAAAGTAGCGGTAGTCGTAGAGGTAAAAGTAACAGTAATAGAGTAGAGTCGGACTAAGAGTCGTATATAAATACAGCAAGTAGAAGTAAAAGGCAGGAAGTAGCAACAAATGCAGAAACGTCAACAAATGTCAACAGTCGTAGCGTTCGTCGGTCGTTACCGGAGAGGAAGGAAATCTCGCTGAGGAGCATCCATCTGTCGGCGAAGTCGAACGTGCAGCGCAGGATGCGCGCCACGCGGCCGTCCAGGGGCAAGGAGAGCGTGCGGGACGACGGGTCCTTCAGGTCGTCCAGGGGGACGGGCAGGGCGAGGGCCGGGGACGACCACGGCTGCAGCAGGCCGGCCTTGAACGCGCACTCCACCTTGTTGAACACGCGCACGCCCTGCGTGTGCCGGTTGTTGCTGTGCACCTGCCGGCGGGACACAGATCACATCGGGGTCGGTTCCCGGCGCAGGTGTTGGGGGGGAAAGTTCGGTCGCGGATCCGGGTCGGCGGGACCGTCCCGCAACGTGTCGTCGTGAAATTGATTGCGGAAGGTGCGACGCGGCGCCGCTGCGGATGATCGAGATGAGAGAGAGAGAAAGGCACGTGCTCGGGAAAACGTCGCGCTACGCTTTTTCTTTGGCTTTTCATGCTGCGTTCGAGGAAGGTGGGAAGTCTGACATTTCCCATTCTTCAGTTCCGACCTCAAAGCGTTCGAAGACAACAAAGATGGCTGACTCGTTGTTCTGGTTAGCATAGTCAGTCGAAATCATGTTGGCTTATGTAAAGTTACTCTTTTCGAATAACTAAATTGTTATAATAAATAAATAGATTTTTATAACTGTTTAAATTATGTTTTGCCATTCACGGTCTTTGTTTCTATGGCATTGTCGACTCGAGTGACGTCAGACTTAACCCCCCCCCCCCCCCCGACGCATTCCTGTGCATACTTCCTGGTATGAAGCCGAAAATGTCCGATTTCCCACCTTCCTCGAATGCAGCATGGACTATTTGACTCATTGAGCCATTTTCAGCAGTAAAAAGTTCATATTTTGTCCAGAATGAATTTGATAACTTCGGTCCAACGACCAATCACGGCTCAGTTTGCTGACCAAACCCAGAAAACAAGTGAGCCATGATTGGTCGTTACCTACTTCCTCAGCACAGGTGATGTCATTTTCAGTCGACAGCGAGTGGAAAAATGAGTTTTTAAAAAAGTTTATTAATTGTCCTTGAACAACAATAATGTCGTTATCAAATTAATTCTGGACAAAATACTAACTTTTTACTGCTGAAAATGACTCAATGAGTCAAGTATCCCTTTAAATACGCTTGGTTGCATTTCATGTATGATTTTCATTTGTATTTAATTTAATTCTATTTTTGCATACACTCATTTAAATTAGCAAGGCAGCGTATTAGACATTACAGAATAAATCCAATGAAAATGTTGGGAAAAAAATGGCCACTTTTTTACGAGGGTTACGAGTGTGTTTTAAGAGTGTATAAATATATTTTTTTAATGAAGGTGACAGTTTGATCCCGGACTTGATTCAATCAATTTGTTTTGCAATTTGAAAAGATTAATCCGTGTTGACAAACATCCAACGTGATTTTTTCGCAGCCACGATCACCGAAATGAGCTTCGACGGAAACGAAACGCACGCGTCGGGAGTACGGCGCGCGGTTAAGCCGCCACTTCATTCCGAGCCTGTCACCTGGAAGTGGATCCAGATGTTGTGCAGGCGAGCAGCTGCGCCACATGTTGAGCTGCTGCCTGCCAGCCGTTCTTTCTGCACATGCGCGCGTTTGAGCCAAGGTCGCACCGCTTTGCTTTCAATAGAATCCCCACGGACACAACTGCAGCTTCGTGACCCCCCCCCCCCCCCCCGCCCCCCCCAACCAAACATTGTGTTGAAGGAAGTGCAGGTTAACACACACACGCGAGGTCACATTCAACTGTGCCCCGAGTTATGTGAAGTAACTTTGCCAGTTTCGACTTTCCCACTCTTGACAAATCCACGGCGTGATGTTAGTTGAGGTTAGCGTTGGAAAACCCCTGGCGGAAATCCAGGAAAACGGCCTGAGATCTTGGGAGTAAAACACCGACCGGGGAAGCATTACAAGGAAAAGATTAAAAAACAATGCGTGTACAACTTGAGGATTTATTACAATAACATGGCGGGCATGCGGTGAAGGAGAAACAGTCGTAAAAACACCGAGCTTGTCAGCGAAAGAATCTTGTTTCAACAAGGACGGGACGCGATCTCCTCACACGGGCTCAAGTAAGAGTTGCTATAAAAGTAATTGCCATCATTTCGGGGGTGAGCTGGAAATTGCTTTCATTGTAAATAAAGGTTATGAAAATAGCACATTTGACTAAAAGGGGGTTGGGCGGCATGGCCAAAAAATAAACTCTCTGGTTTTATTTCAGTCATTCAGGAAGATTAACTCATTCAAACCCAAAAATGTTTAAATATGTTTTTTTAATACTTTGTCCTTCAATCCCCAAAATGCTATATATGTTTTTTATGGGTGGGGGGGGGGGGGGGTAGTGTTGTGCTAGAAGGCTTTGATGCTGCTTCTGACCTGAAGGTGTCGCTTAAAGCAATAATAGTTATTACAAAAAAAACAGCCAGCAGGTGGCAGCAGAGTATAAGAGATTAGCAAAGGCCATGTTGCAACAAGCTCTTTTTGCCATTGTTTTCAACAGCTTTGTGAATAATGATGAAACTTCGCTATATTGTAATGCTCATTGCTGCAAAATGGAAATGGATACCAATATACTTTTTTTTCCTGATGGAAGAAGAGAGTCTAATCTTTCTTTTGGTAGGTTCCATTTTTTTTTATAGCAATAGAACACAATATTCTGTAGGCCTTGCAAAATCTGGCAAAATCCAGTAAAACAGCCGGGAGACAATCGATTTGAATCTAATAAACCCAATTTATTTAAAGGTTTCATTTATTCACAAATAATTCCTGTGCAAAATGTTCAGAGAACAATAATGTATACTGATTTCAAATCAGTTTCAACATAAACTTAATAGTTAGAAAAATTACAACTTACATTTGGATTTTCAAAAAGACTATATTTGGAGATTTTGGCCAAACGTTGCTTTCTGCCCGACAACGACGATATACATCATGCATGATGTCATCATTTCTCGCGCACTTTGGGGAAAAAGCCTTTCTCCAAGTGTATTCTGGAGGTTGCTTGGATCACATGACCTGCCGGAGTGTGTGCAGCGCTTCATTAGAGCCATAAATAAAGCATTAGCCTCGTGTACTCCCATTAGCTCGCCGTGACGCTTGACTTAGCGTAATGAGGTTATTCATTTATCAGATCAAAGCATTCATTTAAATGGAAAAAAAATGACTTTTTGTCAGCGCGCTTATCTGCGTTTAACACATGGAAACCGTTTTTGAAAGTGCTTAATAACAATAATGGCTATTTATAGACGTTCATAAAAGTGTTTTATTCATGATTACACTTGATTTATGCATCAAGTTTTCCCCCGAATTCAATTGGGGTTATGCTCTCCAAAGTGGAAATGAGTTGGCGGCGCGACAAAGAACATCTGGAGGGAGACAAGTCATTATTTTGTGGGCACTTGCGCCCCGAGTGGGGATGCAAGTGAATGCAGACAGGAAATTGGGGGGAAACGGGGAGCGGCGCGATCGCCAAGGTACAGCACGTCCGGTTTGGAAATATGTCGCGAAGCAGACATAAAGAGGTTCCAGTGGGATCGCAAAGATCCAATTTGAGGATTTAAGATGTAATCTTTGCTCATTTTGGTGTAAATAAGCATCCACCCATCCACCCCCCCCCCCGCATGGTGTGTGCAATGGGAGTGTGAGAATGGTGGCAAACTGAATTCCCCCTCTTGAGGGATAATTAGAGGATTCTACTTCATTTTCTCTCTCTCAAGACAAAGCCAGCTCGATACTTGCTTGCGACTATGCGGCATTCCATAAAATGGCGACATTTACTGCCGACAACACACCCAAAGGCAAAAGAAGGAACAAAATGGCTGTGCCCATCATAAATCTACGCATTAAAAATTGTTAACGGAGCATCTATAAGGTCACTCTGATCAAATTTAAGACCTCGTGTATGGCAGGAATAAACACAATATTAACATTTTAAGAAATGCTGCTATAATATTTTAGATTTTTATATTAGACAAAATATGTCTGACATTTTTATTGATTTTGTGTAAATAAAATCTCCTTTAGTGCCACCCTCAGCGGAAGGTTCATGTCAAACAACCACATAGCTACCGCTACCTTAATGCTAACAAACCTGCAAACTCCATAGGCACCGAGCTAACAAGGAGCATTTATGGGCCCTTCAGTATAGTATATCCTCGTCTGCTTATACTGCCCCCAGTGGCCAAGATGTGCACACCAGAAGGATGAGCACAATGCACATTGAAAGAGGAAGTGTGACAAAGCTGTTTAATTCTTTGAAATTCAATCTATTTGTATGTTTATATTAGGGGTGTCAAAATGTGTGTGTTAATTTTGAGTTGGGTTAAAATTCTTCTAGCGCCACAATTTTTTTTATTGCGTAATGACCGCCCCTTACTAGGAAAGCCTGTACTGGGACGCAGCAGACACGTCCACGTCAAAATTTTGCAGTAATAAATGTAATCATAATGCATATATTTGTGGAGACTGGGGTCAAGTTGTATTTTACAATTTCAAAAAATGTGCAGAATTTCAGTTACTTCATGTTAAAGTTTCGATAGCTCTTCATATGAAAAGAAAAAAATGCACCGAGCTGTCACCGACATCTTACAAATGCAATTATGCCATCTAGTGGCAGAAAAATGACCTCGACACAAATCAATATCTCAACTCAATTTTTTTTTTACAGTACAGTGCATCTTTTTAATTTTAACTAAATTTTAAGAATTATGAAATTACTGTATCAACAACTAAAAGATGCAGCCATATTTGTATTAGTTTATAATTTTCCCACTTTTATCTTAACAAGAGTATGAAAATGAAAAAAAATAAAACTGTGTTTTATTGTATATTTAGAAGAGATATAAAATTTGCGATTAATCGTGAGTTAAAGTCATGCAATAGTTACGATTAATCATTTTAATCGCCAGACACCCATAGGTCATATATAGGACATAATTCTTTCCTCATTAAAAAAACATGAGGGAGGGGTGGTTAATGGTATTTCCATTCATTTCAGTAAGGACAGACGATTTTACAAGTGCAACAAATTAAAATCAAATACTAAGGTACGATTGTACCGACTTTTAAATGTGACTTTTTTTTAAAGACCTCTGAAGAGCAGTTTTAAAAAGATGACATCCGATTCAAAATGGACTTTCTTAACGACTTGTGTACAACCTGCCTTGGTGCCGCCTACCTGCATAACGCGGAGCACGCGAGGCTTCTCGAATTGGAACTCGATGTCCACGCCGGGCTTGCCGAGGACGTCTCTGTTCCAGCCCAGGTAGTCGTAGCCGGGCCACACCCGCAGCTCCTTGCTCTCCATGAAGTCGTCTCCTCCCAGGACGCCGTCGCACAGCTGACCCAGGCCGCCGAATTGCACCCTGCGCGCCAACATACAGCGTAGGGAGGGCTCAACGTACGGACAACGCTGCAAAAACTGAAATCTTAAGTAAGATATCATTTCTTGAATTTAACCTAAATGTGCTTATTTTGCTTAAAATTCAATTGTCAGACAAGATCACGAACAGACAAGAAGGTAAGTGCTGTGAGGCTTAAAACAAACATTTTCCACTTTTTAAGATGATTGCTAACCAACATCAAAGGCCCTGAACCGGGGTTTCTTAAATTGAATGTCCTTATTTTGAAATTTTGCATAATTTAGCAATAAAATAAATGGAAAAAATACAAGTATGAAAACAATTTGAGCAGTGGTTTGTTTCGTTATATATTTACTACGTTCATTTTTCCTCTTTGCAGTACCAGCTCAGTGGTCCAGTGGTAGAGTGTCTAACCCCCCCCCCCCCCCCCGGGGAGGTTGTGGGTTCAATCCCTGGCTGGGTCACACCAAAGACAATAAAAATGGGTACTGTTGCCTCCCTGCTTGACACTCAGGCTATGTCGGCCAGACGTAAATGAATACTTAAGGAAAATAGTTCTATATATTACAGCTTGAAAAATGTTAATATTATTTGTTTTTAGTCTAAATATACAATTTTCAAGTCCGCTGTGGTTTGTATGGGCCTAGTATTATTTTCTTATTTAAAAAAAATCTTACAGGTAAAATTTTCTTGTTCTGTCGCCAGATCATTTAGCGTATTCTTATTGCACTTTTTTTTTTCTTCTTACATTTTCTACTTTTTTTTTTTGCAGTGTAAAGGGCTAGCCGAGTCATCTTTGAGAGAAACCCCCCCAATTGGATATAGTTTTATGTGAAAAAAAAAAAATATATATACACAGTATTTTAAGAGCACATTTCCCAGCCGTATGTACATACAAACACGGCAAGGTCACACGGCCTCTCCCGCAAGAATGCGTCTGGATGGCATCAAAAGGTGTTCGCTTACTCGCAAGCAAAACATTTTGGGCCCATTAACCGCCCAGCACCGAGCGAGCGTGACCCTGCCACGAATCCTGATGCGGCCCGTCTAGCGGCCTGCCAAAACATTAAGGCCAGGAGGAAACGCGCCTCGAAATCCCTCAGCAACTACAAAAACACGGCGGGTTCCCCTTTCCGCGAGCAAAGAGCTGGCTGGGGGGGGGGGGGGGGGGGTTGACAGTTGGAGACGTGTGCTTGCTTGCTTGCTTGCTTACCCTTGCTCTGTGCTGCCGTCGTAGGTGGAGTCGTTCAGGTAGACGGGCAAGCCCGACAGATTCATGACGTGACCCACGGGGGCCGTATACGCCTTTAAGCCATCTAAGAGAAATGACACAAGCAGGGAACCATTGAGGAGCAAATGCTGACCCGTCAGACATCAGATCCAACGATTCGGTTGCAATCAGCGAGGCGGGGAAGCGGCCGGCGTTGGTTTTAAACTAGTCAAACAAACCAAAGGCTCCGTTACTCGGGTCCAAGCACCCTTAACGGATGAGTTCGTCAGGAAAAGCAGCGCTCTGGTACACATCATAAACGATTGCTGGCGTAACATTTGCATTCTTTGGCTCATTTTGCTGTTGAAGAGCATTTTTAGTTAAGTTACATTACGGTATATGAAGCATGAAAAAGCTGCTCTAATTTGTCACGATATGTTAATTTCCTGTTGACCAATCAACAAACAGAAAGGGGTCCAGCTGCACTCTTTAGGTATGCTATTTATAACTTTTGGCTATCTGGGCTAATTTTGTAATGAAGGCACTGTTCCACCACATCAAACAAAAAAAAGGTGCTGGAACTAGCTTAGCGCTAGCATGGACGAGGCTAGTACAAAATAACAGGGCCAGGGTACGACGCGGGGTCCAGGGGATTACATTAAGTCATTGCAATCTGATATGTTTGAATGAGATAAGTGAATATGGCTTCGTAAACTTAATACATAAGTGCAGTCCATTTTTACGTTTTTGACAAAATTGGATTTTTCATTTGTTGGACTTTGGCGTTTTTTGTTTGTTTGTTTTTTTAAAGCGTAAGATGCGAATTGATTTTAATGTCATTCGCTCAAGTTAACACGATTGGTGAAAGGAAATTTGGGATGAGAGTCCAAGCTCTCGTAGATTTATAAAGAAACTCATTCATTTACAATTATACTAAGCAGTGTGAAATAATTAATAATTTTCTTTTCTTTAATTTTGATGATTACAGCTCACGGCGAAAGAACAAAAGAGATTTTTTAATAGCAAAATAAGGAAGAAACTCCTGAAAATATTTTTTTCCATGGTGTTTAACATTTTAAATTGAAGAACAAGGAAACCTTGGGGTTTGTGATTAATTCATTAAAAAAAACACTTAATTACTAAAATGACTAAAACCAAATTACGCAAAAACTGAAGCCTTGTTTCCCAAAGGGAATAACTGAAATCCAACTAATACTTTGCAGATACTCAAAAATAATAAGAAAAAAAAGCATTTTAGACACTAGCGATAATGTGAAGTATGTAAATATAAATGACTAACACCACTTTTACCTTGATTGAGAGCTCTTGATTGTGTATGACGAAGAAGGAAGATATTATTTGGACTTTTGCAAAAATGTGAATCATGGTAAAACTAGGCCATACCAAAACCGAGGTTCTGCAGCACAAAAACGATTTTCCCAATGGCAACCCTGCAATTTCAGCCAAGTAGCAAGCGGCTACTTAATGAATAAAAATTTTTTTGGATGAAGGACGTTGTGCCTTCGAGCTGGAAAATACGCACAATTTCAGTTTTCAAGTTTTGCCTTGCATGGTTTAATGACGTTTTCGAGAGAAAGTAAAGAAAGTAAGCAGTGAGCGTCTCAACAACTTTCGTCATATGCCACCGCAAACTGTAACAAGCCCACTCGAAGCGTGCCGATTGGTGCAAAAGCGGCCATATTAAGACTATAAATAAACCTAATCTCCAGCTCCAGACAATCAGAAGTGACCCCAAACAAACCCACTCAAAGCGCGCCGATTGGTGCAAAAAAGCGGCCATATTAAAAGTCCGTGATATGCTTAATCTCCAGCTGCAGACAATCAGGAGTGACCCGGCTCGGACTCCATTCGGGAGGAAAAACTTTCATGGAGACGCTCTCCCGAAAGACAAGAGCGCGGCGGCGCCGATCTCGAGGCGGCCGGCCGCGTGATGAACGAGGGAGGCGGGACGTGACTGCGGAGGAGGAGGGCGCTCGTAAATACAGCGAGTGCTCGGGGGATCGCGCGCACCAACGCTATTCATCAGAGGGCAGACACTCAAGATGGCAGACGGCGTCCTGCCCCGTAAATTTGATGCAATCTCTCAAAGCAACGCACGGGACGGATGGGGGGGTGGGGTGGGGGGGGGGGGGGGGTTGGGGGAGGAAAAAAACAAACTGTTGGAATCATTATTATTGACTCAATCATTTTTCACCTTCTGCAAAGGTAGGTACATTGTCCAGCATGATTGATCTTGAACAGATTGATACAGAGTGATAACGGTTTTGCGTTTGTGGATCTCACTGCTTCATCTATCCTTCCTCTGGTCTCTTGATGTCTTCCCCTAATCCTGTTGGAATTTAGACGTATCTACGGCTGGTGAAAGATTCTGGATTTGTGGGTGGAGGGTGATGTCCGGGTGGTGTTGGATTTCACTTTGCTTCATTTTTTCCTTCCTTTGATCCTTCTTCTGGTCGACTGACAACTTTACGACTTTGGTGGAACTCTGAAGTATCCGGTTAAGGTGAAGGGTTTCAGGTGAATTAAAGAGCACAAGCACGCACGTACACAAGAACTAGGAATAATTCAGTAAAAAATAAATAAATAAATAAAAATACCTCCACAACATGTTCTGAATCAAGAATAATTAAATGAATTAATTCGTAAAGTCAGATCACATGATAGCCGCTTACCTGCCCACACGCAGCCGTACAGTTCCACTCGGAGGCAGACGCTCATGACCCTGTCGGCCAGCGGGTAGAAGCGCACCATGCGGGCCACGATGGGGGGGCCCAGATCCTTCAGAACAACATCGTAGGTATTCTCGTTCCCGGACACCGCCTTGGAGGATTACGCATAAATATTCACTCACACGCGACATGACACGGCGTTTTGTTTTTGCTGGTTTTAGACTGCGTTGGGAAACATTCGCTCATTCAATGTTTATAGAATAGAACAAAAAAAATTCAGGGGACCTCCTGCATTAGTGCTAATCTGTTTTCCCACAACCTGTTGGGACTTTGTAACCTTGAATGAACCATCCTGTGACTCCAAATGTTTCTTCAAATTCGATGTCGTTTTTTTTTTTAAGCTACATAACACTTTGTCTACAGTACAGAGTGTACAACCAACCTGAATATTTTCATCTTTAGCCGTCTCAACTTAACACATAGGGACTGCATTTTAGGTTTCAAATCAAAACGTCTCTACTTCCTTGATTGATTTGCACACGCAAGACGTCAACCCGAAGAGAATATGAATTGGCACGTACATCCGTGGCGCCAGCCCCCCCTTAACCCCCCCCCCCCCTCCCCACCCTCCAGACGATCGAAGCGTAGATGACCTCATCCCATAATGCATGTTACTCACTTCTAAAGCCGAGTGCCAATTGTCCTAATGAAGCCTTTGAATAGTAACTTTAATCAGACCACTAATTACAACTACAATTAGTGTTAATTAATGATGAATTGCATTTTTAATCTTTTAATGCTAACTTTAATTAATTGAAATTTCAATTGTAATTGACATTTCAATTGTAATTGTAATTGTAATTGAAATTGAAATTTTAGTCATCAACTGCGCAACATAGTTGACATAACGGCATTATCGATTAATAGACTCAACTTTCATCACATTATAGACAACTGGAAAAAAAAAAAAATCTCCTCCCCACTACACATTCAAACAGCACCACAAAATGGCAAACTCCCGAGAAGGGCTCTTTTGTGCATACCGGTGGACTTGCTATTCAAGCCGTGTTATGATCTTAATCGCAGAAAAGCTCAAATGAAAAGCCTCCAACGTGCCAACTGATTCGCGAGTCGAGGCCCGAGGCCAAATTTTGCAGTTGCAGCATTTTGTGCAAAGATTGACACTGGCGCGCCGTCTCTGGAGTTTGCTGAGGCAGCTTCAAAATAACAGCGGCCTCCTTAAAAACGTTGTTGCCGGAGGTCTAATCCCCCCATTGCAGAGCGCGCACGTGACGTGACGCTCGGCCGGGTGCTGATCGCGAAAGAAAATATTGGACGGGGGAGCCAACAATGGCTGCTTTCAGCACAGGTGTGTCATTCATTGTATGGAGCTGAAAAAGCCCCACTGGGCTCTTTTTTTTGTTACAACATGGCACGGCTCCTCTGCCAAAACCATACGAGAGGAATTAGATATATAAAAAAAAAAAAAAAAAGACGAATATGAAGCCTTGCCAGCGATAACACTTAATGAACACGCTTCAATTGTGTCCTTACTTCCTGGCCCCAGCGGTCCCTCCAGGTGATCCATTTCACGCCGTCGCGAGAGTAGCGCAGGCGGTAACTGCGGACAAACTCCTGGCCGTGCCCGTCGGCGTGACGACCCTGCGTGCCCACCAGGGCTAGGAAGTGCAGCTTGCGAAGGTCCACCTGAAGGACAACCAGAAGCAGTTAGCTTAGCTTAGTTTAACTCATTCACTGGCAGCCATTTTACCTGAAGCAACCCCCTTCGCTCCCGGCTTTTTTTTTTTTTTTTTTACTGGATTTTGACAGATTTTGCAAGGTCCACAGAATTTTGTGTTATATTGCTATAAAACATGGAATCTACCAAAAGAAAGATTAGAGTCTCTTTTTTTATCAGAAAAAAATTGATATTTGTATCTGTTTCTGTTTTGCAGCAATTAGCATTCGATTATAGCTAAGTTTCATCATTATTCACAAACCTGGCAAAAATAACTTGTTGCAACATAGCACTGGTTGATCTCTTATACTCTGCTGCCACCTGCTGGCCGTTTTTGTAATAACTACCATTGCATTAAGCGACCTCTTCAGGTCAGAGGCTGCATCAAAGCCTTCTGTATGCTCTAGCATTAAAAAAAAAACATTAAAAATTTAGAAATAAGTTTTTGGGACCATGGCAATATTTAAAATAGAACGTGTTTAGACGTTTTTGGGCGCAAATGAGATGGAGTGGAAAACAGGAGCTGGTGGATATTAAAAGTCTCCACACCCCTGTTCAAATGACAGGTTTTTGTGTTATTAAGAAATGAGAGCAAGATAAATCGTTTATGAAAAAATAGAAATTTTAGTGGAGAAGTAAAAATAAAAAATGTAGTGTTTGCACAAGTGTACACACCATCCTAAAAATTAGGATGGCTGTGTTCTAAATTAACCGATGACATTCAAACTTGTATTAAATCTGAGTCAGCACACATCTACCACCATTTAAAGTGCCTCTGACATATCTGAATGTTTTGCTGTTCTAGTAGGTTATTATTATTATTATTATTATTTTTTTTTACATTGCTCTGTTTGCTTTAGTTGCTTATTTACTTAGCTGCAGTTACTTATAGTCAGTGAATTAGTAACAGTTACAAGCAGGGATTGTGGCTGTGTTGATAATTAACCAATCACATTCAACCTCACGTTAAACATCATCTAACGTGCCTCAGAGTAACCCCAAATAAAGTTCAGGTGTTCTAAGTTAGCTTTTCCGGTCATTTTTGTGGTCGCGTCTTAGGGCGCAAGGAATAGCCTTTGAACCAAAGTATGTTGACTTTTTATATCTACGCTCAAAGAACTCGACATGCTTCGAAAGGCTTGAGTGTGTATTTTTCCAGAAAGTTGTGGTCACAATGAGCTACAGAAGTTGGACTGTGCGCCTTTTCCAAAAAGTCAGCGCGATTATAAATCAAAAGTGAGCTGGAGGCGCGGGCGCTAACCTGAAGATATTCCGATCCATCGGGGAAGACGGCGCCTGCGGGGCACCAAGCTCCGTCCCCTTCTCCGGTGCTCAACCTGAAGATGGACACGGGTCTCATTTACAGCAGCTGACATAGTGAAAGGAACCCCGCGGCTCCCACGGTCGACGCCCGCAGCACGCGCAGGTGAAAGCGAGAGTTTGGTAGAAAACAAAAAACGGCCGCATAATGGATTCCGCAGCGACAAGACGCCCACATGCAAACTGACAACGTTGTCTGCAAACACGCTCGAGCTGGGAAAAAATGTCCAAACGTGCGCAACACATGCACATCTGAAGAAGGAAGAGGAAATGCGCTCTGTGTTGTAACAGCTCCTCTTGGAACCACTCGCGCACATTTACACACACACACACACACACACACACACACACACACACACACACACACACACACACACACACACACACACACACACACACACACACACACACACACACACACACACACACACACACACACACACACACACACACACACACACACACACACACACACACACACACACACACTCAAGACAATTCCAGCGCGACTTTTCTCCGAGGACGCCCAACGCGTTGCTCGGACCACCTAAAAAGCAAAAATCATTACAACGATGGCGTCATGCAGACGGTGGTGAGCTCATGCGGCAGGAAACGGCCATTAGAGGGCCGGGAGGGAAAGATGAGCAGGGCTGGGTGTTATATTGCTTGGGGGGGGGGGGGGGGGTGTACAGAACATAAAACGTTAATATCATGACACAGTAATGAAGAAATAACAATCAATGTATTGGAAAGCTACAAAATGTACTTTTCTTCCTTGTAACAAAAATTAAGAGTTCAAACTTCCGCCTTCGCTATTCGTATTGACATTAGCCACAGAATCAGCTCGATGTACTTTTGGCAAAAGCACTTTCATAGTCCAACAAATAAAAAAAAATCCAAATTCAAAATGGAGTTCGCTTGTACAGCGTTTTACTTGATCATATGTTTACAAAGCCATATTCGCTTATCTCGGTCAATAGTATCGGCATGTAGCCTAACACAGGCCCGGCAACAAAAAGGGACATGCTAACCTTTTTAGTTTATAATAACTTACTTGAACCTCCAGGATCCCGCACAGTACCCCTGACCAATCTCTTTGGCGCCATTTTAAATCCATCAACATTGCTACTAGCCTCATTCCAGCTAGCGCTAAGCTAGTTGATCCCCTCAAGTTTGGTGTCAAAGTTTGAAAACTCCCTTTTCGTTTGTTGCTAGCAAGCATCAGCAAGACGTTAACCAGACAAATATTTCCCGTTGCTAGGACAATATTAGCAGTTGAGACATTAGCTGGCCCAAAATAATTCTACAACATCCGCTCAAATGTAGCGTGCACGTAGCTTTTCCCGCACGTGCGCTCCCCTACGTCGAGATGTTAGCCATAGTGAGACGTGCCATCTAAACTTTCCTCTCTGACGACAATATGACGCGTTCCGACTCGAAGCGGGACATTTTGAGTTGCCGTTTATTTTCAATAGCCAACTCGCGCTCGAGTCGCCACCGAATGCACAACCCGAATAAAAAATACAGTATGATAAAAATCGAGTTCACATTTTTGTCTGGAGAAGCAAGCTCATAAAATATATTGTAGCTGTCCAATTAAAAAAATACTTGAAAAAAAATATAATATATAACGAAATACTACTAAAAACATAAATAAATAAAAAAGACTATAATCACTTAAAATAAATTAAAATAATAGTATTAAAAGACATATTCAAAACCCATAACAATACAGTAAAATATTATAAATACTATGCAATATAAAATTGGCATATACTCAATTCCAACGAAACTTTATATGGAAAGAATTGTTGACACTGACAAGACAAAATTGTTAGGGGTTAGCACATCTGCCTCACAGTCAGGAGATCCGGGTTTGAATCTCAAAATTTGTGCTTTCTGTGTTCAAAACTGCTTGCCACGTGTTTTTCCAAATGCGTTTTGAGTGTGTGGAAGGGCTAAAACTATCTTAAAAACATTTTTTCATATCGTCTCTCTATAGCGACGATTGTCACCTACATTTTGGTCCAACCCTAATTGCGTCCTATCTAAATAAAGGCCACAATTGTACGACCTCCGCTTTCTTTGAGCTGCATCGCTGCAATCATCTGCACGTCAATCGGCCCCTCCCCCTCCCTCCCCCTCCCTCCCCTTCCCTCCCCTTCCCTCCCCTTCCCTCCCCTGCGTGCTCCAACTTCCTTTTGAAATGATTCCGCCTGTGCTTTTTGCACCGATTCCCTCCTCGCTTGTTTGCTTTGCCGAGCGTCCGCCACTCTCGTCCGTCCCACCCGTGTCCTCTCGAGAGCGCCGCGGCTAATAATCATTTCCACATGGTTGGACTCGCTGCCAAACGCGCGCCCGCCCGCCCGCCCACACACGCACGCACACACTGGTGGTATCACTCCTCCGCGTGGTTATTAGAGCGCCTCGCGGGGCCTAACCTGCCCTGATGGCCGTCCTGCCAGACAAATAATGTCATTACAGACACACACTCGGTCATCTTATGTCACAATAAGCTTCAGACAAATTGCTTTAGGATGGGGGGGGGGGCGGCGGTGACCATACGTAATCCGGTTTCATTGCAACGCATTAGTTGGAAATGAAAAAAAAAAGACATTTGAGAGGCGCTGAGCAAACTTGCCGATGAACGGATTGAAACACTTGACGCGTCAGTTAGCAGGAATAAACACACAAGGTTGCATATGTCATCATCTGAAAGGTTTGATTTGTTTTGCTGCTGCTGCTGCTGGTGGGTGGAAAAGTCAATAAATATACAAGGTCGGCAAAAGGAATACACTGTCAAAAATGTTTGGTTTTAATAACATTTTTCTGCCGGCATCTTTTTTTTTTTTCTTCCTTTCCGAGTTTGTTAGTTTTGCATTTGTACCCCATATTATGATCCACTTTCCTTTTTTCCTGCTGTCTTCATCTTAAACTTTCTTTATGGGTGACTTTTCTTTCCTTCCTTTCTGGTGACTTTTTTTTTTTCCTTCCTTTCTGGTGACTTTTTTTTCCTTCCTTCCTTCCTTCCTTCCTTCCTTCCTTCCTTCCTTCCTTCCTTCCTTCCTTCCTTCCTTCCTTCCTTCCTTCCTTCCTTCCTGGTGTTTTCCCTTCCTTTGCCTTTCCTGGCATTCTTCCATCTTAGCCTCAACTTAAATCCATTTGCCTGCCTGCCTTCCTTCCTTCCTTCCAGCCCCTTTTCCCTTGCATCTTTTCCTTCCTTCCTTTCTTCCCTCCAGGCGACTTTTCATTTATTTGTTCCTTCCTTTTTTCCTTGAGACTTTTCCTTCCTTCCTTCCTTCCTTCCAGCCCCTTTTCCCTTGCATCTTTTCCTTCCTTCCTTTCTTCCCTCCAGGTGACTTTTCATTTATTTGTTCCTTCCTTTTTTCCTTGGGACTTTTCCTTCCTTCATTCCTTCCTTCCTTCCTGGCGTCTTTTCCTTCCTCACACTTTTTTCCTGGCGTATTTTCCTTCCTTCCTTTCTTCCTCTCCTTCCTTCCTCCTTTCCTTTCAGAGTTTTTTCCCTGGCCTCTTTTCCTTCCTTCCTGGTCTCATCTCCTTCCAGAGTTTCTTCCTGTCGTCCGTCCCTAACTTCCTTAGACCTTTTTTTTTCCTGCCGTCTTCTCCTTCCATCTCCTATCCCGGGTTCTTCCATTCTTCCATCCTTCTACCTTAACTGAAATCCAATCCGTAAGCCTTCCTTCCTTCACTACACCTGCTTTTTTTTATCCACGTGTCCTTACAGCCTAGTCAAGGCTGCTTTTCTGCCTTCCTTCTCTCTGAGACTTACCATTTCCTTCCTTCCCTCCTAGGTGACCCCGTCACTTCCTTCCCGTCATACTATTTATTCATTTTGCATCCTTACTTCCCTTTGCTTAAAACTACTTTTCTGTTTTTTTCACTAGACCCACCCAATACTGCTTTTCGAATCAATTTCCTTTGTTACTGCCTCAAATGTATTTACATTACTCACAAAAAAACACCAATATGCTAATTAAAAACGTCCTTTACATAAAAGCAGTGAAAAACGAATAATAGACTGGCTCAACCCACTGACCTCGCATGTTTGGCCTCGGTGGAGTCTGACCAGGCGCTCGAGGCGGTGATGTCAGAGTCGAGAATGCTGCCATCCTCCATCCCCAGGGCGTAACGACACTGAGCGGCTGCAGATGCAGACAGGAAGGCGACGGAGATAAAAAAAGAGAAAAAAAAAAAGAAAACAGCCATGAGGCACATCGCTATCGGCGAAAGGGGCTTGAGCAGGGCAGAAACGGAAAATATCCCCATTCCTAGCATCAGCCGGCATCTTTGGTCACGCAGCATAGCCTTGTTATGTCATTGTTGGGAAAACTTGGGGACTTTGGTGAAGAGAATTCCGAACCCTGCAATAAATTTGACTGTAACTTCACCCGTTCTGCTCGTATATTTATCTGGAAAGGGAAAAACATATTCCCGTCAAACATGCTCAAGTTATGTCACTTATTCCTGTCATTGATAAAAAAAAAACTCTGCAAGTCAAAACCACACCTGAAGCATTTGTTGTCCTATTTGAGCTTACTGGAAAAGACTTACAGTGCCACTGACGGGAAAAAAGTTCCAATTGGTCACATGCTGCGTAGTCACCAAGCACAATAGAAGTGACTTCGGCCCTCGAGTGTGACACAATAAAATACTTTTTTATTGAATTACTGCTATTTTCGAAAAATTTATATTTCTTGATTTCGGATGACTGGTGTCCAAAGTTCAGCCTGTGGGCCATTTGCGGCCCACCATTCATGAAGCTTTTTCACATTCCGAAATTTTTTAAACTATTTTTTACCCATTTTTTAAAATAACAATTATATACTGTATAAAAATGTCTATATTTGGCTTGATGGACTGCTTTTTTAGCATGTTTAATACATGAAAGGAATGTCAAAGTTGCCCCTGCAATTTTTTTCTTATGCATCCTTCGGAAGAAAAGTTACGCGCACCCCTCGCTTCAGATGCTCACTGAGCTGCAGTTTGGTTAAATGCTAGGCTGATTTTCAAGGACCTTACAGTAAGTAAGTATAGCGGTGCCTTGAGATATGAGTAACCTGAAATGAGTTTTCGATATGAGCCGGCGATATTCTTTATCCTCTGCAAAGAACGACATACGGCTGCTGTACTGAGAATTTGATAGTAGCTGAATCTACAGTGCAAAAAAATATTTAAAAAAAAAAACTCTAAGCTATTATTAATATCTACTGTATGTTTTTATAAAATAAAGTGAGTCATCATTCTCATAAAAAAAATATGTTTTGGTTGTTATTTGGGGAGGCTGGAGAGGATTTATGATAAATGTATTTGTGCTAGCAAATAAATAATTGTCAGAAATTCCTGCAGCACACCTGAACCTCTCAAGCTGCACACTAATGTCGTCGTGGAATCACCGGATTATACCTCTTGGGAAGGAAGGAAGGTGACTTGCCCCATCCAAGACGACACCCTTCACATTCCACCTTTTGTACCACCCGCCTCGGCTCCTGTTACAGTGAGCCCTGCCAGAGAGGATTTGCAGCACAGGGAACAAAAAAAGGAGCGGCAGAAACCCCCGGCGCCGGCGCGAGGAAGACAAGCGAGCGCTCTCGGTTCCAGCGGCAGACATTATCAAACGATCCAGATAGAGTAGGATTACAAAGACCAGGAGGCTGTCTGCTCCGAGGGTCGGGTCGGGTGGCGATAAAGTAGCGAAGGGTACTGACAGGACACCAAGGGGGAGGGAGGAGGGGGGGGGGGGGGCGCTGTCATTGAGTCACCCCGTTGGAATTTGGAGCCGAGTGGCAAACGTTAAAAAGTCCGCACACACCCTTTAAACAGGTGCCCACGTCATTAAATCATCCTCGTCGCACTGACACTCAACAACAAGTTTCACATTTTACGCATTCGTGGGAAGGTAAGTTCACTTACATTTTCCTATAACGGCCTAAAAACATATCGCATACGTTCCAGCTGCGTTGCACCTGAAACGAACCAACAAACCGTGTAATGACTTTTTTTGTGAAACTATTGTTGCCATTTCCAACAAAAATGTTGTTTAAGTTGCAGCTTGTGTTTGCTGCCAAAGTGCGATATTAAAACCGCCGCTCCTGTTACACCTGGTTGCCCCCCCCCCCCCTCCCCCCGTCAGTATATTTTGACTGACTTCATAATGCGGCTGTGCATTAGCAGTCCTGAGGAGCGGGGAGAGAACGATTTCACTCTCCTGTTACACTCCACTGGCTGGCAGACAGGAAGAAAACACGCCGCGCAGCCTGTTGATAACACAACAGGAATGAGACTCACTGATTTGACGGTGTGAGGAGAATATTGGAGGGAAGCAAAGTGTGGGGGTTCGAGGAGTATATGACTAAAGATTTTTTTTTTTGCAATGGACTATTATGTGACCAGCAGTCTATGAACAGTTGGGTAAAAAATAACCCAATTATGGGTAAAAAATAAAAAAAATAAAAATAAAAGGACCAATCCTCGACTTGGGTTAATTTGACGCAACTTTTTGGGTTGTGTTGCAAAAACAAAAACAAAACAAAAAAGAAAAGAAAAAGGTAATTTTGTATTAAAAAAAACAACAACAGAAAGTTGGGTCAAATCCTCTACTTAGGTTAATTTGACGCAATTTTGAGTCAAAAATTTGATAATTTTATATAAACAACCCAGAAGTTGATCAGATCGTCTACTTGGCTCAATTTTTTGGGTTGTGTTGTAAAAACAGAAAACAAAAACAAAAGAAAAGGTCATTTTTGTATAAAACAACCCAGAAAATTGGGTCAGATTGTCAATTTGACCCAACTTTCTTTGTTTATTTTGTTTGGGGGTTTTTGCAACCACAAAAAAAAAAGTTAACTTTGTATAAAATAACCCATAAAGTTGAGTCAGATCTTCTCTACTTGGGTTAATTTGTCCCAACTTTGAGTCGAAAATTGGGCCTTTTCGTTTAAAATAACACATAAAGTTGGGTCAGATCTTCTACTTGGGTTAATTTGACCCACTTTTGCCCACCACAAAATGGGCCTTTTTGTAGAAAGCAACCCAGAAAATTGGGTCAAATTCGCCCATAATGTGAAGTGGATCGGCCCATTTTCGATTCATAATTGGGTTATTTTTTAACCCAATTATTTTTAGAGCTTAAGTTGAACCGTTGTCAAAGACCCATTTTGACATAATGTAACCTGCAATGTTAACAGCTGCAGTAGGTGCTGCTGTTTTGGTTAGCATCAGTCATCAGGCAGTTAATTAGCACTTGTCACAATTTCCAAAAAGGGTTCCCCGCGTGACGTCATGAGGTTTGTCCTACCTGCGTCGAAGTGCCACTCGTGCTCTTCCACCGAAGACACCAGCGCCACCACCAGGGCGGTGACCACGGAGAAAGGAGTCCGCCGCCCGGCTGTGCTCGTCATGACTGCAGCAGCACGCCTGGTTACCGGTCCGCAGGCACACTGCTGACCGCAGGCATTCCTGTCGACGAGTCAAAGAAGAAACATCAGAAACTGTTCAACTAACGCGGTCAAATCAAACCGTCAAACCGATAATCGGTCCATGCAAACGTGTGTTGCTTTTTCTTTGACCGCATCCATTGTGACGCCACCGCTAAGTTGAAACCCACAACAATGAAACCTAACACCCGAGCTGCACTTAATAAATGTCGTTCGTTCGCGGTAAACTTGCTACTTTTATGACTGTAACTCAAAATGCTGCCTAAAGGAGTTTGCTTTTCATCCAGGAACAAATTGTGTTTGACTACAATAGACTATAATCACAGTCTTTTGATAGTTCTCTCAGTAAGAAGTCATTTTCTTGCAGTTGTTTGCGTCCAAAATGTCTTGTTTGCACAGCTTAGTGAACTAAACAAAGAGGGAGCACAAAGCCAAAAGTGGCAAAAGCCACTTTTGAGGCGCTAATTTGTTCCTCGAATTTGGCAGAGGCCTGCTGGGTGACAATGATGCTTTGCTGCCCTACAGAAAAGAACTCCAGCGGTTAGCGAGGACGGTACAATTAGCGCGACATTTACTCTGGCGGCTGTTTTCGCCGGGGGACTTGAGAAGCCCATCTTTTTTTTTTTTTTTGCAAATTGCTGATATCAAACTTGCTTTCACTTAATTGGACGGGTTTATCCAGCCACGGGTGCTTTTGTGACTAAGCAAATTAGCTTTGTGAAGATTAACAACAAGTCAAGAAAAGAAAAATCCATCCATGCTGAATGGGCCGTCCAATATTTGAAATTCTGTGACTTTTAACAAAAACATTGTTTAGTCCCCACTTACTGCTTTTTGTCAGACAAACAGCAAGACAAGTTTGCCAAACTGACAAGACAGCTGACAGCTCGCATATTTCCCTCGTGAAACGTGCGCGAGGACGGAGTCCAGCGGTGGCGCGAGGGGAAGGGGCGAAAGACGATAAGTGGAAGTACTGAAGTGGGAACGACAGCTGGGAGCCAAAGAGAGGCCCGGCCTTTCTTCCCGGCGGGTTCGACTACATCTCCTCGAGTGGAGCGAGCCGGCCGACAGCTGACGCACAGCTGTAGCGGACCCGGAGAGGAGACGTCAAGGGTGAACGGACGGAAACAGACTTCAGCCTCTCCCTCTGATTTACGCTCAGGCATTCGCCGCATGATTCTTATGCTAATGCTTTAAAACGGCCTTCATTCGAAGAGATTAGCATTTTAGCGGTTTTTGTCCAAGATGATTTGTGCTGGGGAAGACACGACAAATTGTTTGGGGGAAACTTTGAGGGTGACTGGGCAGCATGGCGGGTGTAGCGGTTAGCGCGTGTGACTCACAGTTCTGATTTTTCACTTCTGTCTTTTTATGAAAAAGGCGACCTTGAACGCATCAGACCAACAATGGAGGGAAAGCATCGTCTCCTCTACAAAAGGAGAGACTATTCGAGTTGTGCCAACTTACATTTTTTATCTTTAGTATATAACGTTTCTCCATGTTGCTTTTTTGAATGAAACCTTTCCACGGCGAGGAACAGACAAACGCCATCAGGTTTGATTGGGTTGGATAAACTGCCATTTTGCAAACGCACAACAAATCAGCCACTTGTAAGTTAAAGTGGAGTTCTTGTCGATTGAAATGGGGACAATTTTAGGCTGACGCGTGATTAATGATGTTCTTTTTTTTTGTAGTCCAAGCACCCATTTTACATACGGCTTTATCCTTACTCGGTTCGAGGGTGAACTTGTGTGTGAAGCGCGGTGCGGTCACGTGACTGCGTGGCTGCGTTCGATTGGTCCAATGTCACTATTAGTTACATGGGACTAGTGAAACAGTCAAGTGACACAAGTCTTTCTGACAAATGAAACCGATTGCGTAATAATAACAAACAATATTTGGAGACGAAAATTTAAGGTAACTTGATGGGCTTCACATAATCAAAAGCAAATAGAAACCCGTAGAATGAAATTGATTTGGAAAATTCCTTAATAGATCTTAATCACGAGTATGGAAGGCATCGTTTTTTTTTTTACTTTAGTTCCAAAGCATTTACTTCACTTCCGTTGGCAACTTATTCTATTTGTGTGCAGCATAACAGCTAAATGCCGCTTCACCGTGTTTGCTTTCAAACCTCGGCTCCACTAATAACAGGCCTCAAAACCTTACTGATTTAAAAAGCTTGCATTTGAGCGTTTCAACAGAAGATTCTCTAAACGGACTATGAGAAAGTTGCAGCGCAGTTTCCGTTTACCGGCACTCGTCAGATGGATTTGTGAGATGACACAGATTCTCGTTCCAAAACAACGAAATGAAAATGTGCGCATGACGGAACAATGGCGGGGGCGATGACAACTTTGGTGACGTACGGCCTTGGAAAGAATACAAGCTTGGGTGCAAAGGGCAAGCGCGGTCACAGTTGCGGCAGCTGTCCCGAGTCAGTCCTGCAAAAAAAAAGGTACACGTGTTCATAGTAAGGACATGAAGATGGCGATTTTGGAGCACGTCTGGTTTCAAGCGGGCTTTAATGTGCTGTAATAAAAACGGAGACTCTCTACTGATCAGGTGTCACTCGTCATCAACAAACACCGCAAGCATCTATGTGGGTTTTTTTTTTTTTCTTAAAAGTATCCCAGCACAGATCTGGGAGAGGAACGACGACATCACCATCACGGAGTAAAGCGTAAAAAAAAAAAAAACGAAACAAACTGTCAAGACAAATGTTTTGGCGAGCGGCAACAAAACGCGTCCGCAGCCATCCGAGACCGTGTTTTGTTGGCCGAGTCAAGTGGTGCTCAACAGCTGTGGTTAGCGCTCAGGCTGTTGGGAGAAAGGACCGCTGTGTTCTGACGGTTTTTGTCTTGGCTAATCCAGGCGCTGCTTTAATGATTGCACATGTGAGCAGCTGCTCGTAACTGCCTGCAGACGCAAAAAAAAAAAAAAAAAAAAAACACCGATGGATGAGCCTTTTATTAGTTTGCATCATTGCCTCATTGAGGATTTTCTATGATTAGATGAGCGGCAACAGCACCGGCAGGTGTCTCGTGGAGCGGCGCACGACTTTGGAACCCGAGATCAGTTCAATATGAGACCATTTGTTTGGTTGATAAATAATCCACTAATTGCAGTTTTCAACATCAGTCCCTCAGTGGGACTGAGGTCATGTGGCGCTTTTACTTACTTGCCCTGACATACACAGTCAAACGAGGGTTTGGCGAACGGTACAAAGCATAACGTGGAGCAGATTTTGTTGAGAACATAACTGGATAAATAAACTCAACTTAATTTAAAAACAACCACAGCTGCATAGAAAGCAGAGGTGGCAGGTGTTAAGTTATTAACATTGTTTTTCAGTTTCAATTTATATTTTAGCCGTTTTGGATTTAGTTATAGCAGTATGGCTCAATGAATAGAATTGTATTCTTATCTGTCTCACTCTCAGAAGAAGGGCAACGGGTTTCTTCCATTTGCTATCTTGAAGGGAGTTTAGTCTAGTACCGGTCTCAGCCGGTCGGAAGAGGGGAGGCACAGGCCGATTATTGTTTTTCTCTAATCTAATTTATACCTATGGGAACAGAAGGGGGGATTTTCTGGTATTCACTGAGTTGTAAACAAATGTACTGTGGGCTGATGGGAGGAGACTTTTCGTATTCACCGACTTTTCAATAAATAATGATGTGCCGGAGAAGAGAACACAATCTGAACAGACCACTGTTTGAGTGAGTTCAATTGTTGTCATCAAAAGCTTTTGATACCTTTGCAAAGGGACTTCTTCACCAGAATCTCACCATTCAGTTAATTGAACACGCAAAGAGTAGAATACTTAATATTGTCTACTCTAACACAGGTCTAGAAAGTAAAAACCCTGCCACAGTTTCGCTAGCAAGCTAGCGCCCTAGCCGTGCTCGTTTACCTGCTAGGGAGCTAGCTAGCTAGCGAGCTAAGCATCAATGGCAAAAGCCAAACTGTGGCAGGGTTTTTACTTTCTGGACCTGGATTTGCCACTTCTGATAGAAAGTGCTGTTCATAAAGTAAAACTCAGACATATAAAAACAAAGACAGCTAAAGTAATACATTAAGAACAAGGAACGTAAACACAATAAAACAATGTCAACAAAGTCCAAGGCCAAAGAATAAAAATGTGTAAAAATGAAAACCTATCAGGCTATAACGTAACAGCAAATAAGCAAGTGTTCTCTACTGGAACCGTCGTGAGCAAATTCATATGTTGAAAACATGCTAACCGTATACATGCCAAACTGAAGGTGAATTCAGGAATTCAGCGTTTACATTTATTTCTTTAGTAGAAAATTGACAAGATGATGACCAAAAAGTAGTTTGGAAACGAAAATAGCTGGAATGGTGAGTGAGGGTGGTGGTATGCATGGTGAGCAGAGAGTTCAACTCGAGTGGAGTCTTACCAATGAGATCAACACAAAGAGGTTCATCTATTTTGTTACATCACCATGGGTCAAACCTTTTTTCTTTTTTTTTTCTTGACGCGTGTTTGGTTCGACCCACAGACATTTTCCAACCGTGTTCACACCTAACCAAACCAACTGAACCAAAAGGGAAAAACAAACCATGATCCGATTAAACTGAACTAGGACTGCTTCTGATAAATGAAACAATTTTACTTTTTTCAATTAATCATATTTGCTTCACAACTTGCACGCCAAATCGAATAAAATACTGTTTGTCTTTCCTCTTGAGAAATCTAATGTTCGAGGGACCGGAACCAATTTGTGTACAATTACCAAAACTCACATGGACCTGTGAAAGCAGGCTTTTCATGAAGTGGATGTTTTTTGTTTTCGTACAGCGCCATCGAGTAGAAGGTTTCCGAAGGTTACGCTGACGGTCTCCATGTGTGCGCTCTGTCGGAGTTTCTGCTGCTTTGCAACCACAAAACGCTTTGAAAGATGTTTCTTGGCATCGAGTTGTCAAAAAAAGTTGATGGGAGGTTTGGAGAAAAGGTTTTGATGAAACAAGGAAAAAAACTGGCACGCCTGTTCAAAACAAGACTTCTGTTTACCACGTCTGCCATTTTCGTTTACCATTTATTGACAGGTATGCGCGGTATGCGCTCATAAAACAAGCGAGGTAAAAAAAAAGGTACGTGTTTGAAAAAGAGTCAACAGTGCTTTCTTTATCAAGGCACATCTGTGCCACATTTACACACGTAATCTATCCAATAACACAAATTTCATGTCTGCCATTCCAAGCCAAAAAAAAAAAAAAAAGAAAAAAAAAGACTTAACATCATCTGCTATTAATACAAATTTGAGCTGAATGTTGAGCACCCAATATCAACTTGGAAGTTCGGAGCTTTGCTAAAGTCACCTTGGCAGTGTTTTGGAAGTCAACTGGCCTCTCTCCAACAACCGGCCCCGCTTTCCATTTTCTTTATCAAAACCAACAACGTGAATAAAATTGAATAAGAGATTGCCTCCTTGAAATCGCACGCGGACATTGTTTGATGACCTTAAAGTTCACAAGTTCTCCACGTTTCATTCCACTGAAGTGTGGAGCAAGCGGACCGATTTTTTAAAAATGTGAGGTAACGGAAATGACTAAAGAAAAAAAGCCGCAGGTGTCTGCTTACAACTTGCGATGTACGTACGCAAGTTTACCAACTCAGAACACCGCATGTACGACACTCGTTGCGTTTCCATCCACCCATTTTTATTTCAATTTTCAACAAATGTGAAAATAAAACTGAATGGAAAGCGAAAATGCTAATTTTTAGCTATGGAAACAGATTTTGCGAATAAACGCTGACAAGCCCGGATACACGTGGCACGTTTTGACCGGACGTTACGTCACACGTACGTTTGCAGTCCCAAAGCAATGTCGGACGATAAAGTAAGGTATGTTTGGGGGGGGGGGCGGCGAAACTGAAATCTTTTTGGAATTAATTAAAGAAGCCAATATTGCTATTTTAGATGGAGAACCGCAAAGCAACGCTACGATTTATCGGGAACTACAAAAGCAAACGCATACGACGTCATCGCATGGCACAGTCGCCTCCTGGTCGTCTTCTTCTTTTAAATGACATCCCTATACCGCCACCTACTGGTATTCACAAAAGAAGAACCGATGGAAACAAGCATTAGTCGCATGTTTGTTTTGCGTATTTTCAGTAAATTCGCTTAACATTTTTGAAACAATTGGATGGAAAACTGCCTCGTGTCTGCTGCAGTACCAAGAATGAACTGTGAGCGGCAGTGTGGCGCCACGCGGATTATAGAGTGCCGGAAAATACAAAAAGAAGAAGAAAGTGCACGGGTAGAATAAGAAATGGAAGAAGCTCGGCTAAATGTTAGCTTGTTTGGTAACCATATTACAGAGACGAAGTCTTCTACTTGTCATTTCTATTTCGGCGAATTAACTTAATGTGTCTCGTTATGCAAACACTCAACGTAGCCGGTTGCTCGTTTGTTAGCCGTGAGCGACGGGTCGCTCACAATCACACGACACATACAAAAGGATTTAGATTTATAAAAGAAAGAAAAAAAAAAGAAAAAAAAAAGGGGGGGGGGAGAAAAAAAAAAAAAGGATTTAGGATCATTCATTTTAAACAGGTTTGACATTTGCGATTGTCAGCTTAAACAGGAAGTTAAAAAAATAAAATAAAATAAAAATCACTCTCAACACACAGGATCATTTTTCACAGACATCCAATCATTGGACCTTTGCTGACTTTGATTACACGGGAAAGAATTGCTCAAATTAGGCCTGATTAGTTAGTATGTGTGTTCAGTACAAACGTAAGACGTCACATCTCAAACGGAGGCCAGCTCCAGCGTCACACGTCCTCCGTTTGAGGTGACTAACAGCCACAGGAGACCCCTCAAGAGTACTAAGCGCTTTGTTTTGGACTTCCTCTCCGCACGTTCAAACTGGCCGGTGTTTGCCCAAAGCGTGCTGGAGGGAAGGAAGTAGGAATTACTCCTTTCGTTCCTCGCAGCGCTTTGGAGGACGAGGAGAGGAAGGCAACCCGGCGCTCGAGGTCATTTTGTGTAGAAAAAGTTTTTTTTTTTTTTTTTTTTTTTTTTTTTGCTGCTGCTGTGTGACTCATTGAAAAAGTGAGGGAAGCGCGAGTCCTCCCAGCAAGGACATTTTGAAGCGTCTGCCCAGTGTGTTTTGTTGAATGATTAACAAATAACGTACTTTAAAACCAGCAGTCAGGAACACTCGTGTTTAACATTCGATTCCCGCTTACGCTAAACCAACTCGTCAGCAGTACAAATCGGCAAAGCCTTGGAATAAATATTGGCCCGGCATTGTCAGTAGAAACATTTGGATAATCTACAGCAGTCAATTAATTGTACAAAATTGAAAATAAGGCCGTCTGTGTTATTAATAACCACACGTCTATTGTCTGAGAATACTCACATCATTAGCGCTTAAGCTAGTGCTAACCATTTGGAACATGAACGACACAAAATGTTACAACCCTGGCTAGTAAAGTTAGCGCTCGGGCAGGATGCAAAGCCAAGCCCGAGTGAGCCGACTTGGTGCGATGCGAGTTGGTCAGCATTGGTCATCAAATTCCACACTTGCGTGTCACACTATTCTTCTATACCAGGAAGTGGAAGTCATCGCAGTGGCATGTAGCGCTACTATGACTTGCGAGAGATGACCGGGAAGCAAGACAATGAAATTTGAAGAAAGAAAAGGAAAGTGAGCGGTTTCTTGGAATCGTTTGTGAGTCATTAACTCATTCACTGCCATTGACGGCTATAGACGTCAAAAATTCATTTGAACTATTTCTATTAGTTTAACATTTTTTTTCCACTTTTGTTAACAAGAGTGTGAAAAGCTAGAATTTGTTTTATTGTACATTTTGAACAGATATCAAATTTGTGATTAATCCTGAGTCAAAATTTGTACGATTTAAAAAAAGAAAAGAAAAGATCATTAAAAATTAGGGGCGTCAGGCGATTAAAATGTTCAATTGTAATTAATCACATGACTTCAATAATTAATTAATTCTATATCTATTCTAAATGCACAATAAACATTTTTTTTTAGGTCTTCATACTCTTATTAACAAAAGTGGAAAAAGTGTCAAATTAATAGAAATAGTTCAAATTAATTGTTGACGTCTATAGCCGTCAATGGCAGTGAACGAGTTAAGACTCTGCTCACACACACACACACACTCACACAAAAAACAGGCCCCCTCTGAGCACACAAGCAGCTTAATTATTGCACAAATTCGCAAAGTCTTAGTGGCGGAGATCTATGAGTTCCAGCAGCGGGAAAAAAATGAAGGCAATAAGAGTTTGCCGGCGCGAAACGCCACCAAACTGCAATCAATGAAGGACTCGCAGCGCCGCTCGGCCCCCCTCAATGTCAGCACGGCAGGCGCGGGGGGGGGGGGTCTTGGGGGGGGGGCGAGGGGCGCAAATGGTGACTGATGACCACGACTCCGGCTGCCAGATCGAGACTGGCTTCATCAGCGGCAGTCACAATCGCTACAAGGTGAAAGAAAACATCGTGAGCAGCTGGAGGCCAAAAGCACATCAAGAAAAAAAAAAACACCACATCAATTCATATAACTTAGTGTTCACGACAATCCTTGGCAGAGGAAACAATCCATAACTCACAAGTAGTTTGAAGTCAAAACTGGAATGTCTGCCAAGGTTGAACGAGGGGAGTTGTTTGTCTGACTGAATGGCAACATGGCCGTGCCCCGGATCACTGATGGAAGACGACTGCAACCGAACACTAATTAGTGTTGAGGAAGGGGGGGGGGGGGGGCTCCATCATGACTCACGGCGTCAATCAATCCCAGAGCGGCGGAAAAAAAGCTTGAAAACGCAATCACGGCTGAGCATCACGGTCCGAGTCGACGGCCAACTTTGAAGGAGAGCGTGAGCATTTTCGGTGTTTACGCCGGCATCGTCGGTGCGCTTTTCGCTCCAAAACGACAACAATGTCATATAAACAAGCAATCACCACATCATTTCTCTTCTCCATGTTTGCGGCAAAATTGCCTCAATTGCAACAACAAAATGTGGTATAAATTCTATCCACAGTCAGGGTTTCATGAAATAGAATACGCACACGTCAGAAACATCGCTTAACACGCTCAAAACACAAGCAGGACCCAATCGGAGTAAA